>NC_066584.1:20452983-21052983 GCF_024323335.1 Lathyrus oleraceus | reverse complement strand
TAAGTCTTTGTGGAGGGTGCCACCCTTCCTAGTGGTGGGCGTCACCCTTCATCTAGTGTGGTGGGCGCCACTATTCATATTTTGCTCCATTTTCTTCCCTTTTTGCTATTTTCCTCTTTATTTGTCTAGACATCTCTTATTCGATAAATACCTGAAATAAACATAAAATACAGCGTAATACTATGGAAAATCAAGTAAAAAGCAATGCATGTTAAGTCAAATATATGATACATTTTCGCGTTATCAAACTCCCCCATACTTAAACCTTTGCTTGTCCTCAAGCAAATGTTGCGTACATGAATAAAAGAGTTTTGTAAAATCTTTGCAGCATACAGTAATCAAGATCGTGAAAGACATAGTTGCATTCGGATACTCATTCTAGCCTATAAACTCTACTTTGATCAGAAATTGCATCAACAAGTACTAACTTCCACACTAAGGGTATCGTTGGAACACATAGTCGCAATCGTGCAACCATAATTCTCCCTCCTATATAAACCAATTCGAATCATGTCGTCATGCCTAAGCCTACCTTACTAATCCTTATTTTTATCCTTTTTCATTATGGCGCAATCACATTAAGCTCGTTATCCTTTCACATTCATAGCAAGATAATCTGTTAGTGACTATGATTTTATCATTATTTATTTATTTATTTCATTTTCGCACTTTGGCTCAAATAAAAGTTAAATATGGTTATATTGTTGGGTTAAATGACCGGGTGAGGGTCACCTAACTTAGAAGGAACAATATTTTTCATACATTTTGTTAATCTTTTTCTCTTTTAAGCCTGAGATCATACACTTATTTGCATCAACTTCTTGCGTAGTGTGTGATTAGGATGGTGCTGACTGCTAAATAAACTACTTAAGGAATATTAAAGGATAGAATTTAAGGCTACGACATGACAAGTACTCAAATCGATCTTATACTTGGGAGATTTAGCGTGTTAAAACGATACTTATCTTGTAATTTTTTTTTCCAAATTTCTACAATTCAACCTAAGTTTTATTTATAGTTTAGAATTTTCAAAAGATGTACCGTGTTTCTAAGTCAATATTTTTGCAAAAATCTGGTATGGCTTAAGCAAATGGGAGAATCAGTAAACAACGGAAACCATGCATAAAGACTCGACAGTGCAATGATATTTGACTCAACTAACACTTAACAATTTTAACAATAACAAAAGGAAATAAAACAATAATTTAAATCTACCTAGAAAGCGATAAATAAAAGCAGTAAAGCTTCCTCCCCCATACTTAAACTGAGAATTGTCCCCAATGCAACAACATAAGATAGGAAAGAAAGGTAGAACATGGGTAGCCTGCTACTGGCGCCTTCTGCCACGTGTTCGTCTATGTCCACCATTTCCAGGTTGGTGAGGTGGCGTACCCACATAAGAGGTATAGTCTTGTAGATCCTCCACACGTAATGTTAATGCTGCCATTTCATCAATCAGACCAGACATGTTATGTTCAGTCATGAAAGCATAATCATGATGGTCATGCTGCATCTGGAAAAGGATTTGCATCATTTCTGTTTGTTGAGCTTCCATATTTTGGATTTGTTCGTCGTGTCGAGCGTCTAATTCTCTATGCCGCAACAATTCAGCATACATGTGTAGCACCTCAAATTTGCACCTATATTTTGTACATACATTTTCATCATTAGTTCATTAACATAATATAGTCCACTGCATAACATTGCATTGTCCCTTTTGCCCAAGTGCAAGGTCATTTAGAAGATTTAGGTCAAACTGGTCAGGAGATCAGTCAGTCAAGCAAGCAAGTGTGTTTTTCATTGAGCCAAGGCCCTAGGGTTGGTCCAACATGTTCACATGACTTGGGGATCCATTTGAAGTGTTTTGATCAAGGTTTGGATGTTCAGAGGTCATCATTCAATGCACAATCAGTCAGAAACCCTAAAAAGTCAAACTTGGTCAACTGTGACTGATTTTATGGTTTTGATGGATGGATTTGGTTTGAGAGAGCTTATTCATGTCCAAATAGGCCTCATATATCATGGCAAACATCATCATTGAAGAATTTGAAGCCAAATCAGAAATTTCCAAAAATAGAAACTGGACCTGTAATTTTAACTGCCAAAAATGGAAACTTCTTGGTCCCAAACTTACATCATGATACAAGCTTCAAATGAATTTTTGCCCAACATGAAAGTTGAAGATCTTGTTCTCCCATTTCCAAAAAATCCAAGAACTCTCAATTCCCATGTATGGTTGGCAAGATATGATCAATTCATTTTCAAAAATTCTTGAACTTCAAAAGGCCATATCTCTCAAACCATTTGGCCAAATTTGGTGAGGTTTTTTCCAACAAGCCATATTTAATCCCCTCTTTCCAAAAATGTCATCATCATTCATCAAAACATCACCATTCAAAATGGCCTTTTTGGACTTGCTTGAATTAATTTCAAGTGTAGTGGAAATTTGAGTTTTTGAATTAAGCATTTCTAACATTTTTGGCCAATTGGAAACATT
Source organism: Lathyrus oleraceus (assembly GCF_024323335.1). Taxonomy (NCBI): domain Eukaryota; kingdom Viridiplantae; phylum Streptophyta; class Magnoliopsida; order Fabales; family Fabaceae; genus Lathyrus; species Lathyrus oleraceus. Next base: position 21,050,486 of record NC_066584.1, on the reverse strand, counting down.
CAGAAAATGCATTTGTGACTTGTTTGCAAGCCCAATTCGAGCTGTAGCACCATACACCCCACCATTCAAGTGAAAATGGCCAATTAGCAAAAACCCTCATTAAACCAATTGTTAATTAGCATTCACTTAGCAGCTCACTAAACAGCAAATATATAGTGGATTTTCTGCCATTTTCCAACCCTAGCAGCAGCCATCAATTGAAGACAGAAAAATTCTTTTCTCTCAAAAATCTCATTTCCTCATTTTTGAACTTTGGCTAAAAAACCCAAAAGAACTCGAGCTGTCTTGTTGGTTTCATCATGTGCTTACCATTTTGAGCTGATTGCAAGCTTCATTTTCCCACTGTAAGCAAGTTTTCCAGCGCTGCTACTCAAGAACACATTAATGGCAATGTTCGATTTGAGCAAGAAGGAAGGCAACTGAGCTAAACTTCTTCAAGTATCTATCATTACAAGCTTGGTTGGTCATCTGTTTGAGCTCATATCACCAAAACAACAACTGTTTCACTAATTTCTTCAAAAGCAAGTAAGATTTCGATTCCTTCTTTTTTCAAAATCATGGTATGCAATGTGTAGATCTCTTTACCCTGATCATTATGAGCTTTGAATGGTTGAAAATGGTTAAGTATTTAGCAAGTTATGTTGAAATGAATGTTGATTTTCAAACTTGTTTTTGCATGTTACTTGATGGATAGCTCGATTTAGTGAAAACCATGGTTAGATTTGGACTGTATGTTGTTTACTGATCATAATGGTATGTTCAATGTCCATTTCTGGGAAAAATTTTTGGCACGATTTCTTGAGGAAGATGAAGTTACTGTTGCTGCAAACCCTAATCCCATTTGCCCAGAATTTTGTCTGTTTTGGTCGTTGCATTTTTTGTCTTGCATGGGAGTCCTGTTGCATTCGCAGGTAGCCAGTAGCCGCTTGCCACGCATCTAAGCCATACGCACCGTTTCATTAAAAGATCCCCAGAATTACCAAATTGCCATCGAGTCCAATTATTTTAATTAAATCATTTTGCCATGCAATATTTATTTCATCTTGGTTACACAACTTACAAAAATCATAGAATCTTCGATTTCAATCCAAATTTCATGGGAATTTTTGCATTATGCTCTGCTTGATCTCTAGTATTTTATCATGATTTTTCCTGAATTTTTGGATGGTTGAATTGTAATTGGTGCTAGGGTTTTGTTTATGTGTCCATATTTTGTACCCTTTGCCAAATCCATTGTGAAATAGTGATGCTTTATCCAATGGCCCTGAAACTTTTTGAGCACAAACTAGACACATTCATGTTTATTTTGATGTAGAGTTTGTGAATTTATCTTATCTGGATTGTGAGTTGTGAATTTTTGAAGTAGGGTGTGACAATTTGTGTCACACCATTGATGTGCAACTTGTTAATTTTTATAGCCATGCTTCTTGAACTCCAATTGATCTGAATTTTTGCATGAACCTACTCTTGTATGTCTAGTTTACATGTAATTTTTCTTGGAATTATTTGTGGCATTTCCTAATTGTTTGAGATTTTTGTCCCCTGTTTGGTCTTATGTTGACTTTTTGTGACACTTGTTCCCATTTGTTTTGTGAAATGCTCATACTTTATTAGATGGACATGAAATTTTACATGAGATTACTAGACATCTTAAGCTTTGTCATGGTGTTAATCCCATTCATTTATCATATGCCATCCCTGATTTATGATTTTTCTAAGTTGATGCATGTTTGGTTGACTTCTTTGAGCATGTTCAAAATTGCCTTGCCTTTCTGATTTTCATTGACTATCTTCTACTTGTCCAAATGAGATGAAATTTGACATGCTTACCATGCTGTGGATTGTGAGTGATCATGATTTATTTGGTGATTTTTGGAGATGTTTGAGATTGCTTTTGATTCAAGTCTTTCTGTTGACTTCTATGAGCTTTTGTTCGCTATACTTTGACCTAAATTGTTCATGAAATGATGATGATGATTGATATGAATGTGAACCCAATTGGTTTTGTTTCTTGATTGTTTGAACATGATTTTGGATACTTGCCCTTTGCTGTTTTAACTTTCTCATTCACTTTTGACCCTAGGCTTGCCCTAGTGGTCCTGTTACTCACATTTGAGTTCATGTTTTCAGGTTGACCAACAAATGGCCAATGAGACCAATTCTTTTGATTGAACTTGCTTGTTTATCATGACTAACATGTTATTTTTTGTAGGTTGCTTGGCTCACATGCCTTGAGCCATGTGCCTTGCACATTCACTTGCTTATGATTAACTGTTGATGTCTGTTTCCTTTTGCTTTGTTTTGAAGTTGTATACTAATGTCTGCTTGACTATTTCAGGTGCTTTTAGTTGCTCAGTTCCTTGTGAACTTTTGCTTTGCTTTGCTTGTATAAGCAATTTGCATTGAGGTATATTTCTAATCTTCATGTAGTCTGGAAGACCTGGCCTGTTACTTGGCCAGGCAACTGTCTGAAGTCCTCCTTAAGAGGCAATGTTTGTGACTGTTTACATTTGTCCTTGTATAGAGTCAAAGACCTCCTAAGTGAAGAGGCAATTGGCAGAACCCAAGGGATATGCAACCTATCCCCTGCTATTCTGTGTGTCATCTGTTTTGCTCACACCACTGTGTTGATGCATTGCAGATACAAACCCAAGATCTTGTACAATTGTACAGTTGAGTCATTTTTAAATGTGTAGAAGGGTTCCCACTTTCTGAACCCACACATTCTTGTCTTAAGCTCTCCCAGGCCAGGGATAAGAGCTGTGAAGTCCTATCTTCACTCACCTTTCATCTGCTTCACCTTAGCCCCTCAATGGCAAGGTTAAGAGCTAACATTACCCAGTTCCAGTGGTTTGTTTGTTGAGGTTGATATGACCCCTCGACTAAAACCTAACCTTGATTGAGCCCATTGTTTGCATATAGTGTGTGCTACTTGTGCTTGTGTGTTTGTTTGACTTGCTTCCTGTGCAAGTTAGGTTTAGTTTAGCTTGCTTCCTGTGCAAGTTAGGTTTAGTGTGGCTTGCTTCCTGTGCAAGTCAGGGTTAGGATAGTCTTGCTTCCTGTGCAAGTTAGCTAGAAACCTTAACTTAGGGATGATTTGCATGATAACATCTAGGCTCGAGTCGTAGTCTCCCTAGTTGTGTCTCCCTCTGTTATCTGGTTAGGCTAGTCTTTCTCCCCTCTGTAGGGGAACTACATCGCCCTGATCCTCGTTCCAGACGAGGTATGTAGGCAGGAGACCGTGCGAGGTCTCTCCGGGCTACCTTTTTTTTCTTTTTGTGTGTGGTTTGACGATTGCTAGGCTCGAGTTCCCGACTCCTTAGCAATTTGTTGTCTGTTTGTTCTTGTTGTGTGCTTGGAAGCCAGTATAAGTCCATCGAGTGGCATCTGGGTTCCAGTGTGCGTGTGTTGGTTTGGATGCTGATGTAAGTCCAGTGATTGGCATTCGGGCTCCACGTTTGCCTTTGCCTGTTTTTGTGTGCGTGTCAGCTGAGCTACGAATGCTCTGATTCTCCTTTGTCCAAGGAGATACGTATGCATAGGACGCGATATCCTAGCGAGCATGTGTCGTTTCCCCAGTCCGAACTACTTTGACTCTGATGTATATGCCTGATAGACTAAGTAGGCCCAGGATGCGATATCCTGCCGAGTCAGTTTCAGTCTTGTTTGTTTTCTTGTGTCTCTTTCAGCAAGTGTGTGTGTGTGTGGTGTTTGTTTTAGCAACCTTTTCTTTCTTAGAGCGTGGATCCCGTCGAGTACGACGGACGTGAGGGGTGCTAATACCTTCCCCTTGCGTAACCGACTCCCTTACCCTTTCTCTTTGGTCGCGAGACCATGTCTTTTCCAGGTTTACTCTGAGCGTTTCCTTTCCCTCTTTTGGGATAAATAACGCACGGTGGCGGCTCTGTTGTCCTGTTTTCCCGCCGGTTTTTCGCGTAATGCGACAGCTGGCGACTCTGCTGGGGAGTCAGAAGTTGACCTCTGCTGGTCCATCTTCCCTGAGCGAGTCTCTCCTAGCGCTCTCTAGGTTAGGGCTTTGGTTGCTTTTTGCTGTTATTTATTGCATTCATTGTATATATGTGCATTTATTATTTGCATTTATTGTTTGCATCAATGTTTGCATTCATTCATTATCATCTGCTGTGCTGTCTGTGTTTCTCTGTTTGGGGGTGGGAGTCACTTGAGGTAAAAGGTCCAATACCCAGACCATGAGTGAAATCTAGGATGCTTAGGAATAGAGTGATTCGTGGGAAGCGGGTGGTATTGCGCCACTCAGCGGAACATTGATATCACGAACAGTTCAGACCCTGGTGGGATATTGTCGTTGCATACTTCAGGTGTGTATATGATGATATTCTACGAAAGGTTATTTATGCTGTGTTTCTCTCGACCTTACCCTGGCCTAGACTACACCTGTGAGTGGGGAAGGGTTGATCATTATTACAGGTACAGATGGTGACTCAGGTGGTGACTAATGGTTCCGTTGATCAGAGTCATATTTATCAGTCGGATTTATGGTCATTTATTGCCGAGACGCCGGAGTGCTGTCCGAATTATCAGTGGGGATCCGTTTATTTCAGGATTCCCCGGGCCGATTCAGAGGTTATGGTTATCTGCTCAGAGATTGTCTGATGATGATGATGTATCTGTCAGTTCCGTTTATTTCGGAACCCTTGAGATGGATTTGTGGTTACATGTTCCCCCAGATGGTTGTGATTGGTTCAGAGATCAGGGTTGTGATTCAGAGTAACAGATGATTAGATGGCTTGGAGGATGGCACAGTGCATTGCATTCATTCATCTGCATCATTCTCATTTTGCATTCATCTGCATCAAACTCACGTCTAGCCATATGAGGAGTATTATTGATTGAGAATCTGGTTGAGAGACATCTGAATGTCAAAATGTTATTGGTGAAATATTATCTGTCTCGATGAAACCAGAATCAAAGGACAGAACCTTCCTCATATGGACAGACGTTGCATTCATGCATATTAACCTGTTCGCTGTTTTGCAGGTATCTGTTGCTAACGTGCTTGATTGTTTCAGGAATCATTGCGCGTGCTCGCAGAGTTGTACCTTTGCGCTCAACCCGACCTCACAGATACTTCACGAGGCGCAACACTCCTCGACTGATGGATCTTCCAAATACAGATATCCTCGAGCTAAAAGACAAGATGACTGAGTTGATCAACATCATGCAAGGCTTTGCAGTTGGTCAGAAAGCTCTAGCAGACAAAGTTGAGAAGCTCGAGCGGGCTTCAGCAGCAAACAATGGTGTAAACTTGGATGGTGTCTCCAACCAGGGGCTGGGTGGTTCTAGAGACGGTGAAAAAAGAGCAACTGTAGGTATGGTGAACAACGCTGAGGGTTTCGGTGCTGCTGGTGGTCAACCGGGGCAGAATTTGAAGGATAGTCTGTTTCCTCCATTCTTCGGGGTTGAGGATGACAGAGAGGAAGACAGGGAAGCAGACCAGTTCTCGATGCATAATGAACCTTTTGGTCAGTACAGTGCTCCGCCACAGAACAAAGAGATTCAGCTGCTGGCTGAAAAGATCAGAGCTCTGGAGAGCTATGCCACTCCTGGGGTGGTAAACATGTCAAACATGGGGCTAGTGGAGGGGATTGTGATCCCGCAAAAGTTTAAAGCACCCGCGTTTGATCGCTATAATGGGAGTTCCTGCCCCGAGACTCATCTGCAGGCTTTTGTCCGCAAGATCTCAGCTTACACCATGGACCAAAAGCTGTGGATGTACTTCTTCCAGGACAGTCTGTCTGGAGGATCTTTGGAATGGTATACCAAGCTGAAATCTTCTGATATCAAGAATTGGCAAGATCTGGGGGACGCATTCTTTAAGCAGTATCAGTTCAATGCTGATATGGCCCCGAGTCGTACCCAGCTGCAGGGTATGTCTCAAAAGAATAACGAAGGGTTTAAAGAATACGCTCAGAGGTGGAGGGAGTTGGCTGCCAGAGTGCAACCTCCATTAGTTGACAGAGAGATGTCTGATCTCTTTATGGGGACTTTGCAGGGGGCGTATGCTGAGAGGATGGTTGGTTGTCCGGTGACCAACTTTTCAGATATAGTTGTGGCTGGGGAGAGAATTGAGAGCTGGTTGAAGCTCGGGAAGATTCAGGGTGTAGCTTCGTCGTCTGGGTCAAAGAAGCCCTTTGGGAATGGACAGAGGAAGAAGGAGGGTGATACCAGTGCAGTATACACACAAAGAGGACCCAGTAGGGATCGTTACTTCCAGCATACTGCTGCGGTAACCATTCCTGCTGAGCATCAGCCTGCACAGCAACAACAACAACAACCTCAACAGCAAAGACAACCATTTCAACAGAGGCCTCAGAGGGTTGGTTATCAGGTGTGGGGGAGAGCAGTTGATAGGCAGTTTGACAGGCCGCCTGTGACTTATTCTTTTCTGTTTAAAAAGTTGATGGATCTGGGGTTGGTACAGACAAGAACTCTGGCACCTTTGAGACCTGATCAAAAGCCAGCCAACTATGATGAAAATGCAAAGTGTGAATTCCATTCGGGTGCTCCTGGACATAATATAGAGAACTGTAAAGCTTTTAAGCACACAGTTCAAGACTTGGTGGATTCGAAAGCTATCAACTTTGCACCATCTCCCAACGTGAATGCTAATCCCATGCCCGTGCATGGTCAAAGGGGGGTGAATGCTATCTCTGAGGAGGGCAGAGTTGGGTTGTCAAGTGTTAATCAGTTGAAGACTCCTCTGGCTGAGGTCAAGAGGCAGTTGTTGAAGAATGGGGTTTATCCAGGCTGTGATGAGCAATGTGCTGAGTGCGTTGGTGCCCCTGATGGGTGTGAACTCTTAAGGAAGACTGTCCAGAGTTTGATGGACGATGGGAGTATTTTGATTGAGAAGGTTGATATGGGAAAAGAAGAGGTCTCCACCATAACAATTTATTTTGACCCGGTAGATTTGTCTACCCTGGCGGAGGCGGCTCCAGTTACCATCACGGTACCTGGACCCATTCCGTATGACAAAGAGGATGCCGTACCATGGCATTATGGTGGAGAGGTATACTGCAATGGTGAGAGGGTAGAGGATCAGACTGCGGATGAAACCACCGTTTCGAAGGTGGATAATGCCGGTCCTAGCGGTTTCACTCGCAGTGGCAGACTGTTTGCTCCGGATGCCTTAAGGAGAGAAGAAAGAGAAAAAGAGAATAAAGAAAAGGCCGAGGCTTTAGCCAGGGCAAAAGGTAAAGCAGTGGTGAGTGATAGTACTCCAGTGGTGACACCGGCGCCGCTTGGGTCGGAAGAAAAACTTGATGATGATGCAGAGGAATTCTTGAGAATCATCAAGAAGTCTGAGTACAAATTGGTTGACCATCTGCAGCAGACTCCTTCCAAAATATCCATTTTGTCCTTGCTGTTAAGCTCTGAGGGTCACAGGGAGGCTTTGTTGAAGATTTTGAGGAAAGCCTATGTTCCTCAAGAGATTACCATTAACCAGTTGGAGACGGTCGTGTCTAACATGCATGCCAGCCATGGGTTGGGTTTTACAGACATGGACTTGACTGTGGATGGGAGAAATCACAATCGGGCGTTACACATAGCGATGGAATGTAGAGGAGCCATGCTTTCGCATGTGCTGGTTGATACCGGCTCCTCTTTGAATGTGTTGCCGAAGAAGGCTCTGGCAAAGTTGAATTGTGATGGGCTGATTCTGACTCCGACTGATTTAATAGTGCGAGCATTCGATGGGTCGAAGCGGGCCGTGTTTGGAGAGGTTGAGCTTCCTGTGAAGATAGGCCCAGAGGTGTTCAAGTCGACTTTTTACGTCATGGATATCCAGCCGGCATATAGTTTCCTGTTGGGTCGACCATGGATCCATGCTGCTGGCGCAGTGACCTCGACTTTACACCAAAAGTTGAAATACATCTGGGAGGGACAGGTCGTCACTGTCTGCGGAGAGGAGGATATCTTTGTCAGCCACCTGTCCTCATTCAAATATGTGGAGATGGATGGCGAAATCTGGGAGACGCCAAGTCAAGCTTTCGAAACCGTTAAGGTGGAGAATGCTCTGTTTGCCAAAGAGGAGGAGAAACCGTCCATTGCTTCGTACAAACAGGCCGCCGAGGTGGTAAAGAATGGAGAGGCTCCTGGTTGGGGCAGGATGATGGATATCTCCGCAAAGAAAGATCGCTTCGGAGTGGGTTACCAGCCGGGCCGAGGCTCAGGACAAGGCAAAGGACGCCGTACGTCAGTAACATTCACAAGCGCCGGAATGCTGGATCCGGATCACATTTGCATGATGAGTGAGGAAGCTGATAGCGACTGCGACGTTGACCGGTGGATAAAGCCGTGCGCACCAGGGATGGGAATCCAAAACTGGAAGGCTGAAAAGATCATCCGGGTCACTCTGCTGGAAGAGTAATATTTTTCTTGTTTTGATTTTATGTGCATGAAAGCCATACGCGTTGCCCGACACGTAATGGTCCATTGTAAGGGCCACCTCATGTTTAAATTTGCAAGTTCGCATCATTAATAAAAGGATGTTTTTCAATTAAAAGCGATGTTCCCTGTTTTTCATTTATTTTTGCAGTTTAAAAATAAAAATAAAATAAAAATGGCAATGTTTTCACTTTTCTTTTTCAATTTGTCACACACCGGTTCTAAAGCAATGCATGAATCAACATTCATGCAGATGTGATTCTTCTCCGGAACTCATTGATAACAATCCTGTTACACCCTCGTATGACTTCGACAATCCAATCTATCATGCTGAAGAAGAAGGCGAAGAAGATTGTGAACTGCCAGGGGAATTAGCCAGGTTGTTGAAACAAGAGGAGAAGGTGATTCAGCCGCATGAAGAGCAGATTGAGGTTGTGAACTTGGGTACCGACGAGGTCAAAAAAGAAGTGAAAATCGGGGCTGCTTTGGAGGAAAGTGTCAAGAGCAGAATGGTAGCACTGTTGAAAGAGTATGTCGACATCTTTGCCTGGTCTTATCAGGATATGCCAGGGTTGGATACCGATATTGTTGTGCACAAGCTACCGTTGAGAGCAGATTGTCCTCCAGTGAAGCAGAAATTGCGCAGAACTCGACCTGACATGGCGATGAAAATCAAAGAAGAAGTGCAGAAGCAGTGGGATGTTGGTTTCCTTGCTGTCACTAATTATCCGCCGTGGGTTGCAAATATCGTGCCAGTTCCGAAGAAGGATGGGAAGGTGAGAATGTGTGTGGACTACCGAGATCTGAACAGAGCTAGTCCGAAAGATGATTTTCCGCTACCTCACATCGATGTGTTGGTAGATAATACAGCTCAATTCTCGGTGTTTTCCTTCATGGATGGCTTTTCTGGCTATAATCAAATTAAAATGTCGCCAGATGATATGGAGAAAACAACGTTCATCACACCGTGGGGTACCTTTTGTTACAAGGTGATGCCATTCGGTCTCAAAAACGCCGGTGCTACTTATCAAAGGGCCATGGTGACTTTGTTTCATGATATGATTCATCATGAAATCGAATGCTATGTTGATGACATGATAGCAAAGTCCCAGACAGAAGAGGGGCATTTGGTAGATTTGGCCAAGTTGTTCGACCGGTTGAGACAGTTTAGACTGAGGTTGAATCCGAACAAGTGCACGTTCGGAGTGCGGTCCGGTAAATTGCTGGGGTTTATTGTAAGTGAGAAAGGAATTGAGGTTGATCCTGCAAAAGTAAAAGCAATAAGAGAAATGCCTGAACCGAGAACGGAGAGGGAGGTTCGTGGTTTCTTAGGTAGATTGAACTACATTTCACGGTTCATATCTCATCTAACAGCCACGTGCGAACCGATATTCAAGTTGTTGAAAAAAGATCAAACGGTCAGGTGGAATGATGATTGCCAAGCGGCATTTGAAAAAATAAAAGAATATTTGCAGGAGCCTCCGATTCGGATGCCTCCTGTGGAGGGAAGACCGTTAATTCTGTACTTGACGGTCCTTGAGGGGTCTATGGGGTGTGTATTGGGGCAGCATGACGAGTCTGGTCGAAAAGAGCATGCCATATACTACCTTAGCAAAAAGTTTACCGACTGTGAAACAAGATATTCACTGCTCGAGAAAACTTGCTGTGCTTTGGTCTGGGCTGCTCGCCGACTAAGGCAGTACATGCTGGTTCATACCACTTTATTGATTTCCAAGATGGATCCAATCAAGTACATTTTCGAAAAGCCAGCATTGACCGGACGGGTTGCGAGATGGCAAATGATTTTGACAGAATATGATATACAGTATACCTCTCAGAAGGCTATCAAGGGGAGTGTATTGTCTGATTACCTCGCTCAGCAACCCATTGATGATTATCAACCGATGAAGTTTGAATTCCCTGATGAGGACATCATGTTTCTCAAATCGAAAGATTGCGAGGAACCAATCCCGGAGGAGGGGCCTGACCCTGAATCCGAATGGATTTTGATGTTTGATGGGGCCGTTAACGTGAATGGAAGCGGTGTTGGTGCTGTTTTGGTTACGCCGAAAAGATCCCACATTCCTTTTGCTGCCCGGCTAACATTTGAGTGCACCAACAACGTGGCTGAATATGAAGCTTGTATATTGGGAATTGAGGAGGCGATTGATTTGAGGATCAAGAACCTTGTCATATATGGAGATTCAGCTCTGGTGATAAATCAGGTTAACGGGAAGTGGTATACGCATCAATCTCATTTAGTGCCGTACCGAGATTATACGAGGAGATTGTTGACGTTTTTCACCAAGGTGAAGATGCATCATGTGCCCAGAGAGGAGAATCCTTTGGCAGATGCTTTGGCTACTCTAGCCGCCTTGATTAAGGTACAGTGGTGGAATCAGTTCCCCAGTGTTGAGGTTGGACGTTTGGATAGGCCGGCTTATGTGTTTGCTGTTGATACAGCGCCTGATGATGAGAAGCCGTGGTATTACGATATCAAGCGCTATCTGGAGACTCAAGAGTATCCCGAGGGAGCATCTAAAAAGGACCGAAAGACTCTGCGGAGGTTGGCCATGGTGTTCTACCTGAATAAGGATGGGGTTTTGTATAAGAGGAACTTTGATTGGGTCTTGCTAAGATGTGTTGATGATAAAGAAGCAAGCCAATTGATGAAAGAGGTTCATGAAGGATCGTTCGGTACCCATGCCAGTGGGAATGCAATGGTAAGGAAGCTGCTGAGGGCAGGTTATTATTGGATGACAATGGAGGCCCAATGTTTTAATTTCGTGCGGAAGTGTCATAAATGCCAGATTTATGCTGATAAGGTGCACGTGTCTCCAAATCCTTTGAGCTTAATGTCGTCTCCATGGCCGTTTGCTATGTGGGGCATTGATATGATCGGAAAGATTGAGCCTACAGCTTCGAATGGGCATCGGTTCATATTAGTGGCTATTGATTACTTCACCAAGTGGGTTGAAGCAGCCTCTTATACGAACGTGACGAAGCAGGTTGTGGCCAGGTTTCTCAAGAGAGACATCATTTGCAGATATGGGGTTCCCGAGAGAATCATTACTGATAATGGTTCTAATTTGAACAATAAGATGATGGCAGAACTGTGCCGGGAATTCAAGATCGAGCACCATAATTCTTCTCCTTATCGTCCGAAGATGAATGGGGCGGTTGAGGCAGCCAACAAGAATATCAAGAAGATTGTGCAGAAAATGGTGGTAACCTATAAAGACTGGCATGAGATGTTGCCGTTTGCATTGCACGGGTATCGAACGTCGGTGCGTACATCTACTGGGGCAACTCCTTTCTCATTGGTGTATGGGATGGAGGCTGTATTACCTATTGAGGTTCAGATTCCCTCTTTGAGAGTCCTGATGGACGTGAAATTGCAAGAGGCTGAATGGGTAAGAACCCGATACGAGGAGTTGAGCCTAATTGAGGAAAAGAGGCTGGCGGCCATCTGTCATGGGCAGTTATACCAGCAAAGGATGAAGCGTGCTTTTGACAAGAAGGTGCGACCTCGGGTATATCACGTAGGTGATATGGTGCTGAAAAGGATCCTTCCTCCTCAAAACGATCGAAGGGGCAAATGGACACCGAATTATGAAGGTCCATTCGTGGTCAAGAAGGTCTTCTCTGGCGGAGCCTTGTTGCTAACGACCATGGATGGCGAGGATTTTCCATCCCCTGTGAATGCGGACGCAGTTAAAAAATACTTCGTGTAAAGAGACCCGCTGGACGAAAAGAATAAAACAATTCAGGCAAAAATGGGCATCCCGGCGAACCAAAAACAGAAAGAAAGGTTCGGGCAAAAATTAGGGATAAAATGAAAAATTGTACACCCGGGAAGTCGAAAACCTGGAAAGGAGGCTTGGGCAAAAAAGGGTATCCCGGTGGACTGAAAACCCGAAAGGGCGGTCCAGGCAAAAGAGGGATTGAAACGAACAACTGCGTCCAGCATGATCGTTTGCGTTTTGGTTAAGGCATCATGGATAATACCCGGTGGGGATCAATCAGAAACGTCTTGTTCAGAAGGCAGAAAGCATGGAGAGTCTGAGGATATATGGGGTGTAACTGAGTTGGAACTCGATGAGATCACGGGTTTCACATTGCCATTAGGATAGATTTTTCCTTTTATGCGCAATTACCTCTTTTCAGGAATTGCTTCCTTTGTATTGCTCATTTGAGCCACACTTTTTTCAATCAATAAAATGCATATTCAGTCAAATAATTTTGTTTTTGTTTTTCATTACCGCTTTGATTGCAAAAACATCCAATTATTTTGATAAAGAATTTTGCATTTTAAGACATACAGGTTCCTTCCAATGCATGTTTATAAGATTGAAAGCTTGAAATCTTATTTGGAAGGTTGAGGGACCCAAGTGTTGAAATCTTGACACGCCTGGGGCACGGTTTTATCTGATGATTTCCTTTTGCAGGTGCTGTTAGATATTTTCGCTCACTTGCAGGTTGTGATGTGGAAGCTTTTGACAAGACAAATCCCCGTGGAGTCCGATCAGGGACGAATGTATGAAAGGATGACGAAGAGACGTTGAGACGTGCAACGATCCTTGAATGATAATCAAGAAGACTCTTCAAAGTCGGAAGACTGGAAAGTCTGTGGAAATTCCCCGCAGAGTCCAATCAGGGACAGGCGAGTTGGAGGAACGGTGAAGAGACGGCGAAGGACGTCCGAGGGCCTTTGGAAATTAATCAAGAAGACTCTTCAAAGTCGGAAAATTGAAATTTCTGTATAAAGTCCCAGGAGTTCGATCTTCGTCGAGGGCGGAGCGATTGGGGAATACAAGATGATGGAGCAGAAAAGGTCCAGACGAATCTGGGAATTCTCAAAAGTGGAAAGCTGATACGAGATTAGGAGGCGGATACTATGGTTCGACAAGTCGACGGATGTTCTGTACCAACTTTTCTCATTTCCCCAGCGTAGTCTCCAAACAGAATCGTGAGAACTAACTCCCCAGCGGATCCAAGGTCTGTGGGTCCCCTAGCAGAGTCAGGATGGTTATCCCAGGCAGGTTTAAAACGATGTTTCCTCAGCAGCAGGCCCGAAGGTTGCTATTCCCCGAGTGGAGCGGGTTTCAACGAAATATATCTCCAGCGGTGCTCATCCTACCAGTGGATTGGACGAGTTTCCGTAGCAGACTGATATCTGCATCCCCAGCTGAGTTGATTCTACCTGTGGATTGCATGGGTTGTCCCCAGCGGAGTAGCATTCGTTTCCCCTGGCAGGGTCAGGATGGTTATCCCCAGCAGGTTTTAGATCGATGCTTCCCCAGTTGCCAGGCCTGGAGGTTGCTGTTTCCCAGCAGAGGTATCTGTGAGCATTTCCCCAGTGAAGTCGTCAGGTATCTGTGAGGGTTCTCCAAAGCAGAGTCGGGATTGATATCCCCCGCAAGTCAGAGATCGAGGTATCCCCCCTGAGTGTTGGTGGTTCCTATCCCTCAGCAATTCCCCAAGCGGATTGGGTGCAAAGGAGGCTTTCCCCAGCAGGGGTTACCTTTTCCCAACAGCAGCGTCATTCCCCAGTAGGGTGGAATCGGAGTATTGACGAGTTCCTCAGCAGAGTGCCTCGAGCTCCCCAGGAGAGTCCCTTGAGGGAGATATTTTTTATGCATTCATCATGAAGAATAAGCATAGCATATTGCATAATAAATCGCGTAGCATTTCCATAATTATGGAGCATTACGCAGAAAAGTCAATCATGCATCATATTGCACGCATAAGCTAGGCTCAAGCCGTGGTTACCGTTTGAGAGGTGGTTTTATCAGAAGTGAAGGTGTTGCTCCGCGGAGTTTAGTATCTTGATTTTGAATCAGAGGTGTTCCTCAGTAGTGCGATACTGGAGGAGTTTTCTGTCGTGCGAGACAGCGATTGGAAGATGTTACTCTGAGGAGTCTAGCATCATGACGTCAGATCAGCAATGTTCCCCAATAGTGCGATATTGGAGGAAATTTTTCTGTCAAGCGGAGAAGGAAATGGAATCAAAGGACGTTACGCGATCAGCGCGATTACGGGGTTTAACTGGAGAAAAGGGAAGTGTTGCGACATTTTCTGGAGATCGGGGTTCAATCAGAGAAGAGTATATGCTGAGGCATTTTCTGGGGTTCAAATGAAGATTGGAGTTGAAGATTGTATCTAGGATGGGGTCCTCAGGATTATCTTCTGTTCATGTGTCACCTTAGACTCGGGCTGAGGCCAATGGAGGTCGTTATAGGCGTCTTCTGAGGAAGAGATACACATGCTACCTTCCTTTGTGAAGGTATACCCTCTGACATGTCGCCCTCAGAGTGGTGTTGGTGTTATTTCCGACGTTGCCAGCGGAATTATCACGAGAAATTGGAGAACGGGGTTCAAATGGAGAAAGGGAAATGTTGAGGCATTTTCTGGAGAGCGGGGTTCAAATGGAGAAAGGGAGATGTTGCGGCATTTTCTGGAGAATGGGGTTCACAATGGCGATCGCGAGTTATCGTCAGGCGACTGGGGTTCAAATTGGAGAATGGGGTTCATTATTTTGGCAAAACAAGATGTTGGGGTTCAACTGCAGCGATTGGGGATCATTTGCGCAAAAGAAAAATCTCTGGGTTCAAGAAAAGCATGAAAAGGAGAGATAATAATCCCCAGCGGATGTGTGGTGTTCAGGCCATGGTTATCCCTGCGTTACCATTTATTTTGGTATCCAGGTCGACGTTACTATTTCGGTGATCAGGCCGACTTTTTCCGTTCCAGACGGATTCTTGTTTCAAGACTGTTCCTTTGCCGATCCTGACAGGCATTGTTAATTATTTTTCCAGCAGAGTGCAAATTTCTACGGTTCTTTGGTATTCAATCCCTGTGTACCCTGAAAGTCTGACAGCCGTTGCTCTCATCCATTCGGGTTCCCAGCTGATTGAATAGGGGCAGTTGTAGCACCTCAAATTTGCACCTACATTTTGTACATACATTTTCATCATTAGTTCATTAACATAATATAGTCCACTGCATAACATTGCATTGTCCCTTTTGCCCAAGTGCAAGGTCATTCAGAAGATTTAGGTCAAACTGGTCAGGAGATCAGTCAGTCAAGCAAGCAAGTGTGTTTTTCATTGAGCCAAGGCCCTAGGGTTGGTCCAACATGTTCACATGACTTGGGGATCCATTTGAAGTGTTTTGATCAAGGTTTGGATGTTCAGAGGTCATCATTCAATGCACAATCAGTCAGAAACCCTAAAAAGTCAAACTTGGTCAACTGTGACTGATTTTATGGTTTTGATGGATAGATTTGGTTTGAGAGAGCTTATTCATGTCCAAATAGGCCTCATATATCATGGCAAACATCATCATTGAAGAATTTGAAGCCAAATCAGAAATTTCCAAAAATAGAAACTGGACCTGTAATTTTAACTGCCAAAAATGGAAACTTCTTGGTCCCAAACTTACATCATGATACAAGCTTCAAATGAATTTTTGCCCAACATGAAAGTTGAAGATCTTGTTCTCCCATTTCCAAAAAATCCAAGAACTCTCAATTCCCATGTATGGTTGGCAAGATATGATCAATTCATTTTCAAAAATTCTTGAACTTCAAAAGGCCATATCTCTCAAACCATTTGGCCAAATTTGGTGAGGTTTTTTCCAACAAGCCATATTTAATCCCCTCTTTCCAAAAATGTCATCATCATTCATCAAAACATCACCATTCAAAATGGCCTTTTTGGACTTGCTTGAATTAATTTCAAGTGTAGTGGAAATTTGAGTTTTTGAATTAAGCATTTCTAACATTTTTTGCCAATTGGAAACATTCAGAAAATGCATTTGTGACTTGTTTGCAAGCCCAATTCGAGCTGTAGCACCATACACCCCACCATTCAAGTGAAAATGGCCAATTAGCAAAAACCCTCATTAAACCAATTGTTAATTAGCATTCACTTAGCAGCTCACTAAACAGCAAATATATAGTGGATTTTCTGCCATTTTCCAACCCTAGCAGCAGCCATCAATTGAAGACAGAAAAATTCTTTTCTCTCAAAAATCTCATTTCCTCATTTTTGAACTTTGGCTAAAAAACCCAAAAGAACTCGAGCTGTCTTGTTGGTTTCATCATGTGCTTACCATTTTGAGCTGATTGCAAGCTTCATTTTCCCACTGTAAGCAAGTTTTCCAGCGCTGCTACTCAAGAACACATTAATGGCAATGTTCGATTTGAGCAAGAAGGAAGGCAACTGAGCTAAACTTCTTCAAGTATCTATCATTACAAGCTTGGTTGGTCATCTGTTTGAGCTCATATCACCAAAACAACAACTGTTTCACTAATTTCTTCAAAAGCAAGTAAGATTTCGATTCCTTCTTTTTTCAAAATCATGGTATGCAATGTGTAGATCTCTTTACCCTGATCATTATGAGCTTTGAATGGTTGAAAATGGTTAAGTATTTAGCAAGTTATGTTGAAATGAATGTTGATTTTCAAACTTGTTTTTGCATGTTACTTGATGGATAGCTCGATTTAGTGAAAACCATGGTTAGATTTGGACTGTATGTTGTTTACTGATCATAATGGTATGTTCAATGTCCATTTCTGGGAAAAATTTTTGGCACGATTTCTTGAGGAAGATGAAGTTACTGTTGCTGCAAACCCTAATCCCATTTGCCCAGAATTTTGTCTGTTTTGGTCGTTGCATTTTTTGTCTTGCATGGGAGTCCTGTTGCATTCGCAGGTAGCCAGTAGCCACTTGCCACGCATCTAAGCCATACGCACCGTTTCATTAAAAGATCCCCAGAATTACCAAATTGCCATCGAGTCCAATTATTTTAATTAAATCATTTTGCCATGCAATATTTATTTCATCTTGGTTACACAACTTACAAAAATCATAGAATCTTCGATTTCAATCCAAATTTCATGGGAATTTTTGCATTATGCTCTGCTTGATCTCTAGTATTTTATCATGATTTTTCCTGAATTTTTGGATGGTTGAATTGTAATTGGTGCTAGGGTTTTGTTTATGTGTCCATATTTTGTACCCTTTGCCAAATCCATTGTGAAATAGTGATGCTTTATCCAATGGCCCTGAAACTTTTTGAGCACAAACTAGACACATTCATGTTTATTTTGATGTAGAGTTTGTGAATTTATCTTATCTGGATTGTGAGTTGTGAATTTTTGAAGTAGGGTGTGACAATTTGTGTCACACCATTGATGTGCAACTTGTTAATTTTTATAGCCATGCTTCTTGAACTCCAATTGATCTGAATTTTTGCATGAACCTACTCTTGTATGTCTAGTTTACATGTGATTTTTCTTGGAATTATTTGTGGCATTTCCTAATTGTTTGAGATTTTTGTCCCCTGTTTGGTCTTATGTTGACTTTTTGTGACACTTGTTCCCATTTGTTTTTTGAAATGCTCATACTTTATTAGATGGACATGAAATTTTACATGAGATTACTAGACATCTTAAGCTTTGTCATGGTGTTGATCCCATTCATTTATCATATGCCATCCCTGATTTATGATTTTTCTAAGTTGATGCATGTTTGGTTGACTTCTTTGAGCATGTTCAAAATTGCCTTGCCTTTCTGATTTTCATTGACTATCTTCTACTTGTCCAAATGAGATGAAATTTGACATGCTTACCATGCTGTGGATTGTGAGTGATCATGATTTATTTGGTGATTTTTGGAGATGTTTGAGATTGCTTTTGATTCAAGTCTTTCTGTTGACTTCTATGAGCTTTTGTTCGCTATACTTTGACCTAAATTGTTCATGAAATGATGATGATGATTGATATGAATGTGAACCCAATTGGTTTTGTTTCTTGATTGTTTGAACATGATTTTGGATACTTGCCCTTTGCTGTTTTAACTTTCTCATTCACTTTTGACCCTAGGCTTGCCCTAGTGGTCCTGTTACTCACATTTGAGTTCATGTTTTCAGGTTGACCAACAAATGGCCAATGAGACCAATTCTTTTGATTGAACTTGCTTGTTTATCATGACTAACATGTTATTTTTTGTAGGTTGCTTGGCTCACATGCCTTGAGCCATGTGCCTTGCACATTCACTTGCTTATGATTAACTGTTGATGTCTGTTTCCTTTTGCTTTGTTTTGAAGTTGTATACTAATGTCTGCTTGACTATTTCAGGTGCTTTTAGTTGCTCAGTTCCTTGTGAACTTTTGCTTTGCTTTGCTTGTATAAGCAATTTGCATTGAGGTATATTTCTAATCTTCATGTAGTCTGGAAGACCTGGCCTGTTACTTGGCCAGGCAACTGTCTGAAGTCCTCCTTAAGAGGCAATGTTTGTGACTGTTTACATTTGTCCTTGTATAGAGTCAAAGACCTCCTAAGTGAAGAGGCAATTGGCAGAACCCAAGGGATATGCAACCTATCCCCTGCTATTCTGTGTGTCATCTGTTTTGCTCACACCACTGTGTTGATGCATTGCAGATACAAACCCAAGATCTTGTACAATTGTACAGTTGAGTCAGTTTTAAATGTGTAGAAGGGTTCCCACTTTCTGAACCCACACATTCTTGTCTTAAGCTCTCCCAGGCCAGGGATAAGAGCTGTGAAGTCCTATCTTCACTCACCTTTCATCTGCTTCACCTTAGCCCCTCAATGGCAAGGTTAAGAGCTAACATTACCCAGTTCCAGTGGTTTGTTTGTTGAGGTTGATATGACCCCTCGACTAAAACCTAACCTTGATTGAGCCCATTGTTTGCATATAGTGTGTGCTACTTGTGCTTGTGTGTTTGTTTGACTTGCTTCCTGTGCAAGTTAGGTTTAGTTTAGCTTGCTTCCTGTGCAAGTTAGGTTTAGTGTGGCTTGCTTCCTGTGCAAGTCAGGGTTAGGATAGGCTTGCTTCCTGTGCAAGTTAGCTAGAAACCTTAACTTAGGGATGATTTGCATGATAACATCTAGGCTCGAGTCGTAGTCTCCCTAGTTGTGTCTCCCTCTGTTATCTGGTTAGGCTAGTCTTTCTCCCCTCTGTAGGGGAACTACATCGCCCTGATCCTCGTTCCAGACGAGGTATGTAGGCAGGAGACCGTGCGAGGTCTCTCCGGGCTACCTTTTTTTTCTTTTTGTGTGTGGTTTGACGATTGCTAGGCTCGAGTTCCCGACTCCTTAGCAATTTGTTGTCTGTTTGTTCTTGTTGTGTGCTTGGAAGCCAGTATAAGTCCATCGAGTGGCATCTGGGTTCCAGTGTGCGTGTGTTGGTTTGGATGCTGATGTAAGTCCAGTGATTGGCATTCGGGCTCCACGTTTGCCTTTGCCTGTTTTTGTGTGCGTGTCAGCCGAGCTACGAATGCTCTGATTCTCCTTTGTCCAAGGAGATACGTATGCATAGGACGCGATATCCTAGCGAGCATGTGTCGTTTCCCCAGTCCGAACTACTTTGACTCTGATGTATATGCCTGATAGACTAAGTAGGCCCAGGATGCGATATCCTGCCGAGTCAGTTTCAGTCTTGTTTGTTTTCTTGTGTCTCTTTCAGCCAGTGTGTGTGTGTGTGGTGTTTGTTTTAGCAACCTTTTCTTTCTTAGAGCGTGGATCCCGTCGAGTACGACGGACGTGAGGGGTGCTAATACCTTCCCCTTGCGTAACCGACTCCCTTACCCTTTCTCTTTGGTCGCGAGACCATGTCTTTTCCAGGTTTACTCTGAGCATTTCCTTTCCCTCTTTTGGGATAAATAACGCACGGTGGCGGCTCTGTTGTCCTGTTTTCCCGCCGGTTTTTCGCGTAATGCGACAAAATGCCCTCAAGAGTGGCAGGCGCCACATTTCTTCTTCTGGGTCTTTGGTTGGATGATGTACTTGCAACATTTTCAGAAGACATGTGCGTGGTGCGTGGGTGTGTGTCAGTAGCGGGAGCAGCTTGCTCCTGAATATAATCCTCATCAATGTCCCCGTCAACAGCTACATTCTCAGGAATGTACACGGGGACTTGGTTAGGGACCGGATCATGAATATAGAAATAATTTTCTGGGTTGCATACATCTGTGGGAATGGGTTTGGGAGGATGAAATCTTGAAAAACATTATTTGCAACCATTAGGTGAAACTTACCGTCTCACCTTCATTTTACCAATTTCATGCTCCTCGTCATGTCAATGTCAATGGCACGAGGTGGGAGCGGAGTTAGCTGGGAGAATTTATCTTCGAGTCCTAAGACTCGGGCTATTGAGGTTATTAAACCTCCAAAAATAATTGGCCCTCTTCTCGCATTGACAATGGCATGCATGTGAGAGAACATGAAAGGGGTGGTATTTACGTTTTGTGGCAGAAAAGTGGCGAACAGATAAAATAGTTCTTTTTCGTTCACCTTGTTAGAGTTGGATCGGCCAAAAATGGTGCATGCCAATATTTGGCGGAAATAACGAATAACCGAATTGTGAATTAAAGTGGCTATGTTTCCCTCAAAATTATGGGTTACCGTACCTGTTATTGCCCTCCAAAATGGTTGAAAGGTGTGCTACCAACCTTCAATATCTAGGACCTCACTGACTAAATCATCCCCATGGGGAAATTGTAGCAGGTCCGCTAGTTGGGCAAAGGTAAAAGCATACTCTATATTGAACAAGCGAAACTGGACAGTCCCACTGGAACAGTTTGTGTTGGGTACGAGACTAAAAATTAGCGAACTAAGGAATTCTAGTGTTAATTGGGCATATACCGGGTCTTTAAAAGATAGGAAATAATTTAAACTTAAAGTATTTAGCATATGATTAACACTATCGATAATTCCTAAGGCTACTAAGCAGGGTTGATCAGCGTACCTTGTTGATTCGATTTCTCTTGCGCTTAGAGCCGTGTAAATTTCTTCCTGAAATTCACCTGATTCGTCGTTTCTGAACAATACTCCGTATTCTCTCATTTGTGCCATGACTGAAATTCGTACTACTCGTGTAGTAAGAATGTAGCAAGAAAGAGGAGAATTACGTTTATGAGAGGTGTGCTTTTGTGTGGTTATATTGGTGGTTTATATAGGGGTGATGATGGTTGGAAATTAATTAATGAAAAAAATTTCATTGAATGGAGTTCAATGCCTCGGTAAAAGAATTTGAAAGTGGTTGAAGAAGCTTTATTACAATGTCTAACATGCAAGGGACAAGACAATTAAGGAATTGGTGGCACAGTAGCACAACAACGTGAGCGTGAGGATTTGAAGGAGTGGCCGGCGCCACTTTGTATGTGTGGAGGGAGCCACTAAGAGGGTGTGGAGGGTGTCACAGTGTGCACATGGGTGCCACATCCTGTGTGTGGTAGGCGCCACATGCGGTGTTGTGCGTTCCCATGTATTCCCTTTTTGACCCTGCATTTTTTTCTTTGACCACAGCTTTTGCATGTGAAATTAATTGACTGACGTTTAATAGTTATTGTATAATTAGGTGAAAGAAAACTAATAAGATATATAGAAGTGAGAATTAAGGATGGTAGAATGAAATTAAAACATAAAATCAAAAAAAGAAAAGAATGAGGAAGATAGGAAAGAATAATATAATTCGTCTACTAGATAAGAATGAAATAATTAAAAATTCCCAATGTGTAAAAACAACAATAAAATTACAAACATGAAAATAAAATCTAAAATTAATGTCAGTAAATCGGTAATATTCATATAAATCATCCATTGCGGCGACTGCTGCCAGGAGGAGCAAACGAGTAGAAGTGCTGGTAAATGTGATCCAGGTTCTCTGTCACTACATCCATAAAGTCGTGGAAGTCCACACACAAAGTGCTAAGCTTGCCTCTCAGATTGGTGATGTCAGTCGGAACAGTGTCGATGGCAGCAACATGATCGGTAGGAGGTGCATCAGGTGCATCAGGGGTGCGTGATTCAACGTCAGAGAGATAGGTATCATAATGACCATAGATTTGGGGTGTCTCTGGAGGAGAGGGTGGTGCATCTAGTGGCCCGTCCAAATCAAAGAGCCAGTTATTCCTATCATGTACACTCGTCCTATGGTCTGGCAAGGTAAACAGGTGTACTACTTGGTGGTCAATCAGAAATTCAAACACATCCAAGCCCAGGTTTCTAATGATACCAGTGTTGAAATACAATTGGATGTTCATTGTAACACCCCGATAATAATAAAATAATTATTTAAATTGAGTTAATAATTTATTTATTAATTTAATTAAATAATTGGAAATTTTATTATTATTATTATTATTGGAAAATATATATATGTTGGAAATAAGGAAAAGAATCCCATTTGGTAAAAAGAAAGTTTCACGTGAAAACAGAGAACGACCGTGAAAGAGGAAAAGGGCAAAGAGACAGAGCAAGGGCTGAAGATTGAAGAGAGAAAAGCTTGGAGCTCAAAGATTTGCCGGATTAATCAGGTAAGGGGGGTTTATCGTCGATTAATGGGTATTATGGGATAATATGTGATGGGTAGTGATAAGCCGTTAATTTGACCCTAATTGGGATTTTCGATGCTGAAGAATTCTGTTGGATAAATTGTATTTAGACTGTAATTGGATCTGTGTTTGGGTTAGTTGTGAAATTCCGAACGTATAGCTTCTTACAGGATCGGAATCGGAGGTCCGGAAGTCCTCCAACGGCGGAAAATGCGGAGAATTCTGCATTCTGCCTTGTGTTAGCGCAGGAACTGTTGTTTTGTCTGCGTTAACCGGTTAACCCAGGGTGTTAACCGGTTAACACTGTTATAATTTGTGAAAATGTGCTGTTTTGCCTGCGTTAACCGGTTAACCCAGGGCGTTAACCGGTTAACACTGTTGCGTTTTGCCAGAAAATGTGTTTTGCCTGCGTTAACCGGTTAACCCAGGGCGTTAACCGGTTAACACTGTTACAGAGTGGAAAAATTGGTTTTTAAAGTTGTGTACATAATTGGGAGTTGGCCTATGTTGGCGTATGATGTAATAGGGATTATTTCCCGCTGTTTTGAGCAGTATAGGTATTAGTAGAGTGTGCTAATACTG
The DNA here is from genome assembly GCF_024323335.1 of Lathyrus oleraceus. Classification (NCBI taxonomy): domain Eukaryota; kingdom Viridiplantae; phylum Streptophyta; class Magnoliopsida; order Fabales; family Fabaceae; genus Lathyrus; species Lathyrus oleraceus. The sequence goes on along the minus strand of NC_066584.1, from coordinate 21,027,113 downwards.
TGTTTAATTGATTGAAATGATAATGATGTGTTGATACATGTGTTGATGATGTATGATGATATGCATAACGCTATGAATGTATATATATTGCATGTAGTTGTGAATGGACTGTGGTATGACTTAAAGTGTGAGCATATGTCCATTGTGAATTGTTGTTGATGCTGCATTGCTAGATGATTAGCGTGCATAGTCTAGCCTTCGGGGCTGTAGCTAATTCCCATGGTGAGGAATTAGTGAGTGAACCATTGTGGGTTTGTTGTTGATGTTTGCATGCTAGAGGATTAGTGTGCATAGTCTAGCCTTCGGGGCTGTAGCTAATTCCCATGGTGAGGAATTAGTGAGTGAGTCATTAGATCTCAAATGAGTGGGACTAGTGAGCTTAGTAGCCGTATCTGGAGGGATCGGTGAGCTTGAACTATATGTTCAAGAATAGTCGGTACCGCATGTGTGGAGTCTCATTGCATAATGTATGTATGGCGTATAATATGAATGGATGTATTCCAATATTATACGTGTGTTTGAGAATGTTGTGGAGTATGATTTGAGATTATACTTGTGCTTTATGTTGATGTTGAGCGGATGTACTGTTACTAATTGTATGTTGCGATTAGGGTGATTAATGTGTTAAATTACTTAACATGACATTATATTCTATAATGCTTATTATATTGATTGAGGAACCCACCCTTACAACTATTTTTCAGGTAACGAGAAATGAGTTGAGTAGAAGCGAATGCTTGGAGTCTAGTGTAGTCTCCCTAGTGGGTCATGCTCTGATAGATGTAACATCGGGAGGGAACGTTTTAATTTGTGTTGTTGATGATTGTTGAACCAGTTTACATGTAGTATGTTACATGTTTTGATTAATTTGATTTATATCCGCTGCGATTTATGCAAATGTTTAATTGATTAAATAAAGAGCATGACAGTTATTTTGGAACATGGTGTGAATGATTGTGTGACACCCTTAACTGCATAATTACTCTGATATATGTTTATTATTCTAATTAAATATTTGGGGTATTTTAGAAGGGTGTTACATTCATTGGTCGTATCCCACCTAGAGGGTTAAGTCTGATAAGTGGTTGTATGAGTCCAATGGCATTTGCGATCATGGTCACTAAGCCTCCTACTAAGATTGGTCCATGGTTATCTTACACTATACGGTTTAAGTTAGATATCATAAATGTAGCGGCATTAACAGGACGGGCTTGTGATGCACAATACATTATAAAGAGCCCGTCTTTGGACACAGAGGTTATGTTTTGTTCCTTTCTAAATAGGGTGTGAGCTAAGATCTTATGAAAGTAACGAATGGCAGGGTTGTGGATGTTCTCGGAATGCATGAGGGCCGGTTCAGGATGGTTGTTTCCTGTGATGCTACCCCAAAAGTAATCTAATTCAAGATCTACAAGCATGTCTTCCTGGGTGATGGTAAAGGTATCAAGACCATTAGGGCATCATAGGAGTTCAGTTATTTCTCTATGAGTGTAGCGATACTCAATATTGAACATCCTAAAGGTGATGAGGCCTTTGTTAAATCCCATACCATGGTTTGGCAGGTAAACTAGGGAGCTTAGGGATTCTAAGGTTAACCTACGATAGGAACTAAATTTTCTTTTGATAGCAAAGGTATCCCAGCCAATTTGGTTAATTAGGAACATAATACTGTCTCTTATACCTAACTTGGTCATGGTACGTCCATCTGGGTATATGGTTAGTGCCATTTCTCTCTGAGCTAGGGCCTCAAAGCGTCTCCTTTGACCTCTGCCTCTGAAGACTATATCCATGTAATCTACTTGTTGCATCGTGATGGTCAGTAGCTAGATAAATTTAAATAGATAATAGCATTAAGTTAGTAATGCTTAATAATAAAGAAAAATACCGATTGACTTTATGAAAAATAAGAAAGAAAGAAATGAGAAATAAGCAATAATAATAAACAAAAATTTAGATGATTGAATTAATAATTAAAAATAGAGTGTGGGTTGTCTTCCACAAAGCGCTTTGTTTATTGTCGTAAGCTAGACAAAAATTTGATAGATGTTAATCCGGTGAATGAGCGGGCAGCTCTACAAGCTTTAGATTCGCGAAGAAATCTTTGTTGTCGGTGTTATGGTAATGTTTCAAACGCTGTCCGTTTATGGTAAATGGTTCGCTATCTTTTCCTTTTATCTCCATTTGGAAAGACGTTGGTAATTTCGAAGGGGCCGAACCATCTAGAACAAAGTTTTCCTGGAAAGAGCCTAAGTCGGGAGTTAAACAGAAGTAGTTTATCATCTTCCTTAAACTCTTTCCTCGATATGCGATTGTCATGCCATTTTTTTGTTCTTTCTTTATAGATTTGGGCATTCTCGTACGCATCTAATCTAAGTTCTTCTAGTTCAAGGATATCTAATATTCTTTTCTCTCCTGCGGCAGTATAATTAAGATTAAGGGTCTTAACGACCCAATATACTTTATGTTCTAATTCTACCGGCAGATGACACGATTTTCCATAAACCAACTTAAAAGGTGTGGTTCCTATTGGGGTCTTATAAGCTATCCTATATGCCCACAGGGCTTCGTGTAATTTTGAGGACCAATCTTTTCTAGAGGTGGCAACCGTCTTTTCTAAGATTTGTTTGATTTCTTTGTTCGAGACCTCTACTTGCCCACTAGTTTGTGGGTGATAGGGTGTTGCTACGCGGTGCTGGACTCCATATTTCAGTAATAGCTTTTCAAAAATCTTTGAAATGAAATAGGAGTCACCATCACTGATGACGAGTCTCGGCGCGCCGAATCTAGGGAAGATTATACGCTTAAAAAGTCTAATTACCACTCGTGTGTCATTTGTTGGAGAGGTTATAGCCTCGATCCATTTTGATATGTAATCGACCGCAACGAGGATGTACTTGTTACCAAAAGAAGATGGGAATGGTCCCATGAAATCAATTCCACACACGTCAAAAACTTCTACTTCTAAAATGCCTTTAAGTGATATTTCATCGCATCTAGATATGTTGCCAGTGCGTTGGCACCGGTCACAATTTATGATCACGATGTGGACATCTTTCCACATAGTGAGCCAAAAAAGGCCGGCTTGCAAGATCTTGGCGCAAGTCTTCGAGGTGCTAGCATGTCCTCAATAGGGAGCAGAATGACAGTGGGAGATTACATTTTGTACTTCATCTTCGTGGACACATCGACGGAAGATACCGTCGGCGCCTCTCTTGAAAAGCAGAGGCTCATCCCAATAGTAAGGTTTAAGATCGTGGAAGAATTTTTTCTTTTGCTTGTAAGTCAAGTCTGGTAGAAGCACCCCAACTGCTAAGTAGTTAACGAAGTCAGCATACCATGGCAGTGTGGTTTTAGTGTAAATTGCTTCCACTACCTTGTTTGTTTCGGTATCCTTATAGGTTAATGCACAGTTAGTTGTATTGCTTTCCAATTGGGCTATGAGTCGTTCATAAGGGAAATTGTCGTTTATAGGCACTCGTTCAGGTTCAATACCTTCCATTCTTGACAAGTGATCAACCACGATGTTTTCAGTGCCCCTCTTATCTTTGATCTCTAGATCAAACTCTTGTAGGAGTAAAATCCACCTTAGGAGTCTTGGTTTGACGTCCTTCTTACTTAACAGGTACTTAGTTACGGCATGATCGGTATAGATAATTATCTTTGCTCCTACTAGGTAAGAACGAAATTTATCCAAGGCGAACACGATAGCTAAAAGTTCTTTTTCTGTGGTGGCGTAGTTCATCTGCGCAGGGTCTAGGGTTCTACTTGCATAATATATTGCATGAAGTTTCTTATCCCTTCTTTGTCCTAAGTGAAATTCTGGTATCAGATATGAGATGTCGAAGGTAATGTCACGACACTAATATCTGAACAATATAAACAGGATAAAAGATAAAGAACAGTAATACAAGTGACACAAGCAATTGTTAACCCAGTTCGGTGCAAACTCACCTACGTCTGGGGGCTACCAAGCCAGGAAGGAAATCCACTAAACAGAATTAGTTCAAAGACTTTCAGTAAACAACTTCAAGTTACAATCTTTTCACATAATCTCTACCCGTGTGACTTCTACCTAAGAACTCCTAGATATGAGATCCTACTAACTCCCCCTCAATCACAACAGTGATGTAAAACAAATATTACAATGAAAAGAAGACACTCTTCAAGAACACATACTTGATCTTGCTTAACAGCTTCAACCAAGTAAACACACACTCATGCTTCAAATCTTAGACTGGACAAATTACAACTCAAAAATCAGTCCAATTCAATCATCTAAGGATGAATGAATGGCTCACAATACACACGACCAAACAAGACTAAAACCCTTATTCTCTCTCAATATTTCGTTCGTTATTTCTTGTGTATTAAAACCAGGTATTCCATGCCCTTTTTATAGAAGTGTTTGGCTGGGCTTGGACATCACAAAACCCTAAAACTATTTTCCATTCATATCTTCTCATGACAACTGATAATATCTCGTTGGAAAATAAGTCATTCTGGTTGTAATTACTGATTGAATGACGCGTTCAATCATCTTATCAATCACACATAAATTAACATAAAAAACGCAATCACACAATACATAACATTCAGACTGAATGTTCTGTATACAGATGTCATGATATTGGGTCTGACATCTCAGTAAAAACCTGCATATTCACATTTTAAACACCCTGCAGGTACATGTTATCTCATGTCAAGACAACACTTGTGACAACTTGTGAACACTCTAGGTTTTACCAAAATTGTTGCCAACACATAGAACCAACAAACTCCCCCTTTGGAAATTTTTGGCTAAAACATACATCAGACCATTTGTTCACAAGAGAATAATCACATCATCAGTTTTAGCAGCAGAAGTATTAAAACACACATTACTAGCTAAGATAGCAACTAGTAAACATATATTAAACACACATGCACTTGTGCTTCTTTTCCCCCTCAGTCTGCTCAACACAGACATCACCTTCAACATCACCTGTCACATACACCTCCCTATCTGACATCACATTCAACATCACTTGTACTAAACAGATTATCTCCAACATATATCATCTTCAATATCATCAGTCATCTGTTTATAGCATAACTACATATCATTTGTCATCTTTTTATAGCATAGCTACTTTATCTACATCTCTTTTAGCTACTTCTCCCCTTTTTTTAGCCAAAAGAGACCAATGAGACAAAATAAATGTCTATTAGTCAAACAGAATGTCACACAGAATGTCAAAGCATATTGTTAGGTGTTACAGATCCATAAACATACACAACTTTACAAGCTGAGATAAAAATCTAGGAATCACAAACAAAACTAGAAAAATTATAACAAGGCATCAGAACATGACTTCCAAAAGAACCACCATCAGAACATCCAGAACATCACACCATCAGAAAAGTGGGGGACAACTTCAACAAAACTAGTCAGAGGAGCTTGCATCTTCATCAGCTTCAGAACCAGAACTGCCACTTGATTCATCTTGAGTTTCAAACCTCTCACTAGAGGTATGGGCTTCTGTTTCCTTGGCTTGTCCAACATTATCTCTATCATCTTGCTCCAAGCTTTCAATCAGAACCTCCAAAGCTTCTTTCCTGGCTTTAGCTACCCTTATCCCAGTCTCCAATTCCTTACAAGTTTCTTTTAGTTCAGCAATCAGACCATCTTTTGAGGCTGTCTTCTTCACAGCAGATGTCATGACAATTTCATTGACATGACTGCCTTCAAACAATTTGTAATGAACTGATAGAGGAGGTTTTCTTCTACTAGGAAGATCATTTGTGCTCAGAATTCCAGGTTGCTGGCTCAGGATGATCCCACAAATTATTGAGGGAAAAGCTATGGGCAGCTTCACTGCATTTGTAGAAGCATGTTTGACAATTTGTTCAAACATGAATCTACCATAACCAAACTTCATCTTGGTTCTGACATCAAAGATGAGCCTTCCAAGAGCATTTGGGATTGTAGAGATATGATTGGTTGGCACCCAATTTGCTGACCCTATCTTGTGCAGAATAGCATATTTCACAGTTAGCTTTCCAGCAGGGAGATGCTTCTTGCTAGGCCACTCCTTGACTGTCTTGCAGTTATTTCCCTACAGACCTCATTGTCCGTGGCTTCTAGTTCACATGCACCTTCTGTTCCTCTTCCTAAAAACTTGTTAATCACAGTTGGAGAAAAATTGATACACTTCCCTCTAACAAACACTTTACAAAACTCTTTGCTGTTTTTATCAGCAATGTCCTCAAGGATGTTCACCATAAATTCTTTCACTAGTCCTTCATAACACTGAGTTAACCCAACAATAGTTTTCATTAGTCCAACAGTTTTAATCAGGTCCATGACCTCTTTAACCTCCACAACATCATTGCCCAGTTCTCTCTCCACAACCACTTTTCTTTGGATTACAAACTTCCATTTTGCTACTCCATCTTCAAGATGGAAGGAAATATTATCCAAGTGTGCAGGAGCAACTTTTGCAGGGGATTTCCTAACAGTTGTCCTCTTGACAGGAGAGATGTCAGGGACATTTTCTTCAACATCTTCATCTGAGTCAAAACTTTCTCTTAATTTTCTCTTCTTCACCTCCACTTTGCTCCAAGACTTTGAGGGCCCTACAGCAGTAGCCTTCTTAGCAGTTTTGGCTGTCATCATCTCAGCCACAGACCTACCCTTTATGGTCTTCATCCTCTTAGCCACACTAGGCTTCAAGTGATGAAGAAAACTATCATCTTCATCATCCGAACTCTCATCTTCTAGGTCAATCACCTTCTTTGTAGACTCATGCTTCTTAGATTGTGAAGCATTGGCAGTAGGTGATGCCACATATTTCTTACTAGACAAAGTTTGTCCTAAAGAGCATAATTCTTCAGCAACTATATCTTTTTCAGACCTAGAGGAATCCTCCTCCTTCTCATTGTGAGGTCCAACCTCAGGAGAGGGGTCCTTTCTTGATAGAGGAGTAGAAACTCCCTTTACAGAGTGTCCTTCATTGAGGATTCTCGTGACAAGGTTCCTTATAACACGACCAGTGTGATGCATGTCGTCCTTAGAACTAGGAGTATAAGTAGAGCTGGAGGGGATATTGGAATTGTTACCTTGAGTAGGGCATGCAGTGGAGGATGAACCAGGAGCGTCGCCTGGAATGATAGACAGGGGAATCACGTCCAAAATATCTTCATTAAGAAAGTCCATAGAGGGCATTCTATCTTTGTGCGCAGGTTTGGTAGTTTTAGAACCAGATGGTGAAGGATGTTGTGACATCTTATTGTTCTTGTGGAAAGGTTTTTGTTTCCCTAGCAGAGAAGGTTGATGAAGTTAAAGGAAGGTGGAAATGGTTGAGTAGATGTTGCGTGTGAAAAGGCTATAGATGGAAGTTCCAATACTAGGTGATGATTTACCATAAATGGGGCACTTTATTTTAAGTGGGCAGACAATATTTTTATTACCTTTTCCACTCCAAATTAATTGCTATAAATTCTCATAGATACAAATCCCTAATTTCCCTCTTAGACATTCAAATTGATTAGCATCCAAAGCCTTTGTAAATATATCAGCTAACTGCATTTCAGTAGCAACATGCTTCAGGGCTATGATTTTCTCTTCCACTAGTTCTCTAATAAAATGATGACGAATATCAATATGTTTTGTCCTGCTGTGCTGAATAGGATTCTTAGAAATATTTATAGCACTCAGGTTGTCACAGTACAATGTCATGACATCTTGCGCGACATTGTATTCAGTCAGCATTTGTTTCATCCAAACCAGTTGAGAACAACTACTTCCAACTGCTATGTATTCAGCTTCAGTAGTGGACAGAGACACACAATTTTGTTTCTTACTAAACCATGATATTAATTTGTTCCCCAAGAAGAAGCATCCTCCTGATGTGCTTTTCCTATCATCAGCACTTCCTGCCCAATCAGCATCATAGTATCCAGTCAGCATAGATCCAGATCCATGAGTGTACAACATCCCATAGTCACCGGTGCCATTGACATATTTCAGTATCCTTTTCACTTGGTTTATGTGACTGACTTTTAGTTCAGCTTGATATCTAGCACAAACACCTACAGCAAAAGCAATGTCAGGTCTGCTTGCTGTGAGATATAGCAGACTTCCTATCATGCTTCTGTAGAGACTTTGATCTACACTAACACCATTTTCATCTTTGGAGACTTTCAGATGTGTAGGAGCATGTGTCCTTTTATGACTTGCATTCTCCATGCCAAACTTCTTAACAATATTTTTAGCATATTTGCTTTGAGATAGAAAGATAGAATCTTCCATCTGCTTGACTTGTAGCCCAAGAAAATAGGCCAGCTCTCCAACAAGGCTCATTTCAAATTCAGACTGCATTTGTTTAACAAAATGTTCGACCATCTGATCTGACATCCCACCAAACACAATATCATCCACATATATTTGAGCCACCATGAGTTTTCCTCCTTCATTCTTAACAAATAAGGTCTTGTCAACGCCTCCCTTCCTGTATCCATTGTTAATGAGAAACACTGTGAGTCTATCATACCAAGCCCTAGGAGCTTATTTCAAACCATATAGGGCTTTCCTCAACTTATACACATGCTTTGGAAGATTTGGATCTGTAAACCCTTTAGGTTGTTCAACATACACTTCCTCATTTAAGTAACCATTCAAGAAGGCACTTTTTACATCCATTTGGAACAGTTTAAACTTCAGAATACATGCCACTCCAAGCAATAGTCTAATGGACTCAAGGCGAGCTACAGGGGCAAATGTTTCATCAAAGTCAACTCCTTCAACTTGAGTGTATCCTTGTGCTACTAATCTTGCTTTATTTTTAGTAACCACCCCCTGTTCATCAGATTTATTCTTGTAAACCCACTTTGTTCCAATGACATTTATTCCTTCAGGTCTTGGAACTAGTTCCCATACTTCATTTCTCTTGAATTGGCCTAACTCTTCTTGCATGGCATTGATCCAGAATTCATTAGTCAAGTATTCCTTGACATTCCTAGGCTCAATCTTGGACACAAAACAACCATGTGAGATCACTTCCCTTGATCTAGTTGTGACCCCTTTATTTGGGTCTCCTATAATGAGATCTTTAGGATGATCCTTCTGAATTCCGATAGAGGGTCCTTTATTAATTTTGTCAGCTTCATGTTCAGCTTGAGTGAGTTCACTCTAATTACTTTTGTCTGGGAAATCAGCTGAGGCATCATTTTGAGATGTCTCAACTTCGTCTGTGACATCAGTCTGTTGATCATCAACCACAACATTGATAGATTCCATCATTACTTTTGTTCTGGAATTAAAGACTCTAAATGCTCTGCTGTTTGTTGAGTAGCCCAGAAATATTCCTTCATCACTCTTGGGATCCATCTTCCTTCTTTGTTCACGATCAATCAAGATATAACATTTACTACCAAACACATGGAAGTATTTGACAATAGGTCTTCTTCCTAGACTTCATATAAAGTAGTAGGAGTCCCTTTCTTCAAGGTTACTCTGTTGTGAACATAGTAGGCTGTGTTCATAGCTTCAGCCCAAAAATAGTAGGGCAATTTCTTAGCATGAATCATAGCTCTGGCAGATTATTGGAGAGTTCTATTTTTCCTTTCTACCACACCATTTTGCTGAGGGGTAATGGGAGATGAGAACTCATGACTAATTCCTTCAGATGCACAGAATCCAGCAAATTTGTTGTTCTCAATTTCTTTCCCATGATCACCTCTGATTCTTATAACCTGACTTTCTTTTTCTCTTTGAAGTCTTAGGCAAAGATCTTTGAAAACCTCAAATACATCAGATTTTTCCCTTATAAAATTGACCCAGGTGTATCTGGAGAAGTCATCCACCACCACATAAGCATACTTTTTCCCACCAAGACTTTCCACCTGCATAGGTCTCATCAAGTCCATGTGGATAAGTTCTAGCACTCTGGAAGTGGTGTCATGTCTGAGCTTCTGATGTGACATCTTTGTCTGTTTTCTAATCGGACACTCCCAACAAACTCTTCCTTCATCAATCTTTAAGTTTGGGATTCCTCTGACAACTTCAACATATATAATCCTCTTCATTCCTTTAAGATGCAAATGACCCAATTTTTGATGCCATATCTTCACTTCTTCTTCTTTGGCTAGAGTACACATTGATGAATAACCAGTTTCTTGAGAACTCCACATATAGCAGTTGTCCTTAGACCTGACTCCTTTCATGATCACTTCATTTTCTTTATTATTAATCAAACATTCAGTTTTTGTGAAGTTTACATTTAGACCTTGGTCACATAGTTGACTGATGCTGATTAGGTTTGCAGTCAGTCCTTTAACAAGTAGGACATTGTCAAGGTTAGGAACTCCAGGGCAGCTTAGCTTTCCAATCCCCTTGATTTCACCCTTTGCTCCATCACCAAAGGTTACATAGCTGGTGGCATGAGGATGAAGATCAATTAGCAGGTTTTTGCTTCCAGTCATGTGTCTAGAGCACCCACTGTTAAAATACCAGTCTTCTTTGGCTGAAACTCTGAAGGAAGTGTGAGCTATCAGGTTAGTAACACCAGTCCTAGGAACCCATTGTTTTCTGTTGACAGGGATGTGATGTTTGGGTCTAGGTTGATGATGAGAAGGACTAGGATAGCCATACAACTTATAGCAGAATGGTTTTATGTGGCTAAATTTTCCACAGTAATGACATCTCCATCTTTGGTGTTTTCCTTTATGTTGTCTTCCCTTATGATGTTGTGACACATGATGTGACATCTTCGATTTGCTACCAGTGTGACTACACTCAGGTTTGGATTCATTGAACCCAAGGCCAGACTTGTCTCCTGCCATTTTTCCAGTCTGAAGAATTTTATCTAAGGTGTCAGATCCATCGTTTAGCATCCTGACATACTTTGTCATCTCATCCAGTTTGGAGTTCAAGAACACTGCTTCAGTCTTCAACTTAGAGATGGTTTCCGAGTGTTCTGTCTATAGGTGGTCTGTGAACAGATCCTCCGTCTCTATCCATAGTACCAGAAAGTAACGTCCCTAGATCTCACCCAGAACCAGAGCAAGATGCCTGCTCTAATACCAACCGAAATTCTAGTATCAGATATGAGATGTCGAAGGTAATGTCACGACACTAATATCTGAACAATATAAACAGGATAAAAGATAAAGAACAGTAATACAAGTGACACAAGCAATTGTTAACCCAGTTCGGTGCAAACTCACCTACGTTTGGGGGCTACCAAGCTAGGAAGGAAATCCACTAAACAGAATTAGTTCAAAGACTCTCAGTAAACAACTTCAAGTTACAATCTTTTCACCTAATATCTACCTGTGTGACTTCTATCTAAGAACTCCTAGATATTAGATTCTACTCACTTCCCCTCAATCACAGCAGTGATGTAAAACAAATATTACAATGAAAAGAAGACACTCTTCAAGAACACATACTTGATCTTGCTTAACAGCTTCAACCAAGTAAACACACACTCATGCTTCAAAGCTTAGAGTGGACAAATTATAACTCAAAAATGAGTCCAATTCAATCATCTATGGATGAATGAATGGCTCACAATACACACGACCACACAAGACTAAAACCCTTATTCTCTCTCAATATTTCGTTCGTTATTTCTTGTGTATTAAAACCAGGTATTCCATGCCCTTTTTATAGAAGTGTTTGGCTGGGCTTGGACATCACAAAACCCTAAAACTATTTTCCATTCATATCTTCTCATGACAGCTGATAATATGTCGTTGGAAAATAAGTCAATCTGGTTGTAATTACTGATTGAATGGCGCGTTCAATCATCTCATCAATCACACATAGATTAACATAAAAAACACAATCACACAATACATAACATTCAGACTGAATGTTCTGTATACAGATGTCATGACATCGGGTCTGACATCTCAGTAAAATCCTGCATATTCACATTTTAAACACCCTGCAGGTACATGTTATCTCATGTCAAGACAACACTTGTGACAACTTGTGAACACTCTAGGTTTTACCAAAATTGCTGCCAACACATAGAACCAACACTAAGACTGCGGCTACAACATAGTCACTAGCGTCACACATGATTTCAAACGGTAATCTCCAATCGGGCGGTTGTATGATAGATGCGGTACGATTCCTTGTCGGACCATGAAATGGCATTTTTCCTAGTTTAACACGAGGTTCACTTTTACGCATCTTTCAAGTACCATTTCAAGATTCGATAAACATCCTTCAAAGTTTTACCCACAAACAGAGAAATCATCCATAAAGACTTCCACGATGTCGTCTATAAAATCAACGAAAATTGACATCATGCATCTTTGGAATGTTGAGGGAGCGTTACATAGTCCGAACGACATTCGTCGATAGGAGAACGTACCATAGGGACATGTGAAGGTCGTTTTCTCTTGGTCGTCAGGATGAATAGGAATTTGGAAATATCCCAAATAACCGTATAAATAACAGAAGTGAGAATGCTTAGCCAATCATTCAAGCATTTGATCAATAAATAATAAAGGAAAATGATCCTTCCAAGTGACTTTATTTAATTTTATATAATCAATGCACATTCTACTTCCAGTAACCATTCTTTGTGCTATAGATTCTCCTTTTTCATTATTAACAACTGTGACGCCTCCCTTTTTCGGTACGACATGTACTGGGTTGACCCATTGACTGTCGGATATTGGGTAAATGATCCCTACTTCTAACAACTTTTGCACTTCTTTCTTTACTACATCATTCAAAATGGGATTTATCCTTCTTTGATGTTCTCTAGAGGTCTTACTGTCTTCCTCTAGCATAATGTGATGCATGCATATGGAAGGGCTTATTCCTTTCAGATCTGAGATATTATAGCCTAAAGCGCTTGGATATTTCCTTAAAAAGTGTAGAAGTTTTTCGGTTTTTATCTGCCCTAAGTCTGCATTAACTATTACAGGTCGCTCGAGTTCAGTGTTGTAGCGGGGTATTCGTTACCATTAGAGATATTGACTAAATCTAAGGTAAACCATACAAGTCGAGTCAGCACCGCACTTCTATTTATCCAAAGGAATGGTTAGAAAGCGAACAAAACCCTAAAAGTTTTATCGAATCAAAAACTAGTAAAAATGTCAGAGATCTGGGTAAGGGGGTTGGTTATGCAATGGGAAGGTGTTAAGCACCCAAAACATCCTAGGTACTCCTAGGGAGCCCTTTTCACATTTGTTGTAAGGTTGGTATTTTGTGAAAATTTTATTTGTGCAAACATGATTGAAGAGATGAGAAGAGAATGTACAAGTTATTTACATTTTATGTTTGGATGGATAAACCCATTGCCTACGTGCCATCTTAAAAAAGATTAGGATCAAAACCTCGTAGTTCGGGGTAAAAATCTCAAAATGAGTGAGTGGATTGATTGGTCCAAAAGCCTTAAGGTCTTTTGTTATCCAAGGGAGAAAACTCAACCTAAAACCACAAATCCACCATGTGAGGATAGCTTCAACATGCTAGTGAGGGGTTAACCCTATAATAAGCATGGAAGACTCATTGTCCATCACTAAGGATAAAGGTGAGTATTACATCTACCTCAAGGATAACTCAAACCTAATAGCTAAAGGTTATGAAAAAAGTGATTAAGAAAGTGGCCTTTGAAACCACAAAAAGTATTTGAATGGGTTATATTTACCAATGAAAAGTATTTACAAAATGGTCAAAGTTGACTTAAAAGATTCAATTCAAAATAAGTATTATGAAAAGAAAGTTTGAAAATCAAAAGCATAAGGCTTAGGTTTCTAATGTTTGAAAACAAAGGTTAAATGTTTGCACAAAAAGTTTTGGCTTGGGTTAGAGTGGAGAGAAGAAGAAGAAAGGCTAAGGTCCTAAGCATACAAGAGGTAAGGGATAAGAAACAAAACCACAAAAGGAGTTCTCTCTTGAGATCATAATGATGATCCAAGTAGCTCCCATCCTTTGGAATAAGCAATCACACAAAGCATAAACTCAAGAAATCAACAATCAATGAATTCTTGGATAAGGCTTCTCAAGGTCTCTTGGATCTCTCTCATCTTAGAAGCTCATGGTAATGGTTCCTCTATTATGCTCAATGTTAGAATCCCTAGCACAAGAAAACACACACACATCAAAAATTTCTATTAACAGTCAAAGAATGGACAAGAGGGAGTTTAGAATATGGTCCTTTCAAAGTTCATCTTTAAGCTTTAAGCATTCTAAAGGCATGAGGCCTAGTTGCTCTTTGTCATTTAAGCACTCTAAAGGCATGAGGTCTAGTTGCTCTTCAAACTCCATTTGCTTGGGTAAAGTCCTAAAGTCTAAGTCCATTTTGTCCAATTCTTTGCATTTGGTTCATAACAAACAGACAAACACAAGCACAAAAGATATATACACAATTATATGCTCAAATGAGCAAAAGGCAAATGGCATTAACATAAACATGTGCTCAAATGAGCAAAGGAAAAAGCAAATGAATAATATGTGCAAGAATAGTAAATTGCATAAAAGTAAAGTGCAAAAGGTAAATGTTAATAATTAATGGTTAGTAGTTAGTGTGCCATAAGGCAAATTTAGCACTATGTTAAGCAATCGTAATTGGACTTATGTAGAAGTCACAACTATCTGAGGTCGGCCAATAATAATGTAGGCAACAACACAAGTTAGAAGTCTTGATTAGTGAACCAAGTTCCAAAAACTTGCCATGCCAAAAGAAAAAAAGGAATTGATCTTGTATTGGTTTAAGTCCTTTGCATGATTTAGGAAACAACTTATCCTTAATGCAAAGTCATTCACTTGATCAAATGATCAAGATGAATTAGATTTGGATCAAAGAAGATTAAGTCTCTCTAATCAATGCTAACTTATCAATCCTTAACTCATTGATCAAAAAGAAAAAGAAGAAGAAGAAGATGAATAATGGAATATGAAAATGGAAAGATTAAAGTGCATCAAATGAAAAGGCATATACCAATCAACAAATGTTGACCAATGATATTGAGGATCAAGGTCAAACACTTAAAAACAGAAGTGAGATGAAGATTGGAAGTCAAGAAATGAACAAAATATTTTTTGGCATTTTTAATATTTAAAATTAAATTTGAATTAAAAATAAAAGAAAGGTCAAACTTCAAAATCACTTCAAATCAACTTTGAAAAGTCCAAGTGATCTATCCTAAGTTCAAGAAGGTCAAACAAAGTTTGACAAAAAATTTCAGCATTTTTAAAAGTCAGAAACTATTTTTAATCAATTAAAAAATGAATAAAAATAACCTAATTTAACTAAAATCTCAAATAAATCTCAAATCAATTAAAAAATTGATGAAAATATTTTTCATAGATCCATCATCATTCAAATAGGTTAGGAAAATATTTTTGTATTTTTTGAATATTAAAAATAACCAGAAAAGAGAAAATTCACAAAAAATATCAAATGACAAAATAAAAAATATTAAAAATCATTTTTAGAAATTAGAATTTAAATGGAGAAGAATGCAATTGGTCCCATATTTTTTGGAATTAAAATAAAGAAGTTATGAATTTTTGAAAATAAAGGAAATAAAAGAAATTAAAACAGAAATTCAGAAATTGTGAAAAATCAGGAGGCGTTGGATGTGATTTCATTAATTGACGTGGCACATCAAATGGTCCAGAGGCGCGCGCTCACCATGAGTCCAAGTCAATGCATAACACACAACATTAAAACAAGTCATAACATTGGAAGGCCATGATTCAATCTGGAAATCATCATCAACGATCTAGATTCAAACTGGAAAGGTGGACGGTGGTGTACACCACCGTCTTCTCCGGCGAGCTCTGGCGAAGTCCAGAAATTGCAGGTAATGAAAACTTAACCAAATGAAGCGATCCTCATATCATTGGAAAGCTAGGGTGATGTACATCACCCCTGTACCATTTGTTTCTCCTCTAAATCCTCATAGAGAGAGAAATCAGAGAGAGAAAATCATGGTGTTCATACTGAACTTCATGGATTTCAACAATTGAGCACTCAAAACAATTGCCTCTATGAAGAGGGCTTCAGACAACACAATATCCAAGCAAATAGATCAAGGAATAGTGAGTTTCGAAGAAAAAACCAGTTGAGGATCACCTTTGGATTGTGAAGATTTGAGCTAGCTTCCTTGCTTCCTTTGGCCAAACAGAACTTCTATGGACTGGATGATGAAGGTCTAGGAACTTTAGATCTAAAGATTCAACCAGATTTAGTTGAATTTCAGATCTGAAAAATTTGAAGAAAAGTGGAATAGTTCCTTTGGTAATGGCTATGGATTCAGTTGTGCAGCATATCAGGCGCCTTTAGGTTGGATTTCAAGTGAAGCAAGCAAGTGTATTTATAGCAAGAGCTGATGCAATGCATGATCAAACTCGTGTGCATGTGAATTGGATCCTCCATGCATGGGCCTGTACAGGCGCATGTGAGGCCCAAAATCCATTGCAAATGCAAGCTGAAATGAATGTGAGATGGTTTGGACGTGTAGTTCGGAATGAATTGGCTTGTGCATGGGGTTTTGATGTGTTATGCATTATTGAACCAAAAACTTCTCCTCTTCGAAAATGCCATTTGCCAAATCCAAACATAAGCATGTAGGTAATGGTTGGAAAGGTCTTGATGTAAGGAACAAATGTTATGTTGGACCAAAACTCATTTGAAGTGTGGAAATTAGTGAATTTTGAGTTTAAAGTGTAAGGTGCAAAACATGCAAAAGTGAAGTTTCCAAATTTGGCCAATGTTCAAGCCCTTCTGTTTTGATGATGCAAGCCTCAAATGAAAAAACCTTCAACATCAAAGTTGTATATCTTCTCAAGAAAATCAAAATGGACTTAAATTTGTCATCATTTGGATTTTTTATGAAAGAGTTATGGGCACTTGAAGTTGGACTTTTTTGCCTTTCAGTGCATTTGGTCCAAAGTGACCTATAATGTTTTGCATTATCACATGTATTTCCTTTGAGATTATAAAATTTTGTTCAACATAACATTTTAAGTAGATATCTTAAGATTTCCAATTAATTTTATCCCACCTCAAAAGCATAAAAAATGAATGAGTTATGTTCTTGGGAAGTTGACCCAAAATTAGGGTTTCAGTCAAAATGACCTATAATGTCTTGGAATGGATGATGACCTTCCAAGCTTCAAATCAATTTTTGATGAACATGAAAGTTGTTCATGTTGTCCTTAAGAACATTTTTTCTTTTGGGATCATCTCCATTTGACCAACACATAAAAAGTTAGGTCTCAGTGTATTTCAAAATAGTTAGATGAATTAACAGATCAACTTCTCAAGTCCACAACTCATATCTTGATGAATTGATGATTGAGGACACTCAAATAAGTTCAAATATGCATGAAACGATGAATTAAAGGACTTCCCTTGATTGTATTTGACCATGGGCTGAGGTTGCTTCATGAGCAAGGCATTGTGGCACATAGATGAATCAGGGTTTCCTTGGGAAACAAACCTCAAACCCTTTGACTTGCTTTGATCAAAATGATGAGTTGAGATACTTGGGAGGCATATTTGATGGATGAGAGCTTTGGGAACCATTACCATGCTTGCATTCATCTTCTCTTAGCCATATTTTTGTGTCAATGATCTCCTTGAAGCTTTAGGCCTTGTGATTGCTCAAGCTACAAACAAGAAATGTTAGTGACATATTTTTGTGCTTTTGGTTAGTAAACAAAATGAGAAAAGCAATAATATACAATTCAAGCATGCTTGGTGATCTCAAACCACTCACAAGGAGATCCCACCCAAAGGCAAAGGGAACCAAGATGCTCATGATCCTTGAGGCTTTGCAAATGAAATGTTATGATGCCATGAGGGATCTTAGGGACAAAATTGGGGTCTTACAAGTGTCTAGGAATTCATACCTTAGATTTTTGGGTAGAGTTTTAAGTTTTATAGTTGGTTTCTTTGGGCAAGGCATATGATCAGGTGTTAGTGCTAGACATTCGCTTAAGCTGTCATCTGGGTATTCCTTACTCCAATTTTCATCTTCGAAAGTAGGAGGCATCGAAATCTTCAATATTTCGGAGTATGATGTTTGTTCATTCTTCATTTCTCTTATACATTCGCCGATGACATCCAATAGGCAACATGTATCGTCTATAGCTGGTGCCTTTAAGAATTGCGTCAGAATAAATTCGACTTTTTCCTCACCAACTTCAAAGGTTAGCTTGCCTTTCTTAACATCTATAATAGCTCTGGAAATGGCTAAGAATGGTCTTCCTAATATGATAGGGATATTGGAATCCTCTTTTATGTCCATGATTATGATATCAATAGGAATATAGAATTGACCTATGCGCACCGAAATATTCTCTAACATACCTACGGGAAATTTAACAAAACGATCTGCAAGTTGTACGGACATCCTAGTAGGCCTTAGTTCATTCATCAAACAGAGAAGCAATAACACTAATCAGTAACATAAAGTTAAAAGGCATAGGTTGTTACAATAGTCAAAATTCCATAGCAGACACTCATGCAAACATAATATTAGTATTTTAGTCAGAACCAGTAGTAGATATCACTAACACAAAGATCAACACACACAGATGAGGGCCAAATACGGGGCTCAATGCTTAAGCATGTGTGCACAAAAAAATAAGAACACTTAATACCCAATACACCAGGCAGCATCATTCATACTAGGGTCAGCAGCATAAACCAACTTCACACCATGTAGTCAATAGAGTCAGTAGTCAGATCTTACTACCCTATGCGAAAAAGTGGAGGCAACAACAACAGGTTGAGGTGAAAAATCTCCAACATCAACTGGTATACAAGTGTTGGTCATAATGCCTGAGAAATCTTTCCCAACTTGTAACTGATCCTTAGCAACTCATAAGGAATCCATCATCATTAACCCCAATCTCTTTTATCACTCTAGGAAAATAAACTCCAATATAAAACATTGTCTCCAACAACTGATCATCACTATGAAGCTCCTTAAAATCAAAATACACCAATGTTTCAACAAAAGTCTCCTGCATCCTTATTTAGAGTTTTTTCTGCTTCTTCAGTTCCCTTTTCCTTGGTCATAATCTTATTAATAAATGGAACCTTTCTTCAACAAGATTAATTAATAGTTGAAGGTGAAAGCTTCAGTCACTTTCCTCTATCATACACTTTTCCAAGCTCTTTGACCATCTTTTCATAACTTGGACCATCATCAGTAACAATCTTCATTAGCCTAGTAGCTTTCATGATTTTTATGCAATTAAGAGTTCCTTCACCTATATTCCTTTAAGCCATAATCCTTATTTAAGGAATATACTCTCACTTCTTAGAACTTGTTTCAGAATGGAGTGACATATCAATGTGAGCAGACGTGACATCCACATGAGTTCTCTTCCCTCCAATCTTTCTCCTCATAGTGACCACCATGTCTTAGACATTTGCTTCAACATCCATCATAAATTCACTTATTCGAACAAGCTCGTTATTCACTTTATAATTAACAAAGGCAACTTGTTCATCCTTCCTCAGAGTTGGAAACTCAGCCACCAACATGTCATACTTGTTGTCTAGCACAACCTGGTTAACATCTTCATTACCATATTTGATGACATCTTTGAGCATTTAGTTACTCCACAACAGTTGAGTACAACTTACTACCACCAAGTATACCTTGAGAGTCACATGTGTAGTCCTTTATTTTCTTCACTTTAAAATCAAGAAGGCAACTTACATCTTCCACCATGCTCAACTCAAAATCAGAATGCATTTGATCCGTAGAATTTATAGAATTTTTTAGCTGCAAAGAGCGATGAATGATATTTGATTAAGTTGTAAATATCCTTAAGGTTTTTGTGAGGGCATGTTTGGTTTCTTTATTCACAAGTATGATGTGTTAATATGTACATGTTTTATTGGTACGATGTTAGACCAACTAGATGTGGTCATAATTGAAATATGCTTATGATGATAATGCATCAGTTCAGCTTGATGTGACCGAGCATTAAGTCGCGAGCATAACGTCAATTTATTGATCCATCTTGGAACAAGCATATGTTGAATTTGTGATTTTGAGGCAAAGGACCAGATATATGAGGTTATTCTTTGAATTGCACAAGTAATTATTTCGTATGAGACCGGCTAGCTGAAGTTATACGTGAATCATATTCATAGGGATGGGGCATAAGACTGGATAAACACGACTATGCTTTAAACTCCGCTCGGTGTCACAGAGGATCATTCCTCGGCCAAGGGTAGATGATCCCCGTCCATGTCCCCGAGGTAAAAGCTCGGATCGAGGGGGACGTCTCCGAGCTCCACCACTCACGTCCCTTAGATTGGCTATATCCAAAGGGGTGAGTGCACCAATAATGGATAAATGCGTGTAATCTTTGACTAGGAGGTATTCAATACATAAAGTATCATAAATATAGGCTTTCATAAAAGATGATTCTCCAGTATCACAAATCATATCTTTTAGTCGACCATCCATATCTTCATCAACTTCATGCATTTGTGCCGTTGCATTTGAATTTTTATCCATTTTTCCACGCCACATTCATGTTGTATAATTTTGACATATTCCATCACAACATATGTGATGTGATATTTCTTTCTTTGAATGTCTTTTAATATTCCCGCAATTAACACAAGGACAATAAAAGAGACCATTATTGTCTAGAAGATTTTGTTCCGCAAATTCAAAGAATTAAAGAACTCTTTTCTCATACACCAGACCTAATCTATAAACTTTTATCCAACTATGATCCATAATAAATTCTGAAATTTATATCAAAATACTAATGTGAATGACACACTAATGCTACACACGTAACATATTAATATGGTTATATGCATACTAATATATCAATCATAACAATATAACATTTAACAACACCAAAACCTAAATCATATTCATAACCATAAATACAATTCATGACATCAATCAATAACTCAAGAATTTCATTTCAAAACCAAAACATAAAGCATATTCATAATCACATTTCTTTCTTCATTTGTAATAAAGTTTATTTTTATACAACTTGAGCATCTAAAATTTACTTTACTCACATAGTGGGCAACATGAACAGGACATATCACATAGTCTTATAACAACAGAAATATCACAAAATATGATTAAAACCAAAACACAAAGTAATCCAATTACAACAAAACAAAGTTCAAATCCACATAAAGGAAAACCTTACCACAACACGAGAGAGAGAGAGAGAGAGAGAGAGAGAGAGAGAGAGAGAGAGAGAGAGAGAGAGAGAGAGAGAGAAACGAACAATGAACAACGAACACAAAAAGGTAGAGTACGATACTTCAAAGAGGAGGAAAAGACCAAGAAATGATTTTTGTTCCAATAAATGAATGAAGATGGTGAAGATTGAACATTCAAATAAATAAGTGAAGATGAAGATTTCACTATCGTTGTCGTATGGTTCGCTAGGGCTTTTTTTTCCCAACCTTATTTTTTGGAATGAAATAAAGAACATGTTATATTTTAATTTTTCTAGAAAGAATTTCACCACAGTTGCAAATACCAACCGTAGTGAAATATGACACATATAACCACAATTGATAAAAACAACCATAGTTAAATTTTTTTCAATTTTTATTTAACGATATAAATTAAAGGACACGCGCTTTTTTTATAGATGAAATGGAAACATATTGATGCTGAGATTCGAAGCTTGTAACCCTAAATCTATCACACCAGTTTTTATTATGAACTGTGATGAAAAGTCTTATAATAAAAAAAAATAGACACATAAAAATGAGATATTACTACGGTTGACAAAATGACTGTAGTAATATGGTATTACCAAAGTTATATTTTGTAGTAGTGTGAAACATGTGTTGAACATTGTCTCTGTCGATATTGTTAATTCATGAAAGCAGGTAATATATTTATAATTAGATATTAATGTTTTTTACCAAATGATAATTTATTATTATTCTAAGTGTTTTTGCACATTGTTCAACTTATAGGTATTTAGCAAACATATATCATTCCCAACAGAAGAATTATATGACATCTATCTATGTTGAGTAACTCGATTTCTTGAATTTTATGAGTCACTTTGATTTATTGTCTATTAGTTGTTATCTTGTCGGTTGAACCATTTGATAGGTTTGAGTTTTATTGTAAAAATAAATATGTATAATTTTTTAGTCACTTTGAATATGTTTGAGGAGTCTTGTGAATCCGATAGAAATATATATAATTTTTGTTTTGACCTTGTATTCATTTAAATATATGATACAAAATGTGTGTCATTTAAATTTGATTATATATATATATATATATATATATATATATATATATATATATATATATATATATATATATATATATATATATATATATATATATATATATATATATATATATATATATATATATATTAAAAAATATGGTACAAAATGGGGGCATTTAGATTTTATTTTAACAATATACAAGTTATAATAAAAAAAAATGTAAAAATAACTTTTTTTAATATTTTATAAATACAAGGGATTTCACATAAATAGAGAATCAATGAGAAAAATTTTCTTATGCCCTTTATCCCCTCGGTTACAAGTTTGCTAGAGGTGGAAATTGAAGCTTTCATAAGTTACAAGTCGATCTGAGGTTAAAAGTGAAGCATATCGTCTCGGTTACATGACTAGCCAGTGTGAAAAGTGAAATTTATCCCCAAATATTCTTTCGCTTCACTTAGTGACCGATGTGATAAATTGTTTTTCACATCGTCCAATCGCCTGATGTGAAATGAGACAAACTTACCATAACACTCAACATTACCTTGGAAAGCCAACTGATGTGAAAACATTTTTCTAACTGAGGTGATAAGTGTTTTATGTTGATGTGGATGTCTCAATTGTCATCCTCGTGGAATACATAAGCCCATTATAAATTGTGTGGATTACCAATGCTCTTTCAAGTCCATGGTGGGGGCATAACCTTAACACGTCCTTAAATGACTTCCATGCTTTGTAGAGTGATTCCCCATTCTTTCGAGTAAAATTGATTATTTGGTTTCTAAATTGTGTTGTTTTAATTGATCTCATGTCGTAATTAAATCAGAGGGTAAGAAATGTAGCCATGATTTGACTATGTCCCTTAGCAAGAAGGAAAAAAGTCTCAATCGAATCACATCATTGGTCACTTCGTTCATCTTTAGAATGTCGCAATATTCAATAAAGATGGACAAATGCAGGTTCAAGTCATCTCTCGGTGAATTAGAAAATTGGTTCTGATATACCACCAACAACAGAAACAATTTTAACTCAAAATTATTAACATCCACCGTAAAACGCACTATACTGGAGTGAAGCTCTGTATTGTTAGGGGATGCGTAGTCCTTAAGATTAATGCGATTAGATTCAACCATCACTAGTGTAAATAAATAAAAATTAAAAACTGTCTTGGTCTAATCGATGAATAGAAGATTCGATATCTAAAATAGTCTCTGACAACGATGTCAAAAACTTGATAGGCCGCAAGTGTATGGTTCTATCATATTAGTAAAAATGGTATCGTTATATTGAGGACTATTTGGATTACCCGATTTTACGTGTCTCATGATTAACTAAAACGATGATAAGTTAGTTTGAAATATTTTTTTGACTGATTTAGAATTTAAATAAAAGACTAGACCTAGGTCATGATTTCTATCTTTTAGACTGATCAAGTAAAGCACTATTCTTGACTCTATTTTGACAAATTTTTGTTTTAAAATAAATAATATAAAATGATAGGTCGTAGTTTCTTTCCAAGTATATAGTTGTATCATAAATAACTGAACTCAATTTTTGTGGCTTGATTCAACGAAAAGCCTCATTAAGAACTTTTATTTGCATTTGTATGCACTTTCTCGAATATGCCTAAACTATTTTCATTTGTCGGCCTATTCGTCTAGTTTTTAAGTTTCGATATCAACATTCACCTTTAAGTCCATCCGTTGATATTTGAAGTTGCCTATACTTTTGCAGAGACATTCGTTAAGCATGTAAAAAAGCATATTGTAAAATAGATTTTTGTAACCAGAGTTTCAAAACAATTTGCTTTACATGAGGTCCATCTTTTGGACAGTCCTCATGATTCTAAATCTAAATGAGATTACTGTCACTCATGATTAAAGTTGCAGAAAATGTAAAAGGTCTTATTCCTGGGTCATTACGACCATAATGGCCATTACGATCAAACCATGAGGCCCTTTGTTCTCGCGCCAAAATTGTTTCGTTCTTTCTCAAAATTTCTGACATTTTTAGACATTTTTCTGAACTAGCTTTTCGTTCATTTAAACATGACTTTACACCTTCAATTCTCTTCAAACATTTGAAATAAAGTAAAAACAAGAAAATGAAAGTAAAATGGAAACAAAAGTAAGCAACATATGATAAATTCAAATGGTTAAAAAACTATAAAAACATATCCTATCATTGCCAACACCAAACTTCCATTAAGAGTTATCTCCAATAATTGATAAACACCATTTTAGGTCTTGTCAAATAGTAAATTTGATATGATAGTCAATATAAGTGGTCCTTCTGAGAAGTCTAGCTCGAAAAATAATAGCCCCTTATAGTTAACAAGATTCCAACAAAGCTTTAACAGTGTTATTAATATCTTTGATAAACACTGTGAGAACAAACTTTATGCTAAACAACAGTCACAAACTTTATACCAAATGAAATTTTGCATCCATATACCAACCTATTTCAACAAATATCTAGGTAACAAAATAAACCATATAACTATTTAATGTGGTCTAAACTAATTACACGTGAAAATTTGAAAGAATACATGAACCATTCTTGTTGTCTATATTTTATGAGTTTTGTCTTCTATTTAGTGATTCGAATCCATGATAACGAACTATTCATGGCAGTGTCTGTGAGTTCAGAGAAGAGAGAAAAAGCAGTGTTGCTTTTTAGTTTTTATCGCTTTTACCCAAGATGTTAAAAGTTCATACATAATCAATCACCCACTCATCATCTCTCATGGACCATACTAAACTTTATCTCTACTTTTTATGGAGGAGAATGTTTGCTTCAATAATCAATCAGTATTGTTTAATATAAAGTTTTAATAACGTTTTAAAGTGAGACACATGCATATCATAATGTTATAATGTAATGCAATTATTGAGTAAGGGAGAAAGAAAAAAAAGAGGAAAAGACAGAAAGTGCACTTCATGATAACAAGCCAAATTTGCTTTGTGTTTTGGTCTTATATGTCCCATGCCAGCTTTCAAAGCAACCCTTTAATTTCTCATCCACAATATTCTTCTCTCTTTCCCCTTCACTCATACACACTCTCAAACAAATCCTGAAATTTCCATACAAAGTAGGAAACTTACCATGCTTACCAAATTCTTGATTTGGATGTGTATATAACTTTGAAGGAAATCCACCTTGGGATCTATATTCACCTTAATTAATTTCTTAGCTTTCTCTTCCTTTTCTTAATGTTTTTTTTTTATGATTAAGAGTCGAACTCGATATCTTGAGATTTAGACACTCATACAGACTACTACGCACCAACCACTTGCGCTAGATTCGGATTAGTTCAAACATTCTTTAGTGGAAAAGAAGTTGATCTATCACAAAAGTGTGTTTATCTCTGACATATAGTTTAAAAGAGAACATAGTTTGCTTTCTAATAACCTAAAAGAGATGATGAAAGGTTTGTCCATAGATGAAAATATGTCAAATTTGACATCTGCTTCAAGTGAAAAAAGTGCTTCTTCAGCAACCAAGAATGAAAAGGCAAGTCTAGAACCACAAACCAAAAGGAAGAGAAATCTACCAGGCCACCCAGGTAATAATTCATACCAATTATTTTTTTTCCTTTTATTTGGTTGTGCATGTTCCTTAGTCAAGGGTATATTATACTCAAGTCAGGGTGTCTAGGGTTTAGGCTGAGGAATAACTTTTTTCTTTGATGATTATCTCCTTCTAAGCTCTCAGTATCTTGTAATTAAGGCCCCTTGGCTCACTAGGTTTTTTCATTACTATCATAGAACTACTAGCGCACTCGAATTCTATTCGGATAAGATGAGTATGGGCTAAGTCAAGCAAGAAATCGCGTATTAGAAACTTGGCCGAGCAAAGATAAAAGATTCAAGAGCTTGAAGTTGCATCTAGGCTAAGCCAAAATTTTATGACGGTCAAATGTTTAAAACGCATAGTTAGTTTCTGACATGTAGTGTGGTAAATTACATGCCACATCATGCGGAGGCAATATTGCAGACACACTCGGGTTGCAGTTTTCCATAAGTACATTGCAATGCTGCAACAACTGCAACTTAGTCAGGTGCAGCGGCTGCATTAGGCTCCAATGAACTCAATATTACTCAAATTATTTTTCTATCTTTTTTATTCTCTATATCATAGATTTAGAGAGCACTTTAAAGAATTAGAGATAGTTTAAATTGAATATTTGTAGCTTAAATGTTGTTCATTTGGTTTTGTTTCAGACCCTGAGGCAGAAGTAATAGCCTTGAGTCCCCAAACTCTGTTGGCAACAAACAGGTTCATTTGTGAGATTTGTAACAAAGGTTTTCAAAGAGACCAGAATCTTCAGCTTCATAAAAGAGGACATAACTTACCATGGAAGCTAAAGAAAAGAAACAGCAATGAAGTCATAAGAAAGAAAGTCTATGTCTGTCCAGAACCAGC
The DNA here is from genome assembly GCF_024323335.1 of Lathyrus oleraceus. NCBI lineage: Eukaryota > Viridiplantae > Streptophyta > Magnoliopsida > Fabales > Fabaceae > Lathyrus > Lathyrus oleraceus. The sequence goes on along the minus strand of NC_066584.1, from coordinate 21,000,468 downwards.
ATGTGTTCACCATGACCCTTCAAGGGCATTAGGAGACCTCACTGGAATCAAGAAGCACTTTTTCAGAAAGCACGGTGAGAAGAAATGGAAGTGTGAAAAGTGTTCCAAACGTTATGCAGTTCAATCTGATTGGAAAGCTCATTCCAAAATTTGTGGCACTAAAGAGTATAAGTGTGAATGTGGAACTCTTTTTTCAAGGTAAGAATATTACTATTAGTTTAAATTGATTATAGATACAAAAAAATCTAAATCATGGCAAGTTCAATAATGAGTCAAAAATCTAAAAAGAGCATATGATATGAGAGAGAGACAGTACATAAAACAGTAAAAAGTGTTCTTAAACAGTATGAATATCTAATATGGATTCAGTGATCAAAAGTAGTAATTAATAACATCAAGGTTTAAATAATAGAATGGTCGCGATCAGGTGTAAAAACTTTCGTGGTTTTAGTCCGTAAAGATGTTGCGACGTTGATTGCGGTCGTTACAGCGTGAATTAATCACAATTTATTCTTTATTACAAAAACAGTGAATAACGGTATTGATATCAACAACACCTAGGTAACGTTTTGACGCGGCCGATTTTGAGATAACTAGCTTGAATAATATTATTACCATGATTGTCACTTTGATTAAATTTGGTGTAATGTTTTTGTGTTGCAGAAGGGACAGTTTTATCACTCATAGAGCCTTCTGTGATGTTCTATCACATGAGAGTGCTATATCAATGTCAGCAGTGAACCCTCTATTCTCTCATCACTCACAATTTCATAGCCATGGTTTTCAACCACCAACCCTAAAAAAAGAACAAGACTTCAACAATTTAAGACCTTCAGAAATACCATCATGGTTATTTCCATCTCACATGAACCATTATGATCAAAACCCTAACCCTACAAGTCTTTTTCCTTCAAATTTCAACTCCAACAATATAATCACTAGTTCTTCTCCACACATGTCAGCCACTAGTTTACTGCAAAAAGCATCACAAATAGGTGTAACAGTAAGCAAAACTGATCAAGAACATTGTAGGTCCTCTCAGTTAATGCAAACTCACGTGCCTTTTGAATATAAAACACTGTATATGAATTCATCTTCACCTGTTTCTGGAATAGTTATGCCTTCACGTGAAGAAATAGCGACTGGTTTTTCTCATTGTTTGGCTCCATATGGGAATAAAGCTGCAATAGCCTCTGAATGCTTTGAAGGAGGTGTCACTGTTACTGCTACAAATACTGCTACAAATACAACAAATACAGAAGAATCTTCTCTTTTGCATGATGTGATATTTGGTAATGAAAGTTCACAATTTGAAGGTGTTGTTACTACCATGAGAGGAATGTTTGATACACAAAGAGGTAGTAATAATAATAACTTTGAGGAATTTGTTTCCAAATCAACACAAACACAATATTCCCAATTTGGTAAAAGCAACAATGATGATGAAATGACAAGGGACTTTTTGAGTCTTGGTGCATTTTCACAAAGAGATTTGTTCAATATATCTGGAATTAATGATGATCCTTTGGGTTCTTTATCTTATGGTAAGCAAAATCATAATCAAAATCCTTGGAGAGGCTAATTAGGGTTTGTATATTAATTGTATAATTTCAAAATTTGGAGATTGATTAATTTTCTGTTTGTAGATGGATTCAAAATTATCTATCTATGTAGACATTTCACTAGTACTTTTTTTTCAGTTGTGTAATGTAATTTTCAAGTTCTATTAATCAATTTAAATTAGTATATATTCTTATAAAAATTATGGGTTTAAGTTAACAATTTTTAATTGAATATTTTCAATATTCTTTAGTGAAATTATAAATGTCTAAAGTGACTTAAGAATCAATTTTGTTAAACCTATTTACATAAAAGCAATTATTTATTGATAAATAAAAAGAGTAACTATTTTCTTTATTATTTGAAAGAGATAGAGAGTTTTATATTGATGTGGAAAATGGCATCACACGAAAAGAAAAATAATACTTGATTAACTACGATGAATTTAAATATATATATATATATATATATATATATATATATATATATATATATATATATATATATATATATATATATATATATATATATATATATATATTGGTTAATAATACCAACTTTTTAAATAATAGAAAACTGAATATCTAATCCTAAACTAACAAAGAGATAATAATAATAATAATAATAATAATAATAATAATAATAATAATAATAATAATGTATTCATATCTAATACACCCCCACAAGCTGAACTATGGAGGTTGATGAGGCCAAGTTTGGAAATGTGTGTTGCAAAGGTAGGCGGGTAGAGTTGTTTGGTGAGGAAGTATGCAATTTGAAATCTAGTGTGTATAGGAAAGAATTTGATAATGTCGGCTTCGATCTTTTCACGAGTAACATGGTAGTCAATCTCTATTTGCTTTGAACATTCATGAAATGAAGGATTGTGTGTGAGGTTGATAGTGGAGTTGTTATCACAGTAAGCAAAAGTGGGTTGGTTGAATGAGTGATTCAAGTTGTGAAATAAATTGTGTAGCCATTGAATCTTGCAGGCTAAGTTGGCCAAAGCCCTATAATCTGCTTCAGAGCTGCTCCTAGAAACGGTGTGCTACTTTTTTTATTTCCAAGGTATAAGAGAAGCTTGTAAGAAAACTACATAGCTTGTGATTGATTTGCGAGAAACATGGTAAATTGCCCAATCTAAATATGTAAATCCAGACAAAAGCAAGTTAGAAGTAACATAATAAAATAAACCTGTTGCAGAAGCAATTTTTAAGTATTGTAGAACACAAATTACATTTTTTAAGTGAATAACTTTTGGGTTAGAAACATATTGGCTAAGTTGTTGAACGACAAAGGAGATGTCTGGTCTAGTGGTGGTTAAATAAAGGAGCATGTCAATAAGCCTTATGTATTGGGTTTCATCCTCATAAGGAGGAGAAATGGTACAATTAAGCTTAAAGGAAGGATCATAAGGGGTTTTAGATGGCTTGGTAGCAAGTTGACCATATTCTTCCAAAAGCTCTAAAGTGTATTTTTGTTGATTAATTAAAATGCCTTTGGAAGATCTAGTAACTTCAATGCCAAGAAAGTATCTAAGGTTCCCTAAATCTTTGATTTTAAAAGAGTCATGAAGGAAGGTTTTGACAAAGGAAATTTCAGCAAAACCATTATTGGCCAACACAATTTCATCAACATAAATAAGCAATATAGTAAATGAGGAATCATTATGCTTAGTAAAAAGAGAGTAGTCGGCAAGTGAATGTTTATAACCCATGGAAAGTAGAGAATCAGACAACTTTGCATAACATTGTCTGCTTGCCTGTTTAAGTCCATAAAGGACTTTTGTAGCTTGCAGACTTTGGTGTTATTACAAACAGAAGTAGATAAATGAAGACCTTTAGGTAAGGACATGTATACTTCTTCATGTAAACCACCGTGTAAAAAGGAGTTATTTACATCTAATTGTTCTAAAACCAACCTTTAATGGCGGCTAAAGCAAGGAGAGCGTGTATCGTTGTGAGTTTGAAAACCGAAGAAAAAATGTTGAAGTAATTTATACCTTCTACCTGTGTGTAACCCTTTTCTACAAGGCGCGCTTTGTAGCGTACGACAAAACCATATGCATTATATTTAATTTTGTAAACCCATTTGTAATCTATAGGCCTTTTGTTAGGGGGAAATCAACAATGGTCCAAGTATTGGTGGAACTTAAGGAATCTATTTCATGTTTCATGGCATGACTCCAACATTCGAATTAACTAGCTTATTTGTAAGTTTTTGGTTTAGTGGTGAAAGATATGGAAATGCAAAAGTTATTGTATGTGGGAGAGCAACTTTTATAGGCTAGGACGGAGGAGATGGGGTAAGGAGTATCATGAGAAAGATTGTTGGATATGGGTTGGTTTTAGAGAAGGGTATAGTGGTAGTCATTGAGATAACTAGGAGAACGTGTGGGTCGGGTATAGTGCCTTAAAGGGTTAGGAGGAGGTGTGGAAATGGGATTTAGATCAGGTGTGTCTATTGTGATAAGAGGAATATGTGGTGGAGGTGTGAGAGAGGGAGAAGGATGTAGAGTAGTGGGTAAAGGTGGTTGGATGGGAAGGATCGATTCAAGGTCAGGGGTAGGTTGGGAAGGATTTGGTTCAGGATAAGTTGTTGACGGTATAGGTTTGGAACGGAAAGGGAACTATGTTTCATAAAAAAATAGCATCTCTAGAAACCAAAAAATTATGTGAGTATAAATCATACAAGAAATATCCTTTTGTGCCATTATGAAAAACCAAGAAATATGGTTTTGTGAACGTGAGCATCAAATTTAGTTATGTGAGCAGTAAGGGTATAAGCAAAAGCAAGATAACCAAAAGTTTTTAAATGCATTAAAGAAGGATCCTTATTGTATAAAAGTTGAAAGGAAGAATTGTGTTTCAATAAAGGAGAAGGAACCTATTTATCAAATGAACAAAATGTTGTATAGAAAAATTCCAAAAATGTTTACGAAGGTTTGCTTGAAAGGGAATGGCACGAGCAACACTTAATATATGTTGATGTTCCCTTTTAATCAAACTATTATGTTGAGGACATTCAATACAAGAACGTTGATGTAGAATGCCCTTAGTATTGAAAAAACCAGTCATTAGAAATTCACTCCCATTATCAATTCTAAGACATTTCAAAGAAGTTCCAAATTAATTTTGAATAAAAGAAGTAAAAGTGGAAATATGTTATCTAGTTTCACTCTTACGTTTCATGAAAATGATCCATGTAAAATGACTAAAATCATCACTAAGTGTTAAAAAATAACGATGAGCATCAATAGAGGGGGTAGAATAGGGCCCCCAAATGTCAGCATGAACAAGTTTAAAATTGCTAGAAGATTGATCACACTAAATCAAACCGCGTTTTTGACTCGGATTTCACATGTTTATTAGGTCTTTATTATCATTTTGCTTGTGTTATGCTCTCTTTTATGTTGTTTTCAGGTATTTAGCTCTTTCGGGACCTTTTTTAGAAGAAACAAAGCAAAAAGACCAAAAATTAGGGTTTTTCGACAAATATTGTACACATGGCATTATGCATGGCGGACGCTATAGGAGAAGCCATGATACATCAGCCCTCAACCAAGAGGAAACCGCCACGATCCCATGAACTTTCCCATTCACACACATGGAGGGCGCCATGAAGGGGTGGCGGGCGCCACCTTTGCATTTCCGTTCCCACTAAGGAGAAGTTGAAGGGCATCATGGTCTTTGCATGTTGTTGAGTTCCTCTATAAATAGGTTGTTCTAGTTCATTTCTAAATCATCCAACTTAGTTTACAAAACTAAGACTATATTATCATCTGTAAAAGCGGTAATCCGTCACATCCAGGGGTTATCGCACCGTAGTGTAATTGAGTTGGAGCACTTTGATTTTGCTGTCGTCTTTATCTTCGAAGTCAAAGGTTTATTTTCCTTGTACTAGATTTAAAGCCTCCGTTTAAAATAGGTTCTAATTTAATCGCTTTTATTTATTTTACTTGTCATGTTTTACTTTATTTAATTTCTTGCCACGCTTTACTTTATTTACTTTCTTGTCATGCTTTACTTTATTTAATTCCTTGTCATTGTCTTTACATTATTTAATTTTCTCGTCGTTATTTTTATTGCTCGTTTTAATCGTTTTACACGCTTTACTTGTTCTTCACGCCTTACATTCTAAACTTCGTTTCATCATGTTCAACATCGTTGTATTTGTTTGTATTACCATGTCTGGCTAAATCTTTCAAAGGTTAGACTGTAAGGATCGCGGTTAAAGAGATGTTTCAAATATTGAATATGTAGAAATGCTTTAAAGGTTGTTTTGATTTTTAATTCGAATTTTCTGAAACAAACTTGGTTAGTTTTAACTACTCAAGGAGTGTGAAAGCACCCTGGCTTAGTTAACTAGGGATTTTTATCACTTTAAGGAAAAACGATTTTTGAAACTGTTTTCGGACGCGTTGATAGATTTAAAATCAGGAAACTCCTTGGGTAAACTTTCCAAATCAAAATCACTTTTCAACTAAGTTTACGAGTCTTATTTCTAAAAAATAAGTTTACTACTTTAGCGTCCTGCGCACCTTTTATAAGTGACAATAAAAGGCCTTAATTTAAGGGTAAACTTAGTTCTGAATACGCAAAAGCGATAGTTCCTGTTAAATGGATTCTTTTCATGAGTAGAAAATATCGCCCCATAAGTAGTTCTATTTAGACAATTGAAACATCGTTTAACTGACGTGAATTACATTCAAGCCTATCTTTATCCGCATTGTATTTATTATTTCCTTTATTTACTATTATTTTGCGACATCAATATCTCTTTTGTACCGCCTTAGATAAACATCGTAACAATAGTAATTGATAGATTGACGATTTGGTCTCTGTGGGATCGATACTCTTTTATATTACTCTGATGTGATTTGTGCACTTGCGAATAGAGCGATCAAGTTTTTGGCGTTGTTGCCGGGGACCAACTTCGTCAAATTTCGTACCCTGTTATTACACCGTCTAGACTAAGGCATTATTAGCCGGTAAGTGCAAAGAACCCGTAGTACCGGAAATTTAGTAAATCCCTTAGCAGAACTCGAACGTTACACTCGTACACGCCTCTTACTCATACGAATTAAGAAAGTTATGGCCGAGAATCGTGACCGGAGACCTCTTAAGGAATTTGCCCAACCCTCTGATGAGGAACCTAGTTCTAGTATAGTACACTCTCTCATTCTTGCCAATAACTTCGAACTAAAACCATCTTTACTGCAATTAGTGCAACATAACCAATTCGCGGGTCTCGCTACTGAGAACCCAAATCAACATTTAAAAGTCTTTATCCAACTGGCCGACACCTTTAAATCTAATGGTGCTTCACCTGATGCGATTCGTTTAAGACTATTTCCTTTCTCCCTTAGAGATAGAGCATGTTCATGGTTGGATTCACTTCCAGCTAACTCAATAACTACCTGGGAAGACCTTAGAAGAGTATTCATTGCTAGATATTTCCCCCTAGTAAGACTGTTGTTCTTCGAAACCAAATAACTAGATTTACTCAAAACCAAGGAGAATCACTTTTTGAAGCTTGGGAGAGATACAAGGAGCTGTTAAGAGTCTGCCCACACCATGGCCTAGAACAATGGCTGATCATTCATACCTTCTACAATGGACTCCATTATAACATAAAGATGAGCATCGACGCTGCCGCTGGTGGCGCGTTGATGAACAAACCTTACCCTGAAGCTTGTGACCTAATTGAGGATATGGCCCAAAACCATTACCAACGGGGAACTGAACGAGCATCCGTAGAGAAAAAGGAGACCCAAGGTGGAATACATGAGATAAGCTCTATGGACATGATGTAGGCGAAAATGGACGCTTTAGCCCTTAAGGTCGAACATATTTCTACAAACACTAACACCGCAGCGGTAGTCCACACAAAGTGTGAACTTTGTGGATCTAAAAGACATGAACCGGCGGAATGTAACCTTTTGAACGACCTGAACACCGACCAAGTGAATTACGCCCAAGGTAACCCATTTTCAAACACCTACAACCCTGGATGGAAGAATCACCCTAATATTTCCTATAAAAACCAGAACCCTATCCAAAATTATGCACCTCAAAGACCACAAGGTTATCAAGCCCAAAAACCAAATCAACGTATGCAAGTTGTGCCCCAGAAGTCTAACCTTGAGAAGATCATGGAGAACTTTATATCAGGCAAGACTCAGCAAAACAAAGAATTCCTAAACTAGAACATTCACGTAAACGAACTGATAACGCAATTAGGGACCAAGGTTGATCAGATAATCACTCACAACAAGATGCTTGAAACCCAGGTCTCACAGGTAGCATAAAGCCAAGCCCCACAAACTACACCTGGAGGACAATTCCCTAGACAACCTCAACTCAACCCTCGAGGGCAAGCTAACGTTATCTCATTACAAAGTGGGACCGCTTACGAAGGGCCTCATAACCCAGCAATGAGCGAGTCCAAAGCGTCTAAAGAAAATATACCTACAAACCAAGGAGAAGAACCAGTGGAACCCGAAAAACAAACCAACCAAGAAGGAGAAGTCAAGGATAAAACTTACAAACCACCACCTCCGTACAAACCACCAATCCCATATCCGCAAAGACTTAAACAAACCAAAATACATAACCAATACCAAAAGTTTATAAAAGTAATAGAGAAGCTTCATGTAGAGATTCCTTTCACCGAAGCCATCACCCAAATTCCATCTTACGCCAAATTTCTCAAAGACATCTTAACCAACAAGCATAGGCTTGACGATCCCTAACCCTTGGAATGCAACTTTATTTCCGAGAATAAACTTGCTAAGAAGGAGAAAGACCCTGGGAGTTTTTCTATACCTTGCATTTTAGGGAGTCATGTGATCGACAAAGCTTTCCTAGACTTAGGCTCTAGTGTGAGTTTAATGCCCTTAGTTGTGTGTAAAAGGTTAAGCTTAGAAGAATTACAACCAACTAAGATGTCCCTCCAATTAGCCGATAGGTCTGTTAAGTATCATGTAGGCATTTTAGAAGACATCCCAGTTAGGATCGGTCAACTTTATATCCCGACAGACTTTGTGGTCATGGATATCAAGGAAGACGACGATATCCCCATCCTTTTAGGTAGACCATTTTTTATCAACAGCGGGAGCTATAATAGATGTTAAAAGAGGAAAATTAACCTTCGAAGTAGGAGATGAAAATATAGAGTTTATTCTTTCAAAGTTCCTGATGGCACCAATCATAGGAGACGCATGTTACACGATTGATATCATAGATGAATGCATAAGGGAACTTGATCAAGAAGGACCTATGATCAAACCATTTTCAAACCCGAATGAAAAGGATGACGAGCTAGAGGAAACGAAACCTCACACTAACGAATGTTTCGACCTTACTCCAGACCTTTCACCAAACTCCCAAAAACCAGCTCAAGAACTTAAGGAATTGCCCAAGAACCTAAGATATGAGTTTTTGGATAAAGAAATGAACCGCCCAGTAATAGTTAGTGCCACCTTAAACCAAGACGAGACAAACCTACTCTTGAATGTTTTAAGAAGATACCCATCTGCCTTAGGATACAACATCTCCAATTTAAAAGGTATTAGCCCATCAATGTGTATGCACAGGATCTCGCTAGAGGAGGATTCAAAACCTTCCAGAGAACATCAGAGAAGAATCAACCCTGTAATGAGTGAGGTAGTAAAGAAGGAAGTCCTTAAATTGCTAGAAGCTGGTGTAATCTATCAAATCTCTGATAGTAAATGGGTAAGTCCTGTACATGTGGTACCCAAAAAGGGAGGCATCACAGTCGTGCAGAACGAGAAGGGCGAGCATGTGGCTAAACGTATAAAAGGCGGATGGTGTATGTGCATAGACTATAGGAATCAATAAGGCAGCTAGGAAAGACCATTTCCCCATTCCATTCATAGATCAAATGCTTGAGTGTCTTGCCAGACACTCTTACTTTTGTTATCTGGATGGATATTCTGGATTTTTTCCAAATACCCATACACCCTGAGGATCAAGAGAAAACAACCTTCACCTGTCCTTACGGAACGTTTGCTTACAAACGAATGTCGTTTGTACTCTGCAATGCGCCAACTACTTTCCAACGTTGTATGATGTCAATCTTCATAGATTATCTCGACGGAATTATGGAAGTGTTCATGGATGATTTCTTAGTATGTGGGTTTGACTTTGAGAATTGCCTCATTAATCTTGAGAAAATCCTAGAGAGATGCGTAGAAGTTAACCTTGTGTTAAACTGGGAGAAGTGCCACTTTATGGTTAAAGAAGACATAATGTTAGGACATATAATATCTGAAAGAGGCATTGAGGTCGATAAAGCAAAGATAGAAGTGATAGAAAACCTTAACCCTCTTAAGACAGTTAGAGAAGTTTGTAGTTTTCTTGGACACGCCGGTTTCTACCGACGCTTCATCAAAGATTTCTCTAAAATAACAAAACCCCTGACCGGCCTTCTGATGAAAGACGTTGAATTCATTTTCAATGAAAAATGTATCGAAGCCTTTAATCATTTAAAACAAGCACTAATTTCAGCGCCCATTTTACAAACTCCGGATTGGACTCAACCCTTTCAAATAATGTGTGATACTAGCGATTTCGCTATAGGATTTGTTTTGGGACAAAGAAAAGATAAGAAATTAAATGTAATATATTACGCTAGTAGAACCCTAGATGCCACTCAACTAAATTATACAACAATAGAGAAGGAACTCCTAGCTGTAGTTTTTGCAATTGATAAATTTAGGTCTTATCTTGTCGGATCTAAGATTATAGTCTATACAGACCATGCAGCTATCCGTTACCTTTTAAGCAAAAAGGATGCGAAACCTAGGTTACTCAGATGGATCCTTTTGCTACAAGAGTTCGACTTAGATATTCGAGACAAAAAAGGAACAAAAAACGTAGTTGCTGACCATCTTTCCAGACTAGAGCATTTGAAGCCATACCGTTTACCTATAAATGATGATTTCACCTATGACAGATTGATAGCCAAGTTAGATATCCTTCCCCTTGAACCTGATAGAGGCAACTTTGGGAAAGTTTCAGAAATTAACAGAGTACCATGGTACGCTGATTTTGTGAATTATCTAGCCGCTGATATCATACCACCTGACCTCAATTATCAACAAAAGAAGAAGTTCTTTAAAGACGTAAGACATTTCTATTGGGACGAACCACTCCTTTTCAAAAGAGGAACAAATAACATCTTTCGACGTTGCGTCCCGGAAGAAAAAGTTAGAAATATCATAGAGCATTGTCACTCTTCACCTTATGGTGGACATCCAAGACATACGCTAAGATCCTTCAAGATGGTCTTTATTGGCCAACACTATGGCGTGATGTCCACACTTATATTGTCCAATGTGACCGGTGCCATCACGCTAGAAACATCTCAAGACGCGACGAAATGCCTTTGAAGAACATCCAAGAAGTGGAATTATTTTATGTTTGGGGTATCGATTTCATGGGACCTTTTCCATCTTCGATGGGAAACAAGTATATTTTGGTAGTCGTCGACTATGTGTCCAAATGGATAGAATCTATAGCCGCACCCACCAATGACACAAGAGTAGTCATCAAGATGTTTAAAAACAATATTTTCCCCAGATTTGGAGTGCCGCGACTTGTCATAAGTGATGGTGGATCACATTTTATATCCAAGATATTCGATAAACTCTTAAGAAAGTATGGAGTAAAACACAGAGTAGCAACACCATATCATCCCCAGACTAATGGTCAAGTGGAAGTATCTAACAGAGAGATTAAGCAAATCTTGGAAAAAACTGTTTCAATATCCAGAAAAGATTGGTCTGAAAAGCTAACAGAAGCATTGTGGGCTTACAAAACTGCTTACAAAACCCCTATTGGAACTACACCATACCAGTTAGTCTATGGAAAGTCATGCCACTTACCTTTTGAACTTAAGCACAAAGCATATTGGGCCATCAAGACCCTGAATTTGGATTACCTAGCATCTGGCGAGAAGCGAATCCTCGATATCCACAAATTGGAGGAACTCCGCCAAAACGCTTACGAGAATGCCATTATATATAAAGAAAGAACCAAAGCATGGCATGACAAAAGGATTGTGAAAAAGGACTTTAATATAGGAGACTTTGTTCTCCTTTTCAATTCCAGATTACGACTTTTTCCAGGTAAGCTGCGTTCGAGATGGACAGGTCCCTTTAAGGTTTCCAAAATCCTAAAATCTGGAGCAGTTGAAATCCGGAACAATTCTTGTAATCCGTTTGTGGTAAATGGACAAAGACTGAAGCAATATCAAGGAGGTGACATCCCCACAGAATGCCCTGGCCATACTCCGATCGACCCTCCGGTTCCTACCTCTGATATATAAAGTTCGAATCGTCAAGCTAATGACGTTAAACAAGCGTTGCATGGGAGGCAACCCATGATTTCTTTTCCTTTACTTTACTTTTACTATTTAAATTTATATTTTCATTTGTCATATATATATATAGAGAGATGCGTAGAAGTTAACCTTGTGTTAAACTGGGAGAAGTGCCACTTTATGGTTAAAGAAGACATAATGTTAGGACATATAATATCTGAAAGAGGCATTGAGGTCGATAAAGCAAAGATAGAAGTGATAGAAAACCTTAACCCTCTTAAGACAGTTAGAGAAGTTTGTAGTTTTCTTGGACACGCCGGTTTCTACCGACGCTTCATCAAAGATTTCTCTAAAATAACAAAACCCCTGACCGGCCTTCTGATGAAAGACGTTGAATTCATTTTCAATGAAAAATGTATCGAAGCCTTTAATCATTTAAAACAAGCACTAATTTCAGCGCCCATTTTACAAACTCCGGATTGGACTCAACCCTTTCAAATAATGTGTGATACTAGCGATTTCGCTATAGGATTTGTTTTGGGACAAAGAAAAGATAAGAAATTAAATGTAATATATTACGCTAGTAGAACCCTAGATGCCACTCAACTAAATTATACAACAATAGAGAAGGAACTCCTAGCTGTAGTTTTTGCAATTGATAAATTTAGGTCTTATCTTGTCGGATCTAAGATTATAGTCTATACAGACCATGCAGCTATCCGTTACCTTTTAAGCAAAAAGGATGCGAAACCTAGGTTACTCAGATGGATCCTTTTGCTACAAGAGTTCGACTTAGATATTCGAGACAAAAAAGGAACAAAAAACGTAGTTGCTGACCATCTTTCCAGACTAGAGCATTTGAAGCCATACCGTTTACCTATAAATGATGATTTCACCTATGACAGATTGATAGCCAAGTTAGATATCCTTCCCCTTGAACCTGATAGAGGCAACTTTGGGAAAGTTTCAGAAATTAACAGAGTACCATGGTACGCTGATTTTGTGAATTATCTAGCCGCTGATATCATACCACCTGACCTCAATTATCAACAAAAGAAGAAGTTCTTTAAAGACGTAAGACATTTCTATTGGGACGAACCACTCCTTTTCAAAAGAGGAACAAATAACATCTTTCGACGTTGCGTCCCGGAAGAAAAAGTTAGAAATATCATAGAGCATTGTCACTCTTCACCTTATGGTGGACATCCAAGACATACGCTAAGATCCTTCAAGATGGTCTTTATTGGCCAACACTATGGCGTGATGTCCACACTTATATTGTCCAATGTGACCGGTGCCATCACGCTAGAAACATCTCAAGACGCGACGAAATGCCTTTGAAGAACATCCAAGAAGTGGAATTATTTTATGTTTGGGGTATCGATTTCATGGGACCTTTTCCATCTTCGATGGGAAACAAGTATATTTTGGTAGTCGTCGACTATGTGTCCAAATGGATAGAATCTATAGCCGCACCCACCAATGACACAAGAGTAGTCATCAAGATGTTTAAAAACAATATTTTCCCCAGATTTGGAGTGCCGCGACTTGTCATAAGTGATGGTGGATCACATTTTATATCCAAGATATTCGATAAACTCTTAAGAAAGTATGGAGTAAAACACAGAGTAGCAACACCATATCATCCCCAGACTAATGGTCAAGTGGAAGTATCTAACAGAGAGATTAAGCAAATCTTGGAAAAAACTGTTTCAATATCCAGAAAAGATTGGTCTGAAAAGCTAACAGAAGCATTGTGGGCTTACAAAACTGCTTACAAAACCCCTATTGGAACTACACCATACCAGTTAGTCTATGGAAAGTCATGCCACTTACCTTTTGAACTTAAGCACAAAGCATATTGGGCCATCAAGACCCTGAATTTGGATTACCTAGCATCTGGCGAGAAGCGAATCCTCGATATCCACAAATTGGAGGAACTCCGCCAAAACGCTTACGAGAATGCCATTATATATAAAGAAAGAACCAAAGCATGGCATGACAAAAGGATTGTGAAAAAGGACTTTAATATAGGAGACTTTGTTCTCCTTTTCAATTCCAGATTACGACTTTTTCCAGGTAAGCTGCGTTCGAGATGGACAGGTCCCTTTAAGGTTTCCAAAATCCTAAAATCTGGAGCAGTTGAAATCCGGAACAATTCTTGTAATCCGTTTGTGGTAAATGGACAAAGACTGAAGCAATATCAAGGAGGTGACATCCCCACAGAATGCCCTGGCCATACTCCGATCGACCCTCCGGTTCCTACCTCTGATATATAAAGTTCGAATCGTCAAGCTAATGACGTTAAACAAGCGTTGCATGGGAGGCAACCCATGATTTCTTTTCCTTTACTTTACTTTTACTATTTAAATTTATATTTTCATTTGTCATATATATATATATATATATATATATATATATATTTGTTTAGACTAACATTTACAATATTTGCGATTTCAGATGTCCTCTGTTTCTAACCTAACTTTTCAGGATGGAGGATTTCGACACTATGCTAGTGACTTTTCGTGACCCAGTACAGGAGCAACGCTACTCAATGCTTTCCCAACATCCAATGTTGCCCACCAGATATCCTGATTCAAGCTGCATGGAAGCATTAGGCAGTGAGCCTAGTGTCAGGCATTTGTGCAATCAGTTGAAATGGGATGAGTATACTGAAGCGATGCACGTGACTTATAGTGAAATTCTGGTATCAGATATGAGACGTCGAAGGTAATGTCACGACACTAATATCTGAACAATACAAATAGGATAAAAGATAAAGAACAGTAATGCAAAAGACGCAAGCAATTGTTAACCCAGTTTGGTGCAAACTCACCTACATCTGGGGGCTACCAAGCCAGGAAGGAAATCCACTAAACAGAATTAGTTCAAAGACTCTCAGTAAACAACTTCGAGTTACAGTCTTTTCACCTAATCTCTACCCGTGTAACCTCTACCTAAGAACTCTTAGATATGAGATCCTACTCACTCCCCCTCGATCATAGCAGTGATATAAAACAAGAATTACAATGAACAGAAGACACTCTTCAAAGACACATACTTGATCCTGCTTAAAAGCTTCAATCAAGTAAACACACACTCATGCTTCAAAGCTTAGAGTGGACAAATTACAACTCAAAAGTCAGTCTAATTCAATCATCTATGGATGAATGAATGGCTCACAATACACACGACGACACAAGACTAAAACCCTTATTCTCTCTTAATATTTCGTTCTTTATTTCTTGTGTATAAAACCATATATTCCATGCCATATTTATAGAATCGTTTGGCTGGGCTTGGACATCTCAAAACCCTAAAAATATTTTCCATTCATATCTTCTCATGACAGCTGATTATATCTTGTTGGAAAATAAGTCAATCTGGTTTTAGTTACTGATTGAGGGCGCGTTCAATCATTACATCAATCACACATAGATTAGCATTAAAAACGCAATCACACAATACATAACATTCAGACTGAATGTTCTGTATACAGATGTCATGACATCGGGTTTGACATCTCAGTAAAATCCTGCACATTCACATTTTAAACATCCTGCAGGTACATGTTATCTTATGTCAAGACAACACTTGTGACAACTTGTGAACATACTAGGTTTTACCAAAATTGATGCCAACACATAGAACCAACAAACTCCCCCTTTGGCAAATTTTGGCTAAAACATATATCAGTCCATTTGTTCACAAGAGTACAATAAAAACACATCAGCAGTTTAGCAGCAGAAGTAATAAACCACACATTTACTAGCTATAATAGCAACTAGTAAACACATATTAAACACATATGTGCTTCTTCTCCCCCTCAGTCTGTTCATCATAGGCATCTCCTTCAACATCACATGTAACATACATCACCCCATCTGACATCACCTTCAACATCACCCCATCTGACATCACCTTCAATATCACCTGTACTACATCCTTTTCAACATACATCTGTCATCTGTTTATAGCCTAGCTACTTCATAGCACATATTAACTACAACTCTCCTTTAGCTATTTCTCCCCCTTTTTAGTCAAAATAGACCAAAGAGACCAATGAGACAAAATAAATGTCTATTAGTCAAAGAGAATGTCACAAAGAATGTTAAAACATATTGTCAGGTGTTACAGAACCACAAACAAACACAGCTATATAAGCTGAGATAAAATCCAGAGAACTCAAAGAGAACCCAAAAATTACATCAAGGCATCAAAACAAGACTGCCAAAAAAACATCAAACATCAAGGCATCTAGAACAGCACATCATCATAAAAGGGGAACAATCTTCACTAACACTCAGTCAGAGGAGCTAGCATTTTCATCAGCTTCAGAACCAGAACTGCCACTTGATTTATCTTGAGACTCAGACCTCTCACTAGAGGTATGAGCTTCTGTTTCCTTGGCTTGACCAACATTTTCTCTATCACCTTGCTCCAAGCTATTAATCAGAACCTCCAAAGCTTCTTTCCTGGCTTTAGCTACCCTTATCCCAGTCTCCAATTCCTTACAAGTCTCTTTCAGTTCAGCAATCAGACCACCTTGAGAGGTTGGCTTCTTCACAACATATGTCATGACAATGTCATTGACATGGCTGCCTTCAAATAATTTGTAATGAACTGACAAAGGAGGTTTTCTTCCACTAGGGATATCACTTGTTCTCAGAATTCTAGGTTGTTGGCTCAGGATTATCCCACAAATCATTTAGGGGAAAGCTATGGGCAGCTTCACTGCATTTCTAGAAGCATGTTTAACAATTTGTTCAAACATGAATCTACAATAATCAAAATTAATCTTGGTTCCAATAGAAAATATGATCCTTCCAAGAGCATTTGAGATTGTAGAGATGTGATTTGTTGGTACCCATTTTGCTGACCCTATCTTATGCAAAATAGCATATTTCATAGTTAGTTTTCTAGCAGAGAGATGCTTCTTGCTTGGCCACTCCTTGACCCGTCCAACAGTTATTTCCCTACAGACCTTATTGTCTATGGCCTCTAGTTCACCAACACCTTATGTTCCTCTTCCTAGGAACTTATTAATCACAGTTGGAGAAAACTTCACACACTTTCCTCTAACAAACACCTTACAAAACTCTTTACTGTTCTTATCAGCAATGTCCTCAGGGATATTCACCACAAGTTCTTTAACAAGTCCTTTACAACACTGAGATAACCCTCTAACAGTTTTCATTAATCCAGCAGACTTAATCAGGTCCATGACCTCTTCAACCTCCACATCATCCTTGTTCAGTTCTCTTTCCACAGCCACTCTCCTTTGGAGTACAAACTTCCATTTTGCTGCACCATCTTCAAGATGGAAGGAAATATTATCTAAGTGTACAACAACAACTTTAGCAGGAGATTTTCTAACAGTTGACCTTTTGACATGAGAGATGTCAAGGACATCGTCTTCAACATCTTCATCTGAATCAGAACTTTCTCTTACTTTTCTCTTCTTTACCTCCACTTTACTCCAAGACTTTGAGGGGCCTACAGCAGTACCCTTCTTATCAGTTTTGGTTGTCATCATTTCATCCACAGACCTACCCTTTATGGTCTTCATCCTCTTAGCAACACTTGGCTTCAAATGATGGAGCAGGCTATCATCTTCATCCTTTTAGCTCTCATCTTCCAAGTCAATCACCTTCTTAGCAGAGTCATGCTTCTTAAACTGAGAAGCATCTACAGATTTCTTACAAGGCAAGGTTTGCCCTAAAGAGCATAATCCTTCAGCAGCTATATCTTTTTCAGACCTAGATGAATCATCACATTTCTCATTTTGAGGTCCAACCTCAGGAGAGGGGTCCCTTCTAGATAGAGGAGTAGAAACTCCCTTTATAGAGTGTCCTTCATTAAGGATCCTCGTGAAAAGATTTCTAATGACACGATCAGTATGATGCATGTCATCCTTAGAGCTAGGGTTATCAGAACTGTTACCTTGAGTATGTCCTACAGTGGAGGATGGACCAGGAGCGCCGCCTGGGATGAATGATAGGGGAATCACTTCCAAAATGTCTTCATTAGAAAGTCCATAGAGGGCGTTCTAGCTTTGTGCGCAGGTTTGGTGTTTTTGGAACCAGATGATGAAGGATATTGTGACATCTTGTTGAGATTGTGAAAGGATTTTTGTTTCCCTAGCAGAGAAGGTTGAGGAAGTTGGAGGAAGGTGTAAATGTTTGAGCTGAGGTTGCGTGTGAAAATGCCATAGATGGAAGTTCCAATACTAGGTAATGATTTACCATAAGTGGGGCACTTTCTTTTAAGTGGGCAGACAATATTTTTATTACCTTTTCCACTCCAAATTAATTGCTATAAATTCTCAAAGATACAAATCCCTAATTTCCCTCTTAGACATTCAAATTGATTAACATCCAAAGCCTTTGTAAATATGTCAGCTAATTGCATTTCAGTAGTAACATGCTCCAGGGCTATGATTTTCTCTTCCACTAGTTCTCTAATAAAATGATGACGAATATCAATGTGTTTTGTCCTACTTTGTTGAATAGGATTCTTAGAAATATTTATAGCACTCAGGTTGTCACATTACAATGTCATGACATCTTGCATGACATTGTATTCAGTCAACATCTGTTTCATCCAAACCAATTGAGAACAATTACTTCCAGCTGCTTTGTATTCAGCTTCGGTAGTGGACAGGGACACACAATTTTGTTTCTTACTAAACCATGATATTAAGTTGTTCCCCAAGAAGAAACATCCTCCTGATGTGCTTTTCCTATCATCAGCACTTCCAGCCCAGTCAGCATCACAATATCCAGTCAGCATAGATCCAGATCCGTGAGTATACAACATCCCATAGTCACTGGTGCCATTGACATATTTGAGTATCCTTTTCACTTGGTTTATGTGACTGACTTTTGGTTCATCTTGATATCTAGCACAAACACCTACAGCAAAAGCAATGTCAGGTCTGCTTGTTGTGAGATATAGCAGACTTCCTATCATACTTCTGTAAAGACTTTGATCTACACTAACACCATTTTCATCTTTGGAGACTTTCAGATGTGTAGGAGCAGGTGTCCTTTTATGACTTGAATTTTCCATGCCAAAGTTCTTAACAATATTTTTGGCACATTTGCTTTGAGATAGAAAGATAGAATCTTCCATTTGCTTGACCTGTAGCCCAAGAAAATAGGTCAGCTCTCTAACAAGGCTCATTTCAAATTCAGACTGCATTTGTTTAACAAAATGTTCGACCATCTGATCTGACATCCCACCAAACACAATATCATCCACATATATTTGAGCCACCATGAGTTTTCCTCCTTCATTCTTAACAAATAGGGTCTTGTGAATGCCTCCCTTCCTGTATCCATTGTTAATGAGGAACACTGTGAGTCTATCATACCAAGCCCTAAGAGCTTGTTTCAAACCATAGAGGGCTTTCCTTAGCTTATACACATGTTTTGGAAGATTTGGATATGTAAACCCTTTAGGTTGTTCAACATACACTTCCTTATTTAAGTAGCCATTCAAGGAGGCACTTTTTATATCCATTTGGAACAGTTTAAACTTTAGAATACATGCCACTCCAAGCAATAGTCTAATGGACTCAAGACGAGCTACAGGGGAAAATGTTTCATCAAAGTCAACTCCTTCAACTTGAGTGTATCCTTGTGCTACTAATCTTGCTTTATTTTTAGTAACCACCCCTTGTTCATCAGATTTATTCTTGTAAATCCACTTTGTTCCAATGACATTTATTCCTTCAGGTCTTGGAACCAGTTCCCATACTTCATTTCTTTTGAATTGGCCTAACTCTTCCTGCATGGCATTGATCCAGAATTCATCAGTCAAGGCTTCCTTGACATTCCTAGGCTCAATCTTGGACACAAAACAACCATGTGAGATCACTTCTCTTGATCTAGTTGTGACCCCTTTATTTGGCTCTCCTATAATGAGATCTTTGGGATGATCCTTCTGAATTCTGATAGAGGGTCCCTTATTAGTTTTGTCAGCTTCAGGTTCAACTTGAGTGAGTTCATTCTCATTACTTTTGTCTGGGAAATCAGCTAAGGGATCATTTGGGGATGTCTCAACATCGTCTGCTGATCATCAACCACAACATTGATAGATTCCATCATTACTTTTGTTTTTGAATTAAAGACTCTAAATGCTCTGCTGTTTTTTGAGTAGCCCAGAAATATTTCTTCATCACTCTTGGCATCCATCTTCCTTCTTTGTTCACGATCAGTCAAGATATAACATTTACTTCCAAACACATGGAAGTATTTGAATGTAGGTCTTCTCCCTTTCCCAACTTCATATAAAGTAGTAGGAGTCCCTTTCTTCAAGGTTACTTTGTTGTAAACATAACAGGTTGTGTTCATAGCTTCAGCCCAGAAGTGGTAGGGTAATTTCTTAGCATGAATCATAGCTCTGGCTGATTCTTGGAGAGTTCTATTTTTCCTTTCTACCACACCATTTTGTTGAGGAGTGATGGGAGATGAGAACTCATGACTAATTCCCTCTGATGCACAGAATCCAGCAAATTTGTTGCTCTCAAATTCTTTCCCATGATCACTTCTGATTCTGATAACCTAACTTTCTTTTTCTCTTTGAAGTCTTAGACAAAGATCTTTGAAGACTTCAAATACATCAGACTTTTCTCTTATAAAATTGACCCAGGTGTATCTGGAGAAGTCATCCACCACTACATAAGCATACTTCTTTCAACCAAGACTTTCCACCTGCATGGGTCTCATCAAGTCTATATGGAGAAGTTCCAGCACTCTGGAAGTGGTGTCATGTCTAAGCTTCTGATGTGACATCTTTGTCTATTTTCCAATCTGACACTCCCCACAAACTCTTCCTTCATAAATCTTCAAGTTTGCAATTCCTCTAACAACTTCAACAGATATAATCCTCTTCATTCCTTTAAGATGCAGATGGCCCAATTTTTGATGTCATATCTTCACTTCTTCTTTGGCTAGAGTACACATTGAAGAATAACCTGTTTCTTGAGAACTCCACATATAGCAGTTGTCCTTAGACCTGACTCCTTCCATGATCACTTCATTTTCTTTATTAGTAATCAGACATTCAGTTTTTGTGAAGTTTACAGTTAGACCTTGGTCACATAGTTGACTGATGCTTATTAGGTTTGCAGTCAGTCCCTTCATAAGTAGGACATTGTCAAGGTTAGGGGCTCCAGGGCAGTTTAGCTTTCCAATCCCCTTGATTTCACCCTTTGCTCCATCACCAAAGGTTACATAGCTGGTGGCATGAGAATGAAGGGCAGTTAGCAGGTTTTTGTTTCCAGTCATGTGTCTGGAGCACCCACTGTCAAAATACCAGTCTTCTTTGGCTGAAACTCTGAAGGAAGTGTGAGCTATCAGGTTTGTAACACCAGTCCTAGGAACCCATTATTTTATGTTGACAGGTATGTGATGTTTGGGTCTAGATTGATGATGAGAAGGACTAGGATAGCCATACAACTTATAGCAGAATGGTTTTATATGGCCAAATTTTCCACAGTAATCACATCTCAATTTTTGATGTTTTCCTTTCTGCTGTCTTCCCTTATGATGTTGTGACATCTTTGGTTTGCTGCCAGTGTGACTACACTCAGGTTTGGATTCATTGAACCCCAAGCCAGACTTGTCTCCTGCCATTTGTCCAGTCTGGAGAATTTTGTCTAAGGTGTCAGATCCATTGTTTAGCATTCTGACATACTTTGTCATCTCATCCAGTTTGGAGTTTAAGAACACTGCTTCAGTCTTCAACTTAGAGATGGTTTCCAAGTGTTCTGCCTTCTCATTCTCCAGTTGTATTATCACTTTCTTTTAACTTTCAACTTGTTGACACACTTCTTCACTTCCGTGACACAACTTTCTGTAGGTAGTGGCTAACTCATCAAAGGTTACTTCATCATCACTTGAGTCTTCATCAGAACCCCATCTTCCAGTCAAGGCAGTCACAAGATTTGCAGACTCTTCTGTTTCACTTTCATCAGACCAAGTAGCAGCAAGACTCTTCTTCTGTTTCTTAAGGTAGGTCCCACATTCAGCTCTAATGTGTCCATACCCATCACATTCATGGCACTGAACTCCTTTTCCTTCTTTGGACTTTTTCAGATCTTGTTCTTCTTCCAGCATTATTGGACCTACTGATATCAGA
Organism: Lathyrus oleraceus; assembly: GCF_024323335.1. Lineage (NCBI taxonomy): Eukaryota > Viridiplantae > Streptophyta > Magnoliopsida > Fabales > Fabaceae > Lathyrus > Lathyrus oleraceus. The sequence continues at coordinate 20,978,415 of NC_066584.1, read as the reverse complement.
TGAGATGTTCTTGACCTTAGACTTAGACCTTACATCCATCTTTTTCAGAAGTTTGTTGAACTGTCTTCCCAGTAATGCTACATCATTTTCCAGATCTTTATCAGAATCTTGACCACTTTCTTCCTCTTTCTCTTTAGTGTTTGACATGAAGGTTATGCTTTTGACTTTCTTTTCAGATCCATCACACATTCCCAACTCAAATGTTTGGAGGGATCCAATTAGCTCATCCACTCTCATATTGGAAATGTCTTGAGACTCTTCTATGGCTATCACTTTCATGGCAAATCTCTTAGGAAATAACCTGAGTATTTTCCTCACTAGTTTTTCATCTGACATCTTCTCACCCACGACTCCTGAGGCATTAGAAATTTTAAGGATATTCATATGAAATTCATGAATATTTCATCTTCTTTCATCCTCAAATTTTCAAACTTGGTAGTGAGCAGCTGCAGTCTAGACATCTTCACTCTAGAGGCGCCTTCATGAGTGGTTTTGAGAATATTCCAAGCATCTTTAGCCACCTCACAGTTGTTGACCAAGTTGAAGATGTTCTTATCAACCCCATTGAATATAGAATTCAATGCTTTAGAGTTCCCAAGGGCTAGATCATCCTCCTCCTTGGTCCATTGTTCCTCATCCTTCTTATCAGTTGTAGCCTCTCCTTCCTTAGTAACAACTAGATGTTCCCAGCCTGTTAAAACAACCTTCCAAGCCTTATTATCCAAAAAAATTAGGAAGGCTACCATTCAAGGTTTCTAGTAGTCATAGTTGGATCCATCCAGAATAGGTGGTCTGTGAACAGATCCTCCGTCTCTATCCATAGTACTAGAAAGTAACGTCCCTAGATCTCACCCAGAACTAGAGCAGGATGCCTGCTCTGATACCAATTGAAATTCTGGTATCAGATATGAGATGTCAAAGGTAATGTCACGACACTAATATCTGAACAATACAAATAGGATAAAAGATAAAGAATAGTAATGCAAGAGACACAAGCAATTGTTAACCCAACTCGGTGCAAACTCACCTATGTCTGGGGGCTACCAAGCCAGGAAGGAAATCCACTAAACAGAATTAGTTCAAAGACTCTCAGTAAACAACTTCAAGTTACAGTCTTTTCACCTAATCTCTACCCGTGTAACTTCTACCTAAGAACTCTTAGATATGAGATCCTACTCACTCCCCCTCAATCATAATAGTGATATAAAATAAGAATTACAATGAACAAAAGACACTCTTCAAAGACACATACTTGATCCTGCTTAAAAGCTTCAATCAAGTAAACACACACTCATGCTTCAAAGCTTAGAGTAGACAAATTACAACTCAAAAGTCAGTCCAATTCAATCATCTATGGATGAATGAATGGATCACAATACACACGACCACACAAGACTAAAACCCTTATTCTCTCTCAATATTTCGTTCTTTATTTCTTGTGTATAAAACCAGATATTCCATGCCCTATTTATAGAATCATTTGGCTGGGCTTGGACATCTCAAAACCCTAAAACTATTTTCCATTCATATCTTCTCATGACAGCTGATTATATCTTGTTGGAAAATAAGTCAATCTGGTTTTAATTACTGATTGAGGGTGTGTTCAATCATTACATCAATCACACATAGATTAGAAACAAAAATGCAATCACACAATACATAACATTCAGACTGAATGTTTTGTATACAGATGTCATGACATCGGGTCTGACATCTCAGTAAAATCCTGCATATTCACATTTTAAACATCCTGCAGGTACATGTTATCTTATGTCAAGACAACACTTGTGACAACTTGTGAACATACTAGGTTTTACCAAAATTGCTGCCAACACATAGAACCAACATACAGGAACCTCACTTTGGAGTTCTTGAGCTCGCTGAATTACGATCCCTATGTTGGTCACGCTAGTGATGATGGCTACATTAATTTCAGGTTGTTTGGGACATAGTACACTTTCAACCACAAGCGTTTCGGTGACTTGCTTGGATTTCAGACTACTTATGATGCCTCATCTGAGCTCCCCATGAGCTATTTCTTGAGCAGAGACGTTGAGAAGTTTTGGAGTGACATTACATGTGGAGGTAGCCCTAACCCTTCCACCTAAATCTCTAACAAGATCCATAATCCAGCTTTCAGATATTTTCAGATGATTATTGCCCACACCTTCCCGGGGAAGAGTGACACTGATACATATGTAAGTGCTGAAGAGATTTTCTTCATGTACTGTACCACTCAGTCACGCCTAGTAGATTGTGGAGCTTTTCTGATCGAGAGTCTCTATCTTAATGCTCGCTCCGCCCTAGGACTTGATAGAAGGCTTTTTCACCTAACATCTTACTGCAGTTATACTTTGATGGATATTGACTTTTATCTAGATCGTGGCCTCGTGAGGAGATCTTCTTTTCACCCAGACCAATACAAGCTCTTGATCGAGGGTGAGACTATCCACTACTTTACTTTACCAGACCCTCAGGTAACCTGTGTTTATGATCAGGCCAACCAGGCCTATGTTGTAGAAGGCCAAGGCGAGACAGTAGATGAGCAGAGAGTCCCACTTGAAGCAGAGCATCATCCAGCACCTACCAGAATCAAAGTCCTCACCAATAATCCAAATCTTCAGAGTCCAAGCATGCATTCTGAGCTTGTTAAGCTTCATATGGAGATAGCCCAGCTCCGCCGGGAACTTGCTGACGTTGCTTTGCAGGTCGAAGTATCAGATGCCACACATGCCCTTGAAGCCGATATATTGAACAATGAGATCGTTGACCTTCAACACCAGATTGCAGAGCTCCGAGGATACGAAGTCGAGGAGACTCCATTATTCCTTGAGCATTGATGATATCACCGACCGAGAGTTGCCGTTTGATTTACCTATTTCCCATTGTTTATTATTTATGCTTGTTTTTATTTTTCCTTTTGACTTTATGCTTGCTTTTTCTTTCCTAGGATCTCTCGACCCGTGACTTATTACTAACTATTCATATATATATATATATATATATATATATATATATATATATATATATATATATATATATATATATATATATATATATATATATATATATATATATATGCATTATTATTATTATTATTATGTTTTTACTTCCATTTTATTTTATTTTATTCTACTTTACTATTTTATTTTATTTTAATTTTGTCAAGCTTAATAAAAAACAACATACCATGGAAGCATATGTACACCCCCCTTTTTGTAAAATGAAGACAAAAGTTGTGGCACAAGAAGCAATGAACAAATCTGGCCCAAACACCAAATCCGAAGCCATGGAAGGCGCCATAAGCCTCATGGCGGGCACCATGAGGTATGAACATTTAACGAGACAAAATCCCTAATTTCACCATTTTCACCTTCTTCAACTTCTCAAAACCCATTTTCTCCTCCTCCCAACTCCACCGAGTCCACGAAAAATCCCAACTTCCCCATTTTAACTCCAAGCCATTACCATTTCCAAACTTCACTCATCCATTTCTCCACCAAAAACCCACTAAAACTCCATTTTCACTTCCTTTCCATAAACATCCATTTTTATCTTCACTCGCCATCAATGGCCGGAATGGAGTTCAACAACATCATTCTTCGCGGAGGAAAACCCGGAGAGTGTCAAAACAAAATTTTATAAAAATTGCAATCACGGGAAATTCTCGCTACCAGATATGTAGACGAAGATTGTTTGTATACTTTATGGACATACCATAGTGTTTTTCATATGCTTGATACTTTACGATTACGTGATATTTTTGCTAATAAAGCACTCACCTATGATACGTTGACTAGGGAATTTTTGAGTTCCCTAATTTACACTGTTTATCCTAGCACTGCTAGCATGGTTGGTACCGTATGTTTTAGAATGTTTAATATTGAATATGAGTACACTACCGATGCTTTAGCGAGTTTGTTAGGAATGCCTTACGGAGAGGGTGCCATTTGTGAGACAGCCTTAGATGTTGAATGGGCACTCGAAGCATTTACTTTTTGGAATAGATTATCAAATGTGGTTGTCACTTCCTTTGAAGGAATTTTAGCTTCTAATATTTATAACCCGACTATGATACGGTGAACTGACTTTGTGTTTTTGCTTTGAAAAGCAATGTTGCGGATAGCAAGAGTCGCCACCGACTTTTCTTTTATCCAATAAGGAAAGGAGGAAAAGAACAGGAAAGACCTTGATTAGATTTTGAGTTCGAGAGGTACATTATACAAAGGGAAGGTGTTAGCACCCTTTGTATCCATGGTTATCCATGGGCTCTTAATTGCTTAACTCACTTATGTTTTCCTTGTTTGAGAAAGTGTTTGAGAAATGTGGTGTGTTTAGAAAATATTTTGAAAGGAGAGTTTAACTTTGTAATGATTCTTGTACGAATGTATACAAAGTGTTTATCTCATTTGATTTTGAAAGATGTTTAGAAAAATATAACTCGACGATGATTCTGGTGCGAATGTATACCAAGATGTTTTGAAAAGTGTGAGGTGTGAAAAGTATTTTAAGCTGTGAGCAAGCATTTAAGAGTTATACCTAACCAAGGTCTTTATAGGTATTTCCTATCCTTAGGGGGGTAAAACTGTCCTTACTATTGAGAAGTAAGTAGTCTTATCCTTTGGATGTAAAAGGACATCATGGGGTCGTCGATTGGTCATTGAAGGCAACATTTGTAAGGATACCTTAGCATTCGAAGAGACGATCATCATTTAATCGTAGGCTACAACGAAGGGTCATCGAGGGACAAAGTCATATATTCGAAGGCAACTTTTGAGGGACAAGGTCATATATTCGAAGGCAACGTTCGAGGGATTATGATTTATCTTGTAGGGGCATTGACTTTTTGATCGAAGGGACTATGACTTATCTGTTTAGGGATGATGATGATTTAATCGAAAGGGTCTTTGCTAAGGGTATCCCCATATTCGCGGGACATGACCGTAATATCATAAGGCAACAAAGAGAGGGTTACCCTAGAGGTGCAAGTGTGGAAATGATTGGATTCGGATATATTATCTTGAATTAATTTATCTAGGTTTGATTATTTATTTTTCCATGCAATCCTATTAGCATAAATCTAGACAGTTATATTCACAGTACGGAAAAATTAAAGTGCGAAAAATAAGACTACGCTATTACATGGCTTCGGGATGGGGTACATAATTTAAAAGGGGATATAAAATATCTAAATCTTAATTAACGAGTACAAAATTAAAAGGGCATACAAAATAATAAAACCTAATTAAACTAAAAAGAAAGAAATAAAAAAAATTTAAGAATGAATTAAGAATATTTTTAGTCTGTAATAATAGAAACTTTTTTTTTATGAATTTATGGGAAAACTTAGCCTAAATTGATAGAAATTTTAAAAGAAAAGAGAAAAAAAATATAATTAGATTTTTATTATTCAAAATAGCCCATTTTAATTAATTAAGTGATATATGAAAATTTAATTAATAAACTAGATTAAATTATATCCTAGTTTAAATAACTAATATAATATATTAATTAGAAAATTAACTAATGGGTTTTATTTTAATAATAGAAAAATAGTGGTGAATTAATTATAGTGGAAAGGGAGTAAACATAGTAAAAACACTGAAAAGCTAAAAAATAGGGGGGAGCTACCAACGAGTCATGTTGGTCTATTCGTTATTTATTCGCCTTCATTAAAATATATATTAATTCTACATGGATTTTCCATTTTGACACAACACCACCATGCATGTTACAGCTTTCTCTCTTACGGCAAGCTACTTTATTTTTTCTCATGCTATTTCTTTCATGTGAATACAACAAACCTGTAACTTCATTGGGGATTTGAGTGCTTTATGGTTGCTTCTCTTTTCCCTACCCGTGAATCTTCTTGCTTTTGCCTTGCCTTGTGTATCTTTTTCTGCTGTATCTCTCTCTTTCTTGCTGCAGCCATATGAAGTATTTATAATGGTGTGGATTATGGTTTAACCTTGCTAAATATTTGGATCCCTTCCTATACTTTAGGGTTTAACTTTACTAAATATTTGGATCCCTTCCTATACTTTAGGAGAGTTAGGGTTTAACCTTGCTAAATATTTATTAAATATAAATATTATTATAAATAATGAATAATTTAAATGACTTTTAACAAATAAAAATTAATTTAAATTTTAGTTACATAATTGAATTAAAATTTAAACCTATTTCTATTTTTACTTTCATCATTTGAAAAAGAAAAATCAAAATTATTCTTACTTATATCAACCAAAATTATTTTATAATTTATGGGTTTTTAAAAAATGTTACTCTTATAAATAAATTTTATTAAGTAAAAAACGTGACTTATTAAATAAATACTATTTATAAATAATGAATAAATGGAGCATGAGTCACTAAATTATAAAAAATAGTTATTATAATTTTATGAGCTTTAACAAATAAAATTAATTTAAAATTTTAATTATACAATTAAAATTCAAATCTATTTTTATTTATCATTAAATTAAAACTATTTTATTTACATATATAAAATTTATTTATATCATACAGATAACCAAAATCATTATTATTTTTTATATCTGTATCACATAATAAATAAATTAAAATTTATAATTTATATGAGAATGTATGCTAATGAATGAATGCAAATGTGAAATGAATGTCATGCATGAATCAATTTATCATAAAAATTAACAGGCAAATTTTGGGGTATGACAGCTGCCCCTGTTCAATATTCTTTAACCGAGAGAATTAGAATGGTATGTACGCCATTCGTGATCTGGAGGTGGGAGATTATTGAACACTTAGAATGCCCCAAAAATTTGCACTTGTTAATTAAAAGATAGTCTTGATGGAGATGGGCTTAAAGATACCATCCAGAAAGTTTGATGATGAGAGCTTCAGAGTGCGTCGTACATTAGACCATATCTGAAGACATGGGTGTCACACTAGGTCGTACGCGAGACCGTATAATGAGTCATCCATTAGGTGATATTAGGGTGAGCTGAACCTGATGAGATAAGGATCAAAATAGGTCATACGCTAGACCGTATCTGAGTAGCAGAGTGAGCCGTCCGTTAGGCTGTATCTGGAGAAATAAAGATCAGAATGGATCGTACGCTAGATCGTATCTGAGTAGTAGAATGAGCCGTCTGTTAGGCTGTATCTGGCGATAAAAAGTAGTCGTACGCTAGACTACATTTCAGAATGTACCGTACGCTAGGTAGTATCTGATGAGAATAGCCAAACTGGGTCGTACACTAGACCGTATCTGAGTTGCAGAATGAGTCGTCCATTAGGCTGTATCTGAGGATAAAAGATCAGAATGGATCATACGCTAGATCGTATCTGAGTAGCAGAATGAGTCGTCCATTAGGCTGTATCTGATGATAAAAGGGGTAGTCATACGCTAGACTACATTTCAGAATGTACCATACGCTAGGTAGTATCTGAGGGGATGAATATCCAAATGGGTCGTACGCTAGACCGTATTGGAACAGTTGAAGGAACCATACGTTAGGCTGAATCAGAATGAGCCGTACGTTAGGCTATATCTGATAATATTTGTATATGTTGTATTTACAATAAATGTATGGGATGGGCTTAAAGACGCCATCATTAGGAGGATATCAGAATGCTTGTCAGAATGAATATTCATATGGATTATATCTGAAAGATGTGTCTGAATCTTGAATGTAATCGATAAAGATATCCGTCTGAATGAATCTTTATTTTGACTGTATCAGGAGGATAATTAACTTGGAAAAAAAAGAGTTAGCCTCATGCCATATCATGATGCATGAGATGTTTTATGCTCTTGAAAATAAATGCGAACATTGCATGCATGTATATGCTGTGAAATGATGCATGAATGAATTATGCGTCTGAAAATTTTTGCCATGGGAAAATAAATCCCGATATTCTGGTTGGAGATATTTGTATTGATGACCCTTTCTTAGCTGGGGATATTTGATTTCTGTCTGATGGTAGAAATATTCAACAGAACCTGACTGGGGATAAAAGAGATGACCAGTCTGTCTAGTAGTGCCAATTTCTTCTGGGAATAACTGGTTTTGCTGGGGAATAGGATTCGCAACCGGATTTGTTAGAACGCATGGTTAAACCTTATCCTTGATCCTAAAGTCTTTTAGTAATTGCTATTTCTATCTTATGCATGTATTTTCGGTAAACATCAATCATATTCAAATGCATATATTAATTCGAATTAAATCAATGGACGTTTATGCAAACAAAACGGAGAAAGTAAAACAAAAGTATCTTTTTGGAAATAAAATTGTATTGATTTTGAAAGAGGGCCTATAAACAAGCAATTTTAATACAAGGAGACAGAGATCCTAGTAAGAGGAAATTGTCAAGAAAGCAAAGAAAAAAACAGCTATGAAAAAAATTCCAATTGATTTTAATTCTACTACTGCTATTATGTCTTCAAGCATCTCATCTCTTGCTGTCGGATAAAAGTGATTGGCTTGTTCAGTCTCTTTGACTTTGGTGAAGTTGACCGAGAACGGGATATAGTCATACGCTTTAATTCCTAATTTTTGCTTGGACTGCCTTTTCAGGTTTTCAATCCACCAGGATACCCTTTTTTGCCCAAGCCGCCTTTTCAGGTTTTCGACTTTCCGGGTGTACATTTTTATATGTTTATCCCTAATTTTTGCCCGAACCCTTTTTGTTCGCCAGGATGCCCTTACTTTTTCCTAGATATGTCGACCTAGCGGGTCTCTTTTATGCGTAGTATTTTTTAACTATGTCCGCGTTCACGGGATGCGGGAAATCTTCGCCATCCATTGTAGCAAGCATCATGGCTCCACCAGAGAATACCTTCTTAACTACAAATGGCCCTTCGTATGTGGGAGTCCATTTGCCTCTAGGATCGCCTTGTGGTAGAATGATACGCTTTATCACCAAGTCGCCAATTTGATACACCTGTCTCTTGACTTTTTTATTAAATGCCTGGGCCATGCGCTTCTGATATATCTGTCCATGACAAACAACCGCAAGTCTCTTTTCATCAATCAAATTTATCTGATCGAGTCGAGTCTGAATCCATTCATCTTCATCTAAGCCTGCATCTTTCATAATTCTTAGAGAGGCAATCTGAACTTCCACTAGTAAAACGGCTTCCATTCCGTAGACTAAAGAGAAAGGAGTTGCCCCTGTCGAAGTGCGTATTGAAGTGCGATAACCATGAAGAGCAAATGGTAACATCTCATGCCAGTCTTTGTATGTTACTGTCATCTTTTGTATAATCTTCTTAATATTCTTATTAGCAGCTTCTACGGCGCCATTCATCTTTGGCCGGTACGGAGAAGAGTTATGGTGTTTTATTTTGAACTGCGTGCAGAGTTCAGTAATCATCTTGTTGTTCAAATTAGTACCATTATTAGTGATAACTCTTTCAGGGATGCCATACCGACAAATAAGACTATTCTTGATGAACCGTGCCACCACATTCTTGGTGACAGAAGCAAATGAGGCTGCCTCTACCCACTTCGTAAAGTAATCAATATCAACAAGAATGAAACGATGTCCATTAGAAGCAATAGGTTTAATCTCTCCAATCATATAAATGCCCCACATTGCAAAGGGCCAAGGGGCTGTCAACACGTTCAATGGAGCAGGAGGTACATGTACTTTGTCCGCATAGATCTGGCACTTGTGACAAGTTCTGGAGTGCTGGTGGCAATCAGCTTCCATGGTAGATCAATAATACCCTGATCTCAGAATCTTCTTGGCCATCGTATGTCCACTAGAATGAGTCCCAAAAATACCGTCATGCATGTCTTCCATAATCTTTTCTACTTCCTTTTTATCCATACAGCGAAGCAAAGTCGAATCATGATTACGTTTGTATAATACTCCATTACTCAAAAAGAATTTAGTGGAGAACTTCCTCAGAAATTTCTGTCATTGATGGATGCCCCTTCAGGGTATTCCTGAGTTTCTAAATATCTTTTTACTTTGTGGAACCAAGGTTTCTCTTCTACTTCATCAGCATTAAGTTCATAACAATATGCTGGTTCATCTAATCGTTCAATGGTGATCATGGGAGCTTCATTGTCCCATCTGACTCTGAACATAGATGACATGGTAGCCAATGCGTCTGCCAACTGATTCTCTTCTCGTGGAATATGTTCGAATGTAATCTCTTCAAAGTATGGGATTAATGTCAACACCCGCTCTCGATAAGGGATGAGATTCGGATGTTTAGTGTCCCATTCTCCTTTGATCTGACTGATTACTAAGGCTGAGTCTCCGTACACACTCAAAAACTTGATTCTCAGGTCTATAGTAGCTCTGAGTCCCAAAATACATGCTTCATACTCAGGCATATTATTGGTACAATCAAAACATAGTCTAGCAGTGAAAGGCGTATGGCAACCCTTGGGAGAAATAATTATAACACTAACACCATTGCCCAATGCATTAGAAGATCCATCAAAAACCATAGTCCATCGAGACCCCAGTTCGGGTCCTTCATCCGGTCCAGGTTCTTCATAATCAGTAACAAGCATAACATCCTCATCAGGGAACTCAAAATTCATAGATTGGTAATCATCAACTGCTTGATGAGCCAAATGATCAGCTAACACGCTTCCTTTGATTGCTTTCTGGGGAGTATACTGGATATCATACTCTATTAAAATCATCTGCCATCTTGCTATTCTTCCAGAGAGAGCAGGTTTCTCAAATATATATTTGATAGGATCCATCTTAGAAATCAATAAAGTGGTATGATTCAACATATACTGTCTTAGTCGGCAAGCAGCCCAAGCCAAAGCACAACAAGTTTTCTCAAGCAATGAGTATCTTGTTTCACAGTCGGTAAACTTTTTGCTAAGGTAGTATATTGCATGCTCTTTTCGACCAGACTCGTTATGTTGCCCCATCACACACCCCATTGAATTTTCTAACACGGTCAAATACATGATTAGAGGTCTTCCTTCAACTAGTGGCATTAGAATTGGAGGTTCTTGGAGATACTTCTTGATTTTGTCAAAAGCTTCTTGACATTCATCATTCCATATTATCTCTTGATTTTTCCTCAGTAATTTGAAGATGGGTTTGCAAGTAGCAGTCAAATGGGAGATAAATCGGGCAATGTAATTCAAGCGTCCCAAGAAACCTCTGACTTCTTTATCTGTACGGGGAACTGACATTTCTTGAATAGCTCTCACCTTAGCCGGGTCAACCTCAATTCCTTTACCACTGACAATAAAGCCCAAGAGTTTACCGGATCTTACTCCAAAGGTGCATTTGTTCGGGTTCAATCTCAACTTGTATTTCTTCAACCTCTCAAACAGTTTGTATAAATGATCGAGATGTTCTTCTTCAGTATGAGATCTGGCTATCATGTCATCCACATATACCTCTATTTCATGATGGATCATATCATGGAACAAAACCACCATAGCACGCTGATATGTTGCCCCTGCATTCTTTAAATCGAATGGCATTACTTTGTAACAGAAAGTGCCCCATTGCGTCACAAACGTAGTTTTCTCCATGTCTTCAGGTGCCATCTTAATCTGGTTATAACCTGAGAATCCATCCATGAATGAGAATACCTTGTGTTGAGCGGTGTTATCTACCAGAACATCAATGTGCGGAAGTGGAAAGTCATCTTTGGGACTTGCTTTATTCAAATCTCTGTAATCTACACACACTCGCACCTTACCATCCTTCTTTGGCACTGGTACCACATTAGCAACCCATTGAGGATAAGAAGTAACAGCTAGAAAACCTGCATTAAATTGTTTCATAACCTCGGCTTTGATTTTCTCATACATTTCAGGACGCATGCGACGAACCTTTTGCTTAACAGGATGACAATCTTCCTTCATCGGCAAACGATGCACTACTATATCAGTATCCAGTCCTGGCATGTCTTCATAAGACCAAGCAAAAATCTCTACATAGTCATGTAACATCTGAATCAATCTTTCTTTGACACTGTTTTCCAAGCCTGCTCCTATTTTGACTTCTTTCTTGTCTACTTCAGTACCCAGATTTACAATTTCAATTGATTCCTCATGCGGCTGTATAGTCTTTTCTTCTTGCAGTAACAGTCTGGCAAGTTCTCCAGGCACTTCGCAATCTTCCTCACTTCCATCCTCGGCTTGGTAGATCGGATTTTTAAAGCCATAATTAACAATAGCAGAATTATTATCAACAGGATCCAGAGTGGATATGGATCTGCAATTTGTTACGTGAGTGTGTGTAAGAAAACATAGCTTATTTGAAAGATGACAGGAAAGATAAAGAGTGCAATATTTGAATGCAAAAAGTCCATTGATTTATTGAATGTGAATATGCTTATGAAAATGAAAAGACCCTTAACAAATTAGCTATTGTTCCCCGGACATAGACACAATGCTTTAAGAAGTTCAATTGTTCATAATAAAAATTACAAAATTTGAAACACTAAAATAAGCAATAACAGTTACTCCTGACTAAAGGAAATCGGGATAGTGTCTTCAGCCTTCAAATTATTGAGTCCGTCACCAATTGTTGGGAAAATCCAGCTATCCAAGTCGCAATCGCTATCAGCATCTTCTACCGCATTAATCTGATCTTTGACTATCTTTTCAGAGCTAAACCCCAGGCCAATTTTATCAGACTTGTACGGTACATCGATCAGTTAACCCCAGCCAGTACGACCACCAACTTCAACCACGGCTTGATCATCTTTCAGAGAAATCATAGCAGGAGGAGCACGAATAACCTTGGGCACACGGGAAGTTGGCTTAAGGACAGGACTGGTCAGAGGAACTACTTCAAATGACTGAGAAGGAGTCTCAAAGAATTCACCATCCATCTCGACGTATCTGAAGGTATGCACACTACTGACAATATACTCTTCTTCTCCACACACAGTGACAATCTTGCCCTCTATTGGATACCTCGGCTTTTGATGGAGAGACGAAGCTACAACACTTGCCCCATGGATCCAAGGGCGTCCCAGCAAGCAGGAATAGGCAGGACGAATGTTCATTACGTAACAGGTAGTGTTGAAGACTTGAGGTCTTATCTTGATAGGGAGAACCACTTCACCATGGACAACACTCTTCGCACCATCGTAAGCACGCACCACAACGTCACTAGGTTTCAGTTCAATGCTTTTACAGTCAAGCTTATCGAGCACAGCTTTCGGTAGCACATTCAAAGAAGAGCCATTGTCGATCAACACATGAGACAAGGTGATCCCCTTACACTCAATGGAGATATGCAGAGCTTTATTATGATTCTTTCCTGCTGGTGTCAGGTCAGCATCAGAAAAGCCTATGCCATTATCAACAGCCAAGTTAGCAACATAATTTTCTAACTGATCGACAGATGTCTCCTGAGGTACATGAGCGGTCTTCAAGAATTTTATCAATGCATTGGCATGAGATTCAGAAGATAACAACAAGGATAACATCGAAATTTTAGACGGAGTATGCCCCAGCTGTTCTACCACATCAAAGTCACTCTTACGGATGATTTTCAGCATTTCTTCCATTTCCTGCTTGGCAACATCTTCGATAGTAACTTCGACTGGTGTCTTTGACTGAGAAGGATTGATTACTGGTCCATTTCCTTGAGTTTCAGGGGCGGGAGGTGAGATTTCTGGAGAGAAGATCCTTCCACTTCGAGTAATTTTACTAGTCCCAACAATGTCAACGTCATTAGGATTAGCAGAATTATCATCTTGCTTTATGACGTGGATGTAAACATCACCTCCATAATTCCACGGAATGGCTTGGCTTGAGGAATACGGTACTGGGCCAGGTGCAGTAATAATTAGGGGAGCTACCTTGGGCTCAGCAGTAATCTTCACAGGCACTCTAGTAGCGGTAATCTTCACTGGAACTTTGGACCTAGCAATCACAGATATTTCTTCAATAGGGTTTTCCACCTTAGGAATCTTTTCAAAGAGAATTGTACGATCATCCATCAGCCGTTGAATACCATTCCTCAACTTCAAGCAATCATTGGGTCGGAGTATACAGAGATCGCAATTTTCAGCACAACCTGGAAATAAACCAGCTTGCAATAAATTCTTCTTGATGATCAGGAGAGGAGATGCTAAGTCAGCTACATTAGTAATGTGAGAATTGTCATCCACAGCATTAACAGTCTTGTCATGATTAGGCATAGGAGCAGTGATGACATTAGGAGTCTCCGGAGGATCAAATTCAATTGCTCCAGCGTCGATCATATCCTGAATCTTATTCTTCAACAACCAACAATCGTTTGTATCATGCCCCGGGCTATCGGAGTGATATGCACACCTGGCATTGGGATTATAACGAGGAGAAGTAGTGTTGGGATTTGCAGGAGGATCTCTGAGGGTAATTAATTTTGCTTTTAGCATACCCTGCAGTGCTTGTGCTAAAGTCATATTGATCTTGGTAAACTGCCTTCTTGGCCTGTCTTGTCTGTGTTGGAAATTTTGAGATGGCGGTGCTGTAACCGTAACTGCTCCAACAGTATGGTCACGATTTTTCTTGTTATGACCCCTTTGACCATACACAGCATTTGATTCACTCTTCTCCTGATAGGACTTTTTGGTGCTTGCAGAGGTAGCCGCCTGTATCTTTCCACTTCGAATGCCGCTTTCAACACGTTCACCCGTCAATATAAGTTCAGTGAAACCCGATGAGGAACTTCCCAATAGATGGTTGTAGAATGGGCCAGTCAGTGTACCCATGAACATGTCCACTAATTATCAATCAGTCATAGGGGGTTTGACTCTACCAGCCAAGTCTCTCCATTTTTGAGCATATTCTTTGAAGCTTTCTTTAGAGCCCATAGTCATATTCTGCAGCTGTAGCCGAGTAGGCGCTAATTCAGAATTATACTGGTAGTGCTTGTAGAAAGCTGTCGCTAAATCAGTCCAGGTGCGGATGTTAGAGCTCTCGAGCTGATAATACCACTCTAACTGTGTGCCAGACATACTCTCTTGGAAGAAATGGATTCATAGCTTCCTATCAGTGGTATACGGCTGGATCTTTCTCACATAAGCTCTCAGATGCATCTGAGGACAAGACGCACCATCATACTTAGTGAAAGCGGGGACCTTGAATTTGCGAGGAATGACCACATCAGAGACCAGACCTAAGCTTTCGAAATCCAGACCGGGCGCCTTCTGACCCTCCATAGCTAGCATACGTTCTTCCAGCAACTTATACTTATCATCTTTCGGAGAGTACTGTTCATTTTCATAATTTTCATAGTCGTCCTCAGGGTTGAAGGGATCAGCATTCTCATCTTCCGAATCATTTTCTGTCTCATCTTCTTTATCCTTCGGAATTCCAATCTTGACTCCTGGAGCCTGTCCCTTAAGCCTTCTTCCCGGGTTAATGTAACTCACAGATTTCTTGTCCTTCTTCTTCTCGAGCAATAGAGTCTTCAGTTCCTCCTGCCCTTGGATAAGTTCAAGATCATCTCCTGGAATTGAGCATTCTGAGCCTGGAGATCCTTGACAGTTTGTTCGAGGCCCATTTTTCTATTTGAGAGGAAGACCGTGAGAACATTGATCCTTTAGAGTACCTGTTATGCAATGTTATATTATGCTATGCAATGTATGAAATGTTTTCAAGGACTTTTGGAATTTAACTTTGCGTAAACCACCCAAAAGGGGAACTTTTATTAATAATTTCTGTAATCAATGTTCATTACAAGAAAAAATAAAAACTCAAGTCTCCCAGGGACGGCTTCTTTTTGGGCGGAGATATGCATTGAGACTTCGTTCCTCATTAAGCTGGCTGGTGAGTGTTGCACCCCAAAATTTGCCCTCTATTTTTAACTCTAACCAATTTTTGTTTCACATTCATTTGCATCATCTTCATAGCATAACATTTTTTTCTGTCTTAATATTAGCCGGAATAATTTCTCGGAATTTACAAACAGACTGGTCAAATTAACTTTTTAACTGTGCCTAAAATTAGTCAACGAAAAAATGTCAAGTTTAAGTTTGCAAATGTCGGTAACATTAATCTGCGGTTCACGTGGTTTAATTTGACATGCTAAAAATATTTTTACGACTATTTTTGGTCATATGTTGATCAGTCTGAGCAGTTTAAATGGTCATAATTTTTATTTCAAAATCCGACCAAACGCTGTATTTTTCTGAGTCATTTATTTCGCGCTGATTATTTTGACGTGTTCATTTTATTTTTTCGGGCATTTTGGTGCCCGACTTTTTTTTTTTTTTGAGTCTATTTATTTTTATATTGGGTCTAGAATAAATAAATAGGTTAATTAGTTTTTATTTTAATTTTAACTATTTTAATTATTTAACTTTATTCAGTTTTTAATTTAATATTGGGTTTCAAAATAAACTTAGGCCCATTATCATTAACCTAATTTGTTCCTATATATATTTACTAGCATGACTGATAGAGGGAGGCAAAAAGACAGAACAAAAAAGAGAAACTGAGAGTGGCTGATCTATACTATCGTACACACAGTTTGGTAATAGTTTATATATGATATATACTTTATCTATTTTGTTGATATATTTGTTACTGTGTTTCAAATACATGTTCATATGTGTGACTGTGTTATGTATTCCAGATACATGCGGTTTGGTTAAATATATCAGGATATCGCCGTTTTGCTTTTTTATGCACATAAGTATAACATGTATAATAATTTGGTTCATTGTATTATGTATTTGATGTGTTTGTTTTTATATAAGTTTTACATGTCTCATAATATATAATATAATATAATAATAATTTTGTTGTTAATAAAAATGCATATGGATCATATAATATATAATTTATAATATGTAACTAGTGTGTTAAATATATATATATTTCTATTTTATGTTATAATTTGATTATGTTTTCGGATCGGATCGTGTCAATACGCCGTTTTCACATATACGTGTATGAGGCGTGACATTTGTGTTATCCGATCCAGTTGCGATGATCGCAATTTTGCGCTAGCAACGCCGTTGTTTTTTTTTAATTCATATATATTTTTTTAAATACATATATTTAGATCTGCACATTTTTTTTCATAACTAACTACCCTGTCTTTTCCTAAACCCTGACAATTTCGCCATAAACTCTAAATTTCAAACCTAAAACTTTAACCGTGTTGTTTCCTCTAAACCATAAACCTTTTCTTAAACTTTAACAAACCTTATTATTATTTCCTATTTTCGCTCATATTTATGTTATTCATACACTGTAACTGCTTCGCCCTTGTAATATTTTAAGTTTTAACTTGTAATATTTTCAGTTTTACTTTTCGCCATCTTTATTATGTAACTGCACCAAAGCGTTGTAATAATTAGGGTTTTATTTTCTGCCATTTATTTTCTGCCATTTTATTTTTCTGCCATTTATTTTTCTGCCATTTAAATTCCTGCCATTGATCCTATATTAACTGCGTGGTTTAGTAATGTAGAGCGTGAAAACCTACTAAATTAATTATTTAATATTTTTCTATAACCTTTATATTTTTTGTAAATAAATAATAAATAATAACTATTTTAATAACTTTTTTTTATTACTTACTTATAATAATAAATCCTTATATATTTTGTAAATAAAATCTAATTGACCATTTTTCTAATTGAATAATAATAATAAACCTATTAATCTAATAATTTGATATTTTCTATAATCTTTATTTATTTTGTAAATAACTAACTTAATATTTTTCATATAACTCTTTTATTTTATAATTTGTACATTAATGTATTTTAAATTCTTTTATTATTACTAATTTATTTTAAACTCATATTTTTCTAATAACTTCTAAAAAAAATCTAACTTGTTTAACCTAAAATAATTTCTTTTAAAATTCTAACCTTTTTATTATCACTTTATTATTATTGTTATTTTATTATTGCTTTATTACCATTGCTTATTTATTATTTTATTATTATTTGCTTTTATCTATTCTATTTTTGCTTCATTATTTTCCTTATTTTAATTTTGTTAGGAACAAATGTATAGGTTGTAAATTTATTTTTTCTCGCTTGATTATTATGTATCTGTCCCATAGCCATGTAATAGTTTAGGAATTTATTTTTCTTGCTTTTATTTTTGTAAATATTTATTGCGTGGTTAGTAATTTAGGGAGTGCAAAAAACTAACTGTAAATAATTGAACTTAGAAAATTAAATTCAAGACAAATATCTGAAAAATAACACTCACACACGTAAGTCGATCTTTGATCGCCATCTGTACTTCCTAGGGTATTCCTCTTGGTTGCCTTCTTTAAATGGTCAAGTCCCTCGAAAATAGGGGTGTCTTAAGCAAAGTCCCTTCAAACAGAAAAATCATCAAGTCCCTATAAACTTAAAAGATCAAGTTCCTACGAGGTTGCCTACGATATAATGATCTTGTCCCTTCGGTAAATATGATGATGGGCCCTACGAGTTGCTAAAGACACCCCTTATGTTGCCTTCATTGACCATACGATGACCCTACGCCCGTCCCTTAAACACATCCAAGGTAATGACTACCTATTCCTTAATAATAGGGACAGTCTTACCATTGAAAGAATATACGAGAACACGAAAGACTTAATCTAGGGTAGGTATCTCATAGTTACTTGCTCACACTTTTCGAAATTACTTTTACACCTCACAATTTCTAAACTAGGCTTTGTATACACCCATACGAGGGTCATTACAAAGTACTTAAAGAAATTTTTCTAATCACACACTACACTCTTGCAAACAAACAAAGTGAGCTAAGTAACTAAGAGCCCATGGATAACCATGGATATAAAGGGTGTTAATACCTTCCCTTTGTATAACCTACCCCCCGAACTCAAAATCTTTTTAAGGTCTTTCCTGTTCTTTTATGTCCTTTCCTTTTGGATAAAATAAAAGTCGGTGGCGACTCTTGCTATCCGCAACATTTAACTAAAGTCAGTTCTCCCACCGTGTTACAGAACTGGCGACTCTGCTGGGGATTTAATAAAAGAGGGGTACCCTTAGGAATTAGATCACTTTAAAATTGTTTGCCTTATTTGCTTTATACTTATCTGTTGGGTGCTCTTATGTGTGAAAGACCCTAACCCGGATCTAGTGTACCTTAGGTAAATGGCAATAGACCAAGGAAACTGTACGGCGTATATCGATATGGTTGATCTGGTGGCCATAGTTAGTGTGACTTCTTGGTTGGTGCTTATGTTCCTTAAGAAAGTTGAGGATAATATGAGGCTGCCATATGTTGTCAATACACTAACTGACTTTTAGAACCCTAGTCATCCCATCTTGGCCTTTAGAAAGTAGTGAGATAACCGGCTTTGGTGAAGACTGAAGTTGGTTGATACTCGATACTACACTCATTGAGATCCTAAACTTGGAGGGTTTTGGTTGGCAAGTAAGTTGCCTACTGAACAACCACCCTTGTGAAGGATCAATGATTTTGAGATCCCTTAGAACCTGGTTACTTTTGCAGGACAGGATGAATCAACTAAACTTCAGGGGAGGGTACTTACCTTTAAACCTCATGCAAGCCTTCAAACCTAGGGCTATTGTGTGACTTGTTTGTGTGTGCCACATGTTTTTGATTGAGCATAACATCATAGCATCATCATGCATCATAAGCATAACATTTTCACTAACCATTTCAAGGACCAAAGGATTTATCTTTATTGCAGGTCATGGCTTCTGCTCGTAGGAATACTATCCGGATCAACTTTGTAGGAATACCTCCTAAGCTTAAGGAATTGGTCTCTCAAGTTTCTGAAAACTCCCAGTTCATCAAGAGGCATGGTCACCTACTGGATCTAGTCACTTCAGGGTTCAATGAAGACATGATGAGTGTCATGTTTCAGTTCTTTGACCCTAAACATCATTGCTTCACATTTCCCGACTATCAGCTGGTTCCTATAATGGAAGAGTTCTCCAAGCTTCTGGGTATACCTATTCTTGATCAGAAACCCTTCACAGGCTTGGAAAAAGAGCCTAAACCTGAAGTCATTGCTGCAGCCTTACATTTAAAGAAATCAGACATTGTCCTAGAAACAAGGAGTGGAGTTAAGGGTATTCTTGCTAAGGTATTGATGGAGAAAGCTCAAGTATTCCTGAAGGCTATGAGTTATGATGCTTTTGAGGAGATATTAGCCCTATTGATTTATGGCTTAGTACTGTTCCCCAATCCAGACCAGTTCATAGACGTACACGCCATCAACATATTTCTGACTCGCAATCCAGTGCCTACATTACTTGGAGACATCTTACACTCTCTTCATACCCGTACTACGAAGGCACGAGGAGCTCTGATGTGTTGCATACCTCTATTATCTAGGTGGTTTATTTCTCACCTTCCTCGATCAGTGATGAAGAATGAACAAGGGTTCAGGTGGTCCAAGAGGATTATGTCACTTTCTCATTCAGATATTCGTCGGTGCTCTAGATCTATGGAGAATGTTACCATCATTGACCGTTGTGGGGAGTTCCCTAATGTGCCACTCCTTGGCATAAGAGGGGGCATTACCTACAACCCTTCTTTAGCTCTACGTCAGTTTGGTTACGCTCGGACTGATGGTCCTCATGACATGCTTATTCAGGGTATTATGTTCGACTACGACAACGATCTTCAAGGTTACCGTCAAAGGTTCATACGAGCATGGGGTAAAGTGAACAGGGTTGACAGCAAGACTCTGGAACCCAAGTACACTATTCCTATGGAACCATATCTCAGATGGGTACGATCTCGTGCTCAGACTCTTATGATGCCATATCCTGATATCCTGCCAGTTACCATGGAGCCTGTTGCTGAAAGAGATACTTCTTACATCATTCTTCATCCAGACATGCCCACTGACATGGAAGAGTTACAGAGGTCCTGGATCCAGTTGAAGGAGCAAAGAGATACTTTTGAGACTCATTACAAGGCAAGTCAGGAAAGAATCCTGGAGCTAACAAAACAACTTCACGAGGAGCGGAATCTCAACTCATACCTCAACACAAAGAGGAAACGTCCATGGGAGACTTAAAACCCCATTTTTTGTATTCATTTCATTTTTTGTAAGCCCAAGGGGCAAACAAGTTTATTACTAATTGTAACACCTCAAAATTTGCCCTCCTCTCTTGGGACTAGCATTATCATTTTGCATATCATTTTAGGTCATTAGGCATTGCATATTGCATATCATGTGGTTACATTGTGCAAGCCATTCTCCCAAGTCTTGATCAGAAGATGAGGAAGTCAAAGTGCAAGTTAGGGTTTTGTTGACTGATCATTGGCCATCTGAGGATTGGGCTGTGAATTAGGGTTTTGTGATTCTCAAAGGATATTGGTCTTCATCTTGATTACAATGATTCATCATCATCATCATGTCTTGTTATCATCAGAGGATTCAAGTGTTGAAGCAGATTCCTTGAGATTAGGGTTTTGACCACTGGTCAACCCTAATCAGTTGCATTGGGCCAATCAGGGCATGATCAGGAGATGGGGTTTATGATGGAGATGAGGATCATTTTATGATTATATGAAGCTTATTGAGGCTAGGGTTTCATCCTTGAGCCATTGCAGTTGAGGATTGGAGCTCAGATTGATCTATGCATTGCCAAATTCATCTATTAGTTGAAAAGTCAATTGTGGTCAACTGTACATGATCTGATGGATTTGGAGGTGGAAATGAGTTGGATACACTTCATTCATGTTGGAACAAGTGTTATTTGACATCTCAAAGCTCAAGAATGGAGAAAATAAAGTCAGAACAAAAACTGCCAAAAATAGAAAGTGACTTGTAATGGAAGTTTCCAAAAATGGAAAGTTTTTGACCTCAAAATTACATGTCCAAGGAAGCTTCAAATGAAGATTTGTTCAACATGAAAGTTGTAGATCTTGTTCTCACCTTTCCAAAAAGTCCAAGAACTTGAAAATCCCATGTATGGTTGTCAAGTTATGGTCCAGTGAATTTCAGAAATGACCCATAATCAGGAGGGCATAACTTCCACATGGAGTGTCCAAATTGGATGTTCTTTTTATGCACAAACTCCATTTGACATGTACTTTCATGGTGCATAATTGGAATTCTTCAAAAGTGGTCAATGCAAAAAGTCAAATTTCAACTGTACAGTTAAAAGTCCAGGGGCAAAATTGTCCAACTTGAGAAATAATGAGAATTTTTGAATGGGGATTTTTGCAACACTTCACAAATGACATTTGAAAATTGTTGGAATGCTCATAACATGCAGAGGCTTCATGGTTTGAAAATTGGCTTTTGAAATGAGCTTGGAAAAAGTGAACACATAGCCATCACATGTGGAAAATGCAAAATACTCATCCAATGAACATGAAACAGGTGGCAACAGCTCATGACAGGTGTTTAGGGTTTGTGTGAGCTGGCATTGAGCTGTCAATGAGCTGGCATATGAAAGTACATTTTTGCCCCTAGCTTGAAAATGACATTTTCACTAATCATATTCCAATTGGTTAATTAGAGTGATTAAGTGTGGATTAATCAAGAGTATATATTGTTAATCCTAACTAATCCATAACAGAAAATCACAATTCCCAAAATCACATAAAAATTCTCCAAATTCATCAAGTTTCTCTCAAGAACACAAAACCAAAAATCCAAAGAACTTTCTCAATTCTTGATCAAACTCGAAGATTCTTTTTGTGTTGATCTCTATTCATCATCATCTGCAACTGTTTTGGCAAATTGGATTGAGAGGAGCCTTGGATCGTGACTGTCCATACAAGGTCCATCAATGGTGAATCAAGCTTTTGTGCGTTAGAAGCAACCTCCATCGAACCTGAGCATCGTATTCAATTTCTTGCAGCTTCTAGTCCATCTGTTTTTGGTCAAGAGGCGCAAAGAGCACGCGAATTATCACTGCCATAGCAAGGTACTCAAAATTCGAGTCTCATGATTCTTTCAATTATCATATGCGTTTTGTAGTTTGTTTGATGTAGTTTATCATGCTAGGCTTGGTTTGTGAAACGATGAACTATAGGTTGAGAAATCTAAACTCGAAGTTTCGAATGCAAACCCTAAGTCGATCGATCCGTGAGATACATGAACATTTAGGATAAATTAGGACGATATTTGAGATCCTCGTGTTGAGACGGTTCCAACCATATGCGGTTTGTGGATTTTGGTGATGGTTCGTGGTTCTTCATGTTCTTGAGTTTCTGGAAAACGCGTGAGGAAGAGAGTGAAATTCTGGAAAATAATGGAGTTTGATCCGTTTTTCGGTTTGAATTTTTAAGTTCGCTGTTTACCGCGCCAGGCTGATGGTAATTACAATAATGCCATTCGTTCACTTTAATTAATTAATATAATCTAAATAATTATTAAAAAATCATAAAAATCTTAGAAAATTCATAAAAAATTATTTAAAAGTCAGAAAAATGTGAGGATTTTTTCTATGGATTCCAGATTCCCTGTAGAATTTTATGGACATGAATTTGCAAGTTGTGCTTGGAGAAAATTAGGTTTGACCTAGGGTTGTTTGACATGTATGTATTTTTGACACATTTTGCCATTCCTATTGTGAAATACTCATGCTTTGAAAGAAATTCTTGAAAATTTTTGTGATGATTGTGGACAGGCCAATGGTGATTTACATGTAAATTTTGTGAATTTTGGATACCTGGTGATTGAGTTATGAATTTTTGAATCTAGGTGTGACAATTTGTGTCACACCTAGCTAGGTTAACTTGCTGGATTTATTTTCATGACCTAGACTTGTTAGAATGGGATGAAATTTTGCATGGATGTTCATTAACATGTTAAGATGCTATGTGTATTTTTCTGGATTTTTCCATTGCATTTTCAATTTGATTGGTATTTTTCATCTCTGTTGATCAAATGTGCAAGTTCATGTGACATATGTTGGTAGATATTTTGTAAAATGCTCATATGGTATTGAATGGCCATGAAATTTGGTATGCTGGTTATAGACACATGATAGGACATGATGCTTTTGGTCCCATTCATTTCTTTATTGTTTTCATGGACTTATGAATTTTTGAAGTGAATGCATGTGTTGATGTTGTGATTTGGCTCATATAATTGTGTCTGTTTTTCTTGATTTTCATTGACATAGTTCCTTTTGTCCAATTGAGCTGAAAATTGACATGCTATACCTTGAATATGTCCTGTTTAGGTGTAAATTATTTGAGGATTTTTGGAATTGTTTTGATATGGAATTGAATGCAATAGTTCTGTTTGGATGTTTGATGTTCCATTTGAACCAGTTTGACTTGTTTTGTGCATAAAGTGAATATGATGAATGATATAAACATGGGATCAATGGCATTTGCTCTTGTTTGACATTAATTTGAGTTTGGTTGAATATCCCTTGCTGTTTAGACATTTTTGCCACTTTTGGACCCTAGGCTTGGCCTAGTGGTCTAGTTTCTTACATTTGCTTGATTTTTCAGGATAAAAAGCACAATGCTCAAGGAGATTGAATCAAGTTAATTCAATTGAGTTTGTTGGATGTTTGTACACTAACATAACTTTGTTTTGTAGGTTGTGAAGCTTGGGCTTGAGCTTATAGCTTGCTTTGTTGTGCATTGACTTGTATAGTCTAACTGATTAACATTTGCTGTTTATGTTTGTCTGTCTGAGTACTGATGATACTTGATTGTTTTCAGGTACATTTAGTTGCTTACAGTTCTTTAAGAACTTGCTTGCTGCTGCTTGGTTTTTAAACCACTTGAGATAGGACTTCTATTCTTCATGTAGTCTGGAGACCCGGTCTGTTATTTGGCCGGGCAAACTGTCTGAAGTCCTCCTTAAGAGGCGATGCTTGTGATTGTTTAATATTGTGCCTAAGCAGGTGAAGTCCTCTATGAGGCAATTGGTGGAAGCCAAGGGATATGCAATCTATCCCCCACTATTCTGTGAGTCGTCCCTCTGCTCACACGGCTGTGTGTTGATGCATTGGGACACAAACCCAAGATCTCGTGCTGTTGCACAATCGAGTCAGAATCTTTGAGCGTAGAAGGGTCCCTCCATTCTGGACCCACGCTCCTTTGTCTAAAAGCTCTCCCTGGTCAGGGATAAGAGCTGTGAGGTCTCATCCTCACTTCACCTTTTCATCTGCTTCACCTTAGCCTCGTAATGGCAAGGTTAAGAGCAAACACAGCCTGTACAGATGACTTGCTTCGGCAGTCAAACCTATTGATTGAGCCCACTTGATTGGTTATAGTGTGTGCTATGTGGATATTTGTTTGAGATGCTTGTTCTCATTTGATGTATGCTTGTATGCCTGCTTCTTTCCTGGATAGGATTAGTTTGCAATTGTGCAAGTAGGTAGAAACCTCAACGTAGGGTAACGATGCATGACAACACTAGGCTCGAGTCCAGCTCCCTGGTAGTGTGTCTTCCCTTGGTTTCTGGCTAGATTTTCCTTCCCTTGAGGGGGAACTACATCGCCCTGATCCTTGTTCCAGACGAGGTATGTAGGCAGGTGGTCGACCGAGACCACTCCGGGCAACCTTTTTCTTTTTTGCGTGTGTTCACTTGTTATCTGACTGTGTGTTTGGCTTGGATGCCGACGTAAGTCCAGTAATTGGCTGTCGGGTTCCACGTTTGCCCTTTTGAGTGTGTTTTGGTTCGGATGCTGACGTAATTCCATCGAGTGGTTGTCGGGCTCCATGTTTGCCATCTGTTTGTGCGTTTTGTGTTGTTTGGCGTGCGTAAGCCGAACTACAGTGGCTCTGATTCTCGTTCCAGACGAGATATGTAGGCATAGGACGCGATGTCCTATCGAGCTCCCTTCTCCTAACCCCACCTGCGTTCCCTGTGTGTGTGTGATGTTTAGCAACCTATTCTTTATTTTAGAACGTGGATCCCGTCGAGTACGACGGACGTGAGGGGTGCTAATACCTTCCCCTTGCGTAACCGACTCCCTTACCCTTTCTCTTTGGTCGCGAGACCATTTCCTTTCCAGGTTTCTCTGAGCGTTTCCTTTCCCTATCTTGGGATAAATAACACGCAGTGGCGGCTCTGTGTTGTGTTTTTATTTGAGTCCCGCCGGTTGTTTTTTCGCGGATGCGACACTAATAAAAGTTTACTTTTTGGTGGTTTAAACAAATTTAAATCCTACGGTCCTTGAAAACATTGCATAAGCATCTACATTCCATATTATTGCATCACAGGTTTCTTATGAACAGGTATCTTATCTTCTCGCTGTTTACCTCAGCAGAAATGGCTCTTGAACAGACTGTCAAAGATCTCCAGGCTCAGAATGCCCTATTCCAAGAGTTGATTCTGAACTTGTCCAAGGGGCAAGATGAGTTGAAGACATTGCTGGCTAAGAAGAAGAAGAAGACTAGAAGATCAGGAGGCCTTATCAATCTGGGAAGAAGATTCAGAGGCCCTATCAAGACAAAGGAACAGGTTGATGATTATGAGTCTGAAAATTCTGAGAAAGATGGAGGTAGTCCCCATGATACTATGGGAGATTCCGATTCTGAAGCAAATTATTATCATGATCCTAATGAAGATAAGTACAAGATGCTGGTGGATAGAATGAATGCTATGGAGTCACAAAAATCTTCTAGGCTGGATTTTGAAGATCTGAGTTTAATATCTGGAGTGGTTATACCTATTGGTTTCAAGGTTCCTGCTTTTGTGGTGTATGATGGTGTCTCATGTCCCAAGCTGCATTTAAGATCCTATGTCCAGAGGATTCAACCACATACTGCTGATAAGAAGTTATGGATTCATTTCTTCCAAGAGAGCTTGTCTGGAGCTCAATTGGAATGGTACTATCAATTGGAGAGTGTCAATATTCGTGATTGGAATGATCTTGCTGAGGCCTTCTACAGGCAATACCAATACAATGTTGATTTAGCACCTACTCGCATGCAACTACAAAGCATGTCAATGGGTGCTAAGGAGAATTTCAAGGAGTATGCCCAGAAATGGAGAGACCTGGCTGGCAGAGTTCAACCTCCTCTGACTGACAGGGAGCTAGTGGATATGTTTATGAGTACGCTGAATAGTCCTTTCTATAGTCACCTCATTGGAAGCTCATCATCTGGTTTCACTGAGTTGATAATGACTGGAGAGCGTGTGGAAAGTGGTATAAGAAGTGGTAAGATACAGGTGGATGCCTCTTCATCAAGCACT
The DNA here is from genome assembly GCF_024323335.1 of Lathyrus oleraceus. Taxonomy (NCBI): domain Eukaryota; kingdom Viridiplantae; phylum Streptophyta; class Magnoliopsida; order Fabales; family Fabaceae; genus Lathyrus; species Lathyrus oleraceus. Next base: position 20,951,352 of record NC_066584.1, on the reverse strand, counting down.
GCAAAGAAGCCCCCTAGTGGAAAGAAGGAGTCTAATGCTGTGTATGGTCAACCTGGCCGTAACAGAAGTCACCAATCCGTAGGAGCAGTTCACATTTCTAATCCTACTCCTGCAACACCAGAGCTACCATAGAGTAATCAACAAAAGCCTAGAAGACAATTCACCAAGATCAACATGTCACTGGCCCAAGCCTTGCAACACATGTTGAAAGGGGAACTCATTACTTTGAAGGACCCTCCTCAGAATCCTAATACTTCCTCTCCTCGGTACAATCCTAATGCAAGATGTGCCTATCATTCTAATTGTCCGGGACATGACACCAACAATTGCTGGGTGCTGAAAAATAAGATTCAAGATATGATTGAAGCTGGGGAGATTGAATTTGACCCTCCTGGGACTCCAAATGTGATTACTGCTCCCATGCCCAATCATGAGAAGACTGTTAGTGTTGTTGATGAAGTTTCATATGTTTCCTCAGTAGCAGATGTGACTACTCCCTTATCTATTATCAAGAAGAAGCTGGTGCAGGCTGGATTCTTTCCAGGTTGCAACGAAGACTGTTTTTATTGTGCCTACAAACCTGATAGCTGCTGGAAGTTGAAAGATGGTATTCAACGCCTAATGGACAATTACACTATATTGTTTGAGAGAACTCCTTCTGTGGAAAGTATGTGTGAACACCTAACTCGAGGTAAGAAGTTTGAAGATGTGGATATGGTTGATTAAGTGCCAGTGAAGATTACCTCCAAAGGCCCTGTCAAGATCACTTCCAAGGGTCCTATCAAAATTACTGCTGAAGGCCTGGTGAAGACTGTTGCTGAATTTAGAGTGCCTCCCATGATTATTACCACTCCTGGCCCTATTCCTTATACTTATGATAAAGCTATACCCTGGAATTACGGTTCTGATGTTTATATCCATGGTGTTAAGCAGGAACCTTTGACTGATACACCTGTTACTGATGATAACCTTGATGTTGATAATATTGCTGGATCTAGTAAGATCACCAGAAGTGGAAGAATTTTCTCTCCTCCAGCTACCTCAAAAAATACAGTTCTTCCAACTACTACCTCCACTTCTGAGCCAAGTACTGATGCTCGAGGCAAAGGTCCTGTGGTTGAACCTGTGCAAGCTGAAGCACCGACTGCTGAAAATCTCTCTAAACAGATGGAAGAAGTGCTGAAGATCATTCGTAAGAGTGATTATGATATTGTTGACCAGTTGGGGCATACTCCCTCCAAAATTTCCATGTTGTCTTTGTTGCTGTGTTCTGAGGCTCATGTTAAAGCCTTGATCAAATTCTTAAGGACGCTCATGTACCAAATGAAATTTCTGTGGATCAATTTGAAAATTGTGTTGCACATCTGACTTATGATAATGGGTTAGGTTTTTCTGATGCTGACTTGACTCCTGCCAAAAGAAACCATAACAGAGCTTTACATATCTCCATTGAATGTAGGGGCACTACCTTGTCTCATGTGTTGATAGACAATGGCTCTTCATTGAATGTACTTCCCAAAGAGGTTCTGAACAAGCTCAGTCCTGAAGATGCTGTGTTAAGATCAAGTAATATAGTGGTGAGAGCCTTTGATGGTTCAAGAAGAGTGGTGCATGGAGAAATAGACCTCCCGATCAAAGTAGGCTCTCAAGTCTTCGATTCTACCTTCTATGTAATGGATATTCGTCCTGCGTACTCTTGTTTGCTTGGGCGCCCCTGGATCCACGGGGCAGGTGCTGTGACCTCCACTCTACATCAGAAGTTGAGATATCCAGTGAAGGGAAAGATCGTAACTGTTTATGGAGAGGAAGAATATATGGTCAGTCATGTGAATACATTTAAGTATGTTGAAGTGGAAAGTGAATATGTTGAGACTCCTTGCCAGACATTTGAAGTAGTTCCTTGGGTCGTTCCCGCTACTGAAGCTCCTCCTATGGTTAAAAGAGTTCCTGTGGTTACCAGAGTACCTCCTAAAATGGCTTCCCTCAAAGATGCTAGAGCTGTGGTTGAAGAAGGTGGTTGTACTATTTGGGGTCAGCTTCCCGACATTCCTTACAAGTCTGACAAGTTTGGTCTGGGTTTCACTGCAGAGTCCCAGAAGGTTGTTCGTCGTGCTCGTGCTGTTCGTATCACCAATCCAGGGAACATGAAAGATCAAATCAATGCTGTGGGTGACTATAATGAAGACTACAATCTGGATAACTGGATTTTTCCTACTGTGGGTGATGGGCTCAACAATTGGAAGACTGAAGACGTTATTCCTATCTCCTTTAGTCAGGAGTAAATACTATTACTGTGTTGTTATTTTTAAGTTTGTAATTAAACTTTTAAGCCTTGTGCCTTACCCGGGGCACAATGGTATGCTTGTTTCGGGATGTCATTTCATTTGCATACTTCATTCAATAAAAATCAATTGACGTTTCGTTTTCGTAAATATTGGGCTCTTTGTTTTTCTTTTATTTTATTTTCATCAGCTATGTGTTCTTACACACACCCACATCACTAAAATGCAGATCCTCATCCACTCTGGATCCTGTTGATAACAGTTATACTATTGCCAATTATAATTTCGAGAATCCGATCTATCAAGCTGAAGATGGAAAGGATGAAGATTGTGAAGTACCTGTAGAGCTTGCTAGGTTATTACAACAAGAAGAGAAAGTTACACAGCCGCATGAGGAATCAATTGAGGTTGTAAATCTGGGTACTGAAGTAGACAAGAAAGAAGTCAAAATAAGAGCAGGCTTGGAAAACAGTGTCAAAGAAAGATTGAGTCGGATGTTACGTGACTATGTAGAGGTTTTCGCTGGAAAAATCAAGAGATGATATGGAATGATGAATGTCAAGAAGCTTTTGACAAAATCAAGAAGTATCTCCAAGAACCTATAAATCTGATGCCACCAGTTGAAGGAAGACCTCTAATCATGTATTTGACCGTGCTAGAAAATTCAATAGGGTGTGTGTTGGGGCAACATGACGAGTCTGGTCGAAAAGAGCATGCAATATACTACCTTAGCAAAAGGTACCGACTGTGAAACAAGATACTCCCAGCTCGAGAAAGCTTGCTATGCTTTGGCTTAGGCTGCTCGCCGACTAAGACAGTATATGTTGAATCATACCACTTTATTGATTTCTAAGATGGATCTTATCAAATATACATCTGAGAAACCTGCTCTCTCCGGAAGAACAACAAGATGATTGCTGAACTCTGCACGCAGTTCAAAATAAAACACCATAACTCTTCTCCGTACCGGCCAAAGATGAATGGCGTCGTGGAGGCTGCTAATAAGTATATTAAGAAGATCATACAAAAGATGACAGTAACATACAAAGACTGGCATGAGATGTTACCCTTTGCTCTTCATGGTTATCGCACTTCAGTGCGCACTTTGACAGGGGCAACTCCTTTCTCTTTGGTCTACGGAATGGAAGCCGTGTTACCAGTGGAAGTTCAGATTCCCTCTCTAAGAATCATGAAAGAGGCAGGTTTAGACGAGGATGAGTGGATTCAGACTCGACTCGACCAGATAAATTTGATTGATGAGAAGAGGTTGGCAGCTGTTTGTCATGGTCAGATGTACCAGAAACGGATGATCAAAGCTTTCAATAAGAAGGTTAAGCCAAAGGTATATCAGGCTGGTGACTTGGTAATCAAGCGTATCATACTACCACAGGGTGATCCTAGGGGCAAGTGGACTCCTACATATGAAGGACCATTTGTGGTCAAAAGAGTATTCTCAGGAGGTGCCATGATGCTTACTACTATGGATGGTGAAGACTTTCCACAGCCTGTAAATGCAGACATAGTTAAAAAATACTACGCATAAAAAGAGACCCGCTAGGTTGACTGGCCTAGGCAAAAATAAGGGCATCCCGGCAAACCAAAAGGGTTCGGGCAAAAATTAGGGATATATATAAAAAAAATGTACACCCGGCAAGTCGAAAACCTGAAAAGGCGGCTTGGGCAAAAAAGGGTATCCCGGTGGATTGAAAACCTGAAAGGGCAATCCAGGCAAAAGTTAGGGATTAAAGCGTATGACTATGTCTCGTTTGGATCACTCATGTAACTTCAACTGATGGTGCTACCTAAATCAAGTTCAAACAGATAAAGATCAATCCAATCATTTCTGTCTCAACAGCATAAGATGAGATATTTGAAGATAATGGAAATAGTAGAATTGAAACTCAATAGGATCATTTTTCACATAGCTGTTTTCTTTGTTTTATAAAAAATTTACGACGGATTCCTCTTACTAGGATTTCTGTCTCCTTGTACAAACTTGCCTATGTATAGGTCACTTTGTGATATAAATAAAATTTCATCTTTGAATCCAGATTTACTTTTACTCTATTTACATAAGCGAAAACGTCCATTGGTTGTGTTTGAATGTATGTATGCTTTTGAATACGATTGATGTTTACCAGAAATGCATAAAATGCAGTAATAGTATTTACTAAGGACGAACGAGGGTAGTAGTTCAACGAAGCTTCGCCGGTTCATCCCCACTACAAATCCCTAGTAGAGCAAATCTATCTTTATAGATGCTTCGAATTACGTCTCCCCTTGAATTTATGTCCATCTCTTTTATCCTCAGTCGGGATACTCAGGAACTTATTCCTTCAATAGAAGTACGACGAACGAATACGGGAAGTGACAAATACTATACTATCAAACAAGACGAGAACGAGTTCCTCATATTCTTCAGCAACGAATCGGGATTTATTTTCCCTAGCCAGCAGTTGTTATACAAAGATATCCGGACGCTTCAGGCCGCATGATTCATACATACATCATTTACATCATACCATAGCATATCCATAAGTGCATAATACATTTACTTAGATGCACCATGCCATGCATGCATACATATTGCATAAACTAACCTTTTCCTTGCAGGATGGTTATATACAGATAAAATACTATCAACAATTCACAACAGGTCAGAAACGATCTATACGAAGATCTAGTGCTGATACTTAATCATTACTCAAGGTGTCCTTGAATAGTAGGCAAACGGTCTATACGAAGATCTATTCCCTAGTCCAGGATATTTTCAGGAGATTTCATCCTGACACTCTTTTGTTCTTGGATATTAGGCAAACGGTCTATATGAAGATCTATTCCCTAGTCCAGGATATTTTCAGAAGATTTAATCATGATATTCTTTTGTTCTTGGATAGTAGGCAAACGGTCTATACAAAGATCTATTCCCTAATCCAGGATATTTCCAGAAGATATAATCATCACGAAGATTTATTTCTACTGGTCTATTCAACAATTCAAAACAGTTCAGAGACGATCTATACGAAGGTCTAGTGCTGATACTTAATTCATAAAGAAATCGCCACGAAGATTTGGTTCTGACACTTAAATTAAAAGTATGTTCTTAGATACGATTCAGAGACGGCCTATACGAAGACCTAGTACTGATATCCAGTATCAACATCAAGATATTATCACCTCCTGATATTATGGATGGCATCTATAAGCCCATCTCCAGTTCTTCCAAGTGGCATCTTCAAGCCCACTTAAGCATATACAACCAGTCATCAGTGTTACTTTACGCACCGGCGAGTGCAAATTTTTGGGCTTTTGTGTTCAATCCCCTTCAACCTTCCAAGTCACGAATGGCACACAGGCCAATCTAACTCCTCAGGTTTCAGAAAATTGAACAGGGGCAGCTGTTGCACCCCAAAATTTGCCCTCTATTTTTAACTCTAACCAATTTTTGTTTCACATTCATTTGCATCATCTTCATAGCATAACATTTTTTTCTGTCTTAATATTAGCCGGAATAATTTCTCGGAATTTACAAACAGACTGGTCAAATTAACTTTTTAACTGTGCCTAAAATTAGTCAACGAAAAAATGTCAAGTTTAAGTTTGCAAATGTCGGTAACATTAATCTGCGGTTCACGTGGTTTAATTTGACATGCTAAAAATATTTTTACGACTATTTTTGGTCATATGTTGATCAGTCTGAGCAGTTTAAACGGTCATAATTTTTATTTCAAAATCCGACCAAACGCTGTATTTTTCTGAGTCATTTATTTCGCGCTGATTATTTTGACGTGTTCATTTTATTTTTTCGAGCATTTTGGTGCCCGACTTTTATTTTTTTTGAGTCTATTTATTTTTATATTGGGTCTAGAATAAATAAATAAATAGGTTAATTAGTTTTTATTTTAATTTTAACTATTTTAATTATTTAACTTTATTCAGTTTTTAATTTAATATTGGGTTTCAAAATAAACTTAGGCCCATTATCATTAACCTAATTTGTTCCTATATATATTTACTAGCATGACTGATAGAGGGAGGCAAAAAGACAGAACAAAAAAGAGAAACTGAGAGTGGCTGATCTATACTATCGTACACACAGTTTGGTAATAGTTTATATATGATATATACTTTATCTATTTTGTTGATATATTTGTTACTGTGTTTCAAATACATGTTCATATGTGTGACTGTGTTATGTATTCCAGATACATGCGGTTTGGTTAAATATATCAGGATATCGTCGTTTTGCTTTTTTATGCACATAAGTATAACATGTATAATAATTTGGTTCATTGTATTGTGTATTTGATGTGTTTGTTTTTATATAAGTTTTACATGTCTCATAATATATAATATAATATAATAATAATTTTGTTGTTAATAAAAATGCATATGGATCATATAATATATAATTTAAAATATGTAACTAGTGTGTTAAATATATATATATATATTTCTATTTTATGTTATAATTTGATTATGTTTTCGGATCGGATCGTGTCAATACGCCGTTTTCACATATACGTGTATGAGGCGTGACATTTGTGTTATCCGATCCAGTTGCGATGATCGCAATTTTGCGCTAGCAACGCCGTTGTTTTTTTTTAATTCATATATATTTTTTTAAATACATATATTTAGATCTGCACATTTTTTTTCATAACTAACTACCCTGTCTTTTCCTAAACCCTGACAATTTCGCCATAAACTCTAAATTTCAAACCTAAAACTTTAACCGTGTTGTTTCCTCTAAACCATAAACCTTTTCTTAAACTTTAACAAACCTTATTATTATTTCCTATTTTCGCTCATATTTATGTTATTCATACACTGTAACTGCTTCGCCCTTGTAATATTTTAAGTTTTAACTTGTAATATTTTCAGTTTTACTTTTCGCCATCTTTATTATGTAACTGCACCAAAGCGTTGTAATAATTAGGGTTTTATTTTCTGCCATTTATTTTCTGCCATTTTATTTTTCTGCCATTTATTTTTCTGCCATTTAAATTCCTGCCATTGATCCTATATTAACTGCGTGGTTTAGTAATGTAGAGCGTGAAAACCTACTAAATTAATTATTTAATATTTTTCTATAACCTTTATATTTTTTGTAAATAAATAATAAATAATAACTATTTTAATAACTTTTTTTTATTACTTACTTATAATAATAAATCCTTATATATTTTGTAAATAAAATCTAATTGACCATTTTTCTAATTGAATAATAATAATAAACCTATTAATCTAATAATTTGATATTTTCTATAATCTTTATTTATTTTGTAAATAACTAACTTAATATTTTTCATATAACTCTTTTATTTTATAATTTGTACATTAATGTATTTTAAATTCTTTTATTATTACTAATTTATTTTAAACTCATATTTTTCTAATAACTTCTAAAAAAAATCTAACTTGTTTAACCTAAAATAATTTCTTTTAAAATTCTAACCTTTTTATTATCACTTTATTATTATTGTTATTTTATTATTGCTTTATTACCATTGCTTATTTATTATTTTATTATTATTTGCTTTTATCTATTCTATTTTTGCTTCATTATTTTCCTTATTTTAATTTTGTTAGGAACAAATGTATAGGTTGTAAATTTATTTTTTCTCGCTTGATTATTATGTATCTGTCCCATAGCCATGTAATAGTTTAGGAATTTATTTTTCTTGCTTTTATTTTTGTAAATATTTATTGCGTGGTTAGTAATTTAGGGAGTGCAAAAAACTAACTGTAAATAATTGAACTTAGAAAATTAAATTCAAGACAAATATCTGAAAAATAACACTCACACACGTAAGTCGATCTTTGATCGCCATCTGTACTTCCTAGGGTATTCCTCTTGGTTGCCTTCTTTAAATGGTCAAGTCCCTCGAAAATAGGGGTGTCTTAAGCAAAGTCCCTTCAAACAGAAAAATCATCAAGTCCCTATAAACTTAAAAGATCAAGTTCCTACGAGGTTGCCTACGATATAATGATCTTGTCCCTTCGGTAAATATGATGATGGGCCCTACGAGTTGCTAAAGACACCCCTTATGTTGCCTTCATTGACCATACGATGACCCTACGCCCGTCCCTTAAACACATCCAAGGTAATGACTACCTATTCCTTAATAATAGGGACAGTCTTACCATTGAAAGAATATACGAGAACACGAAAGACTTAATCTAGGGTAGGTATCTCATAGTTACTTGCTCACACTTTTCGAAATTACTTTTACACCTCACAATTTCTAAACTAGGCTTTGTATACACCCATACGAGGGTCATTACAAAGTACTTAAAGAAATTTTTCTAATCACACACTACACTCTTGCAAACAAACAAAGTGAGCTAAGTAACTAAGAGCCCATGGATAACCATGGATATAAAGGGTGCTAATACCTTCCCTTTGTATAACCTACCCCCCGAACTCAAAATCTTTTTAAGGTCTTTCCTGTTCTTTTATGTCCTTTCCTTTTGGCTAAAATAAAAGTCGGTGGCGACTCTTGCTATCCGCAACATTTAACTAAAGTCAGTTCTCCCACCGTGTTACAGAACTGGCGACTCTGCTGGGGATTTAATAAAAGAGGGTTACCCTTAGGAATTAGATCACTTTAAAATTGTTTGCCTTGTTTGCTTTATACTTATCTGTTGGGTGCTCTTATGTGTGAAAGACCCTAACCCGGATCTAGTGTACCTTAGGTAAATGGCAATAGACCAAGGAAACTGTACGGCGTATATCGATATGGTTGATCTGGTGGCCATAGTTAGTGTGACTTCTTGGTTGGTGCTTATGTTCCTTAAGCAAGTTAAGGATAATATGAGGCTGCCATATGTTGTCAATACACTAACTGACTTTTAGAACCCTAGTCATCCCATCTTGGCCTTTAGAAAGTAGTGAGATAACCGGCTTTGGTGAAGACTGAAGTTGGTTGATACTCGATACTACACTCATTGAGATCCTAAACTTGGAGGGTTTTGGTTGGCAAGTAAGTTGCCTACTGAACAACCACCCTTGTGAAGGATCAATGATTTTGAGATCCCTTAGAACCTGGTTACTTTTGTAGGACAGGATGAATCAACTAAACTTCAGGGGAGGGTACTTACCTTTAAACCTCATGCAAGCCTTCAAACCTAGGGCTATTGTGTGACTTGTTTGTGTGTGCCACATGTTTGTGATTGAGCATAACATCATAGCATCGTCATGCATCATAAGCATAGCATTTTCACTAACCATTTCAAGGACCAAAGGATTTATCTTTATTGCAGGTCATGGCTTCTGCTCGTAGGAATACTATCCGGATCAACTTTGTAGGAATACCTCATAAGCTTAAGGAATTGGTCTCTCAAGTTTCTGAAAACTCCCAGTTCATCAAGAGGCATGGTCACCTACTGGATCTAGTCACTTCAAGGTTCAATGAAGACATGATGAGTGTCCTGTTTCAGTTCTTTGACCCTAAACATCATTGCTTCACATTTCCCGACTATCAGCTGGTTCCTACAATGGAAGAGTTCTCCAAGCTTCTGGGTATACCTATTCTTGATCAGAAACCCTTCACAGGCTTGGAAAAAGAGCCTAAACCTGAAGTCATTGCTGCAGCCTTACATTTAAAGAAATCAGACATTGTCCTAGAAACAAGGAGTGGAGTTAAGGGTATTCTTGCTAAGGTATTGATGGAGAAAGCTCAAGTATTCCTGAAGGCTATGAGTTATGATGCATTTGAGGAGATCTTAGCCCTATTGATTTATGGCTTAGTATTGTTCCCCAATCCAGACCAGTTCATAGACGTACACGCCATCAACATGTGAGCAAGCATTTAAGTGTTATACCTAACCAAGGTCTTTATAGGTATTTCCTATCCTTAGGGGGGTAAAACTGTCCTTACTATTGAGAAGTAAGTAGTGTTATCCTTTGGATGTAAAAGGACATCATGGGGTCGTCGATTGGTCATTGAAGGCAACATTTGTAAGGATACCTTAGCATTCGAAGAGACGATCATCATTTAATCGTAGGCTACAACGAAGGGTCATCGAGGGACAAAGTCATATATTCGAAGGGAACGTTCGAGGGACAAGGTCATATATTCGAAGGCAACGTTCGAGGGACTATGATTTATCTTGTAGGGACATTGACCTTTTGATCGAAGGGACTATGACTTATCTGTTTAGGGATGATGATGATTTAATCGAAAGGGTCTTTGCTAAGGGTATCCCCACATTCGTGGGACATGACCGTAATATCGTAAGGCAACAAAGAGAGGGTTACCCTAGAGGTGCAATTGTGAAAATGATTGGATTCGGATATATCATCTTGAATTAATTTATCTAGGTTCGATTATTTATCTTTCCATGCAATCCTATTAGCATACATCTAGACAGTTATATTCATAGTACGGAAAAATTAAAGTGCGAAAAATAAGACTACGCTATTACATGGCTTCGGGATGGGGGTACATAATTTAAAAGGGGATATAAAATATCTAAATCTTAATTAACGAGTACAAAATTAAAAGGGCATACAAAATAATAAAACCTAATTAAACTAAAAAGAAAGAAATAAAAAAAATTTAAAAATGAATTAAGAATATTTTTAGTCTATAATAATAGAAACTTTTTTTTATGAATTTATGGGAAAACTTAGCCTAAATTGATAGAAATTTTAAAAGAAAAGAGAAAAAAAATATAATTAGATTTTTATTATTCAAAATAGCCCATTTTAATTAATTAAGTGATATATGAAAATTTAATTAATAAACTAGATTAAATTATATCCTAGTTTAAATAACTAATATAATATATTAATTAGAAAATTAATTAATGGGTTTTATTTTAATAATAGAAAAATAGTGGTGAATTAATTATAGTGGAAAGGGAGTAAACATAGTAAAAACACTGAAAAGCTAAAAAATAGGGGGAGCTACCAACGAGCCATGTTGGTCCATTCGTTATTTATTCGCCTTCATTAAAATATATATTAATTCTACATGGATTTTCCATTTTGACACAACACCACCATGCATGTTACAACTTTCTCTCTTACGGCAAACTACTTTATTTTTTCTCATGTTGTTTCTTTCATGTGAATACAACAAACCTGTAACTTCATTGGGGATTTGAGTGCTTTATGGTTGCTTCTCTTTTCCCTGCCCGTGAATCTTCTTGCTTCTGCCTTGCCTTGTGTATCTTCTTCTGCTGTATCTCTCCTCTTTTTCGTCCTCCTCTTTCTTGCTGCAGCCATATGAAGTATTTATAATGGTGTAGATTAGGGTTTAACCTTACTAAATATTTGGATACCTTCCTATACTTTAGGGTTTAACCTTGCTAAATATTTGGATCCCTTCCTATACTTTAGGGTTTAACCTTGCTAAATATTTGGATCCCTTCCTATACTTTAGGAGAGTTAGGGTTTAACCTTGCTAAATATTTATTAAATACAAATATTATTATAAATAATGAATAATGTAAATGACTTTTAACAAATAAAAATTAATTTAAATTTTAGTTACATAATTGAATTAAAATTTAAACCTATTTCTATTTTTACTTTCATCATTTGAAAAAGAAAAATCAAAATTATTCTTACTTATATCAACCAAAATTATTTTATAATTTATGGGCTTTTAAAAAATGTTACTCTTATAAATAAATTTTATTAAGTAAAAAACGTGAATTACTAAAAAAATACTATTTATAAATAATGAATAAATGGAACCTGAGTCACTAAATTATAAAAAATAGTTATTATAATTTAATCAGCTTTAACAAATAAAATTAATTTAAAATTTTACTTATACAATTAAAATTCAAATCTATTTTTATTTATCATTAAATTAAAACTATTTTACTTACATATATAAAATTTATTTATATCATACTGTCATACGGTGAACTGACTTTATGTGTTTTGCTTTGGAAAGCAAATGTCGCGGATAGCAAGAGTCGCCACCGACTTTTCTTTTATCCAATAAGGAAAGGTGGAAAAGAACAGGAAAGACCTTAATTAGATTTTGGGTTCGGGAGGTACATTATACAAAGGGAAGGTGTTAGCACCCTTTGTATCCATGGTTATCCATGGGCTCTTAATTGCTTGATCACTTATATTATTTTTCTTGCCTGAAAAAGTGTTCGTGAATTGTTTAGAAAATGTTTTGAAAAAGAGAATTTAACTTTGTAATGATTCTCGTATGAATGTATACAAAGTGGTTATCTCGTTTAGTTTTGAAAATGGTTTAGAAAAATATAACTCAGTAATGATTCTAGTATGAATGTATACCAAGTGGTGATTTTCTAGTATTTGTGAAGTGTGAAAAGTATTTTTAAATTGTGAGTAAGCAATTAAGAGTTATACCTACCCAAGGTCTTGATGGGCATTTCCTATCCTTGTGAGGGTAAAGTCGTCCTTATTATTGAGAAATAAGTAATTTTATCCTTTGGATGTAAAAGGGTCATCGTAGGGTCATCGATTGGTCATTGAAAGCAACGGTTGCAAGGATACCTTAGCATTCGAAGGGACTATCATCATTTAACCGTAGGCTACACCGAAGGGTCATCGAGGGACAAAATCATATGTTCGAAGGCAACATCCGAGGGGCTATGATTTATTTTAGAGGGACGTGATGATTTAATCGAAGGGTCTTGGCTAAGGGTATCCCCACATTCGCGGGACATGACCGTAATACCGTAAGGCAACAAAGAGAGGTCCAAGATCACATATTCAAAGGCAATATTTTGCAATTAAGTATTTAAGATGAATTTCCACATTATGATCAATTAGGATGAATCTCCACATTAAAATTAATTAAGTAATTAGGATGAATCTCCACATTAAAATTAAGTAATTCAGAATCCATCTCCATAAGGGTATCCCACGAATAAAGTGGAATGCCTAGCCGGCCGTTTCTTCGGGAATATGTAAGCCTTTACACAATTCAGCACACGGGTTAGAACATCGAGATAAAGTACAATTGAAAATTGCACCACAAAATAAACACAACAGTCATAAGGTCAGGCCAAATAATGCAGAATTATAATAAATCTTGATTAGATAAACATAAAGCAGAACAAAAAAAAACAAAACAGCCACTGTCCAGTTCGCTCCTGCTTCGCCTAGCGAAGGCTTAGCGAGTGCTCGCTACAGGCTCGCTTAGCGATGTGCTAGCGAGCGGCTACGGGTTTTGAGTTTGATAGCAGCATGATCTCCGGAACCCTGAACTTTATGGCATTTAATTACAGGAATAGCATGGACAAACATTCAGGATATTCAGGCATACTTAAATTCACATGTGAAATCAAATTACATATCCGAAAATTTAATCATGATGCCTTATGTATGTAGAGATTACCGATTAAAAGCATAAAACAGTAGTGATGTGCAAACCTATTTGCAACTGAGCTGCGATGTTGAAGGGACTGACGATTCTTGGTATCGGATGGAGTTGGGCGGAGGTAACTTCGGTGCGGATGAGCGGCCTTCAGGGTTTCTTTACTCAGAATTCTCTGAGTTAGTCTCCAGGGTTTCTATGCCAGGGTTTCTGTCCGTCTTCGTCTGTCCATTTTCGTGACTGAAGTGTCGGTATTTATAGTGATTGTGGTGACCTAATGGGCTCAGAATGAAGCCCGAAAATTCTGATATATCGCAAGCTTCGCTAGGCGAAGGAGTTGCTCGCCTAGCGAGCAAGCTAGTTTGGGCCTTTTTCTGGATTGGGTCTGTTGTGAGCTGGGCTTTTGTTCCTTTAAGGTCAGTGCCTTGCAGAATAAGTTGGAGTGCTTCGAGAAATGTTTTGCAAGATTAATGGGCAAATTTTGGGGTATGACAGCTGCCCCTGTTCAATATTCTTGAACCGAGAGAGTTAGGATGGCAAGTATGCCATTCGTGGTCTGGAGGTGGAAGATTATTGAACACTAGAATGCCCAAAAAATTTGCACTTGTCAATTAGTCTTGATGGAGATGGGCTTAAAGATGCCATCCAGGAAGTTTGATGATGAGAGCTTCAGATTGTGTCGTACGTTAGACGATATCTGAAGACATGGGTGTCATACCGGGTCGTACGTTAGACCGTATAGTGAGTTGCCCATTAGGCTATCGACTTTGCTGGGGATTCGGAATGTGTTATACGTTGTTGGGGATAAGGGATCAGAATGGACCATACTCTAGACCATATCTGAATAGCAGAGTGAGTTACCCCTTAGGTGGGTGACTTCGCCGGGGATGACAGATCAGAATGGATCGTACGCTAGATCGTCTCTGAGTTGCAGAATGAACCGTGCGTTAGGCGGTATCTGACGAAGGTAGAATCAGAATGGATCATACGCTAGATCGTATATGAGTTGAAGATCCAAATGGGTCGTACGTTAGACCGTATTGGAGTTGCAGAATGAGTCGTGCGTTAGGCTGTATCTGAAAAGGGGTCAGAGTGGATCGTACGTTAGATCGCATCTGAGTTGAAGATCCAAATGGGTCGTACGTTAGACCGTATTGGAGTTGCAGAATGAGCCGTACGTTAGGCTGTATCTGAAGAAGAAAGTAGTCGTACGCTAGACTACACCTCGGAATGTACCGTACGCTAGGCAGTATCTGAGGATTTGAAGATCCAAATGAGTCGTACGTTAGACCGTATTGGAGTTGTTGAAGGCCAGAATGGATCGTACGTTAGATCGAATCTGAGTTGAAGATCCAAATGGGTCGTACGTTAGACCGTATTGGAGTTGCAGAATGAGCCGTACGTTAGGCTGTATCTGAAGAAGAAAGTAGTCGTACGCTAGACTACACCTCGGAATGTACCGTACGCTAGGCAGTATCTGAGGATTTGAAGATCCAAATGAGTCGTACGTTAGACCGTATTGGAGTTGTTGAAGGTCAGAATAGATCGTACGTTAGATCGTATCTGAGTTGAAGGAGTCATATGTTGAGCTGAATCAGAGTGAACCGTATGCCAGGCTATATCTGATAGTATTCGTATATGTTGTATTTGCAACGAATATCTGAGATGTAGTCGAATCTTGAATGTAATTGATAAAGATGTCCGTCTGAACGGACCTTTGTTTTGACTGTATCAGGAGGATAATTAACCTGAAAAATAAAGTTAGCTTCATGCCATGTCATGATGCATGAGATGTTTTATGCTTATGAAAATAAATGCGAACAATATATGCATGCGTATGTTGTGAAATGATGTAATGAATGAATTATGCGTCTGAAAAGTTTTTTTTTTTTTTTTTTTTTTGCGGCCCCCTGGGGGAAAATAAATCCCCATCTTCTGGTTGGAGATACTTGTATTGATGACCTTTTCTTAGCTGGGGGTACTTGATTTCTGTCTGATGGTGGAAATATTTAACAGAAGCCTGGCTGGGGGGGGGGGGGGGGGGGGAGATGACCAATTTGTCCAGTAATGCCAATTGCTTCTGGGGAATAATTGGCTTTGCTGGGGA
Organism: Lathyrus oleraceus; assembly: GCF_024323335.1. Classification (NCBI taxonomy): domain Eukaryota; kingdom Viridiplantae; phylum Streptophyta; class Magnoliopsida; order Fabales; family Fabaceae; genus Lathyrus; species Lathyrus oleraceus. The sequence goes on along the minus strand of NC_066584.1, from coordinate 20,935,645 downwards.
ATAGAATTAGCAACGGATTCATTGGAAAGCATGGTTAGACCTTCTCCTCGATCCTGAAGTCTCGTAGTGATTGCTATTTCTATTTTATGCATGCATTTTTGGTACACATCGATCATATTCAAATGCACATATCAGTTCAAATTAAATCAATGGATGTTTATGCAAACAAAACAGAAAAAGTAAAACAAAAGCATCTTTTTGGAAATAAAATTATATTGATTTTGAAAGAGGGCCTATAAACAGGCAATTTGTGTACATGGAGACAGAAATCCTAGTAAGAGGAAATTGCCGAGACAACAAAGAAAAGCTATGAAGAAAAAAAGTCCTATTGGTTTTAATTCTGCCACTGTCATTATGTCTTCAAGCGTCTCATCTCCTGCTGTCGGATAGAAGTGTTTGGCTTGTTCAGTCCCTTTGACTTGGGTGAAGCTGACTGAGAACGGGACATAGTCATACGCTTTTAATCCCTAATTTTTGCCTGGACCGCCTTTTCAGGTTTTCAGTCCACTAGGATACCCTTTTTTGCCCAAGCCACCTTTTCAGGTTTTCGACTTGCCGGGTGTACATTTTTATATGTTTATCCCTAATTTTTGCCCGAACCCTTTTGGTTCGCCGGGATGCCCTTACTTTTGCCTAGGTACGTCGACCTAGCGGGTCTCTTTTATGCGTAGTATTTTTTAACTATGTCTGCGTTCACGGGATGTGGGAAGTCTTCGCCATCCATCGTAGCAAGTATCATGGCTCCACCAGAGAATACCTTCTTAACTACAAATGGCCCTTCGTATGTGGGAGTCCATTTGCCCCTGGGATCACTTTGTGGTAGAATGATACGCTTGATCACCAAATCGCCAATTTGATACACCTGTCTCTTGACCCTTTTGTTAAATGCCCGGGTCATGCGCTTCTGATATATCTGCCCATGACAAACAGCCGCAAGTCTCTTTTCATCAATCAAATTTATCTGATCGAGTCGAGTCTGAATCCATTCATCCTCGTTTAAACCTGTCTCTTTCATGATTCTTAGAGAGGGGATCTGAACCTCTACCGGTAGGACGGCTTCCATTCCGTAGACTAAAGAGAAAGGAGTTGCCCCTGTCGAAGTGCGTACTGAAGTGCGATAACCAAGAAGAGCAAATGGTAACATCTCATGCCAGTCTTTGTACGTTACTGTCATCTTTTGTATGATCTTCTTGATACTCTTATTAGCAGCCTCCACGGCGCCGTTCATCTTTGGCCGATACGGAGAAGAGTTATGGTGTTTTATCTTGAACTGCGTGCAGAGTTCAGTAATCATTTTGTTGTTCAAATTGGTGCCATTGTCCGTGATAACTCTTTCGGGGATGCCATATCGACAAATGAGATTATTCTTGATGAATCGTGCCACCACATTCTTGGTGACAGAAGCAAATGAGGCTGCCTCTACCCACTTTGTAAAGTAATCAATCGCAACAAGAATGAAGCGATGTCCGTTAGAAGCAGTAGGTTTAATCTCCCCAATCATATCAATGCCCCACATTGCAAAGGGCCAAGGGGATGTCAACACATTTAATGGAGCAGGAGGCACATGTACTTTGTCCGCATAGATCTGGCACTTGTGACAAGTTCTGGAGTGATGGTGGCAATCAGCTTCCATGGTAGACCAATAATACCCTGATCTCAGAATCTTCTTGCCCATTGTATGTCCACTAGAGTGAGTCCCAAAAATACCGTCATGCATGTCTTCCATAATCTTTTCTGCTTCCTTTTTATCCACACAACGAAGCAAAGTCGAATCATGATTACGTTTGTATAATATTCCATTACTCAAAAAGAATTTAGCGGAGAACTTCCTCAGGAATTTTCTGTCATTGATGGATGCCCCTTCAGGGTATTCCTGAGTTTCTAAATATCTTTTCACTTCGTGGAACCAAGGTTTCTCCTCTACTCCCTCAGTATTAAGTTCATAACAATATGTTGGTTCATCTAGTCGTTCAATGGTGATCCTGGGAGCTTCATTGTCCCATCTGACTCTGAACATAGATGACATGGTGGCCAAGGCGTCTGCCAACTGATTCTCTTCTCGTGGAATATGTTCGAATGTAATCTTTTCAAAGTATGGGATTAATGTCAACACCCGCTCTCGATAAGGGATGAGATTCGGATGTTTAGTGTCCCATTCTCCTTTGATCTGACTGATTACTAATGCTGAGTCTCCGTACACACTTAAAAACTTGATTCTCAGGTCTATAGCAGCTCTGAGTCCCAAAATACATGCTTCATACTCGGCCATATTGTTGGTACAATCGAAACATAGTCTAGCAGTGAAAGGCGTATGGCAACCCTTGGGAGAAATAATTACAACACCAACACCATTACCCAACGCATTAGAAGATCCATCGAAAACCATAGTCCATCGGGATCCTAGTTCGGGTCCTTCATCTGGTCCAGGTTTTTCGTAATCAGTAACAAGCATGACATCCTCATCTGGGAACTCAAAATTCATAGATTGGTAATCATCCACTGCTTGATGAGCCAAATGATCAGCTAGCACGCTTCCTTTGATTGCTTTCTGGGTAGTATACTGGATATCATACTCTGTTAAAATCATCTGCCATCTCGCTATTCTTCCGGAGAGGGCAGGTTTCTCAAATATGTATTTGATAGGATCCATCTTAGAAATCAACAAAGTGGTGTGATTCAACATATACTGTCTTAGTCGGCGAGCAGCCCAGGCCAAAGCACAGCAAGTTCTCTCGAGCAGTGAGTATCTTGTTTCACAGTCGGTAAACTTTTTGCTAAGGTAGTATATGGCATGCTCTTTTCGACCAGACTCGTCATGTTGCCCCAACACACACCCCATTGAATTTTCTAACACGGTTAAATACATGATTAGAGGTCTTCCTTCAACTGGTGGCATCAGGATCGGAGGTTCCTGGAGATACTTCTTGATTTTGTCTAAAGCTTCTTGACATTCATCATTCCATATCATCTCTTGATTCTTCCTCAGTAGTTTGAAGATGGGTTTGCAGGTAGCAGTTAAATGGGAGATAAATCGGGCGATGTAATTCAAACGTCCCAAGAAACCTCTGACTTCCTTATCTGTACGGGGCACTGGCATTTCTTGGATAGCTCTCACCTTAGTCGGGTCAACCTCAATTCCTTTACCACTGACAATAAATCCCAAGAGTTTACCGGATCTTACTCCAAAGGTGCATTTGTTCGGGTTCAATCTCAGCTTGTATTTCTTCAACCTCTCAAACAATTTGTACAAATGATCGAGATGTTCTTCTTCAGTATGAGATCTGGCTATCATGTCATCCACATATACTTCTATTTCATGATGAATCATATCATGGAACAAAACCACCATAGCACGCTGGTATGTTGCCCCAGCGTTCTTTAAACCGAATGGCATTACTTTGTAACAGAAAGTGCCCAATTGCGTCACAAACGTAGTTTTCTCCATGTCTTCAAGTGCCATCTTAATCTGGTTATAACCCGAGAATCCATCCATGAAGGAGAATACTTTGTGTTGAGTGGTGTTGTCTACCAGAACATCAATGCGCGGGAGTGGAAAGTCATCTTTGGGACTCGCTTTATTCAAATCTCTGTAATCGACGCACATTCGCACCTTACCATCCTTCTTCGGTACCGGTACCACATTAGCAACCCATTGAGGATAAGAAGTAACAGCCAGAAAACCTGCATCAAATTGTTTCATAACCTCGCCTTTGATTTTCTCAGACATTTCAGGACGCATGCGGCGAACCTTTTGCTTAACAGGACGACAATCTTCCTTCGTTGGCAAACGATGCACTACTATATCAGTATCCAATCCTGGCATGTCTTCATAAGACCAAGCAAAAATCTCTACATAGTCATGTAACATCTGAATCAATCTTTCTTTAATACTGTTTTCCAAGCCTGCTCCTATTTTGACTTCTTTCTTGTCCACTTCAGTACCCAGGTTTACAATTTCGATTGACTCTTCATGCGGCTGTATAGTCTTCTCTTCTTGCAGTACCAGTCTGGCAAGTTCTCCAAGTACTTCACAATCTTCCTCACTTCCATCCTCGGCTTGGTAGATCGGATTTTCAAAGTCATAATGAACAATAGTAGAACTATTATCAACAGGATCCAGAGTGGGTATGGATCTGCAATTCGTTACGTGAGTGTGTGTAAGAAAACATAGCTTTTTCGGAAGATGACAGGAAAGATAAAGAGCGCAATATTTGAATGCAAAAAGTCCATTAATTTATTGAATGTGAATATGCTTATGAAAATGACAAAACCCTTAACAAATTAGCTATTGTGCCTCGGGCATAGACACAATGCTTTAAGAAGTTCAATTGTAAAACTAAAAAAAATTTGCAACAATAAAACAGACAATAACAATTACTCCTGACTAAAGGAAATCGGGACAGTGTCTTCAGCCTTCCAATTATTGAGTCCGTCACCAATTGTTGGGAAAATCCAGCTATCCAGGTCGCAATCGCTATCAGCATCTACTACAACATTAATCTGATCTTTGACCACCCTTTCAGAGTTAAATCCCAGACCAGACTTGTCAGACTTGTATGGTACGTTGATCAGTTGACCCCAACCAGTACGACCACCGTTTTCAACCACGGCTTGAGCATCTTTCAGAGAAATCATGGCGGGAGGAGCACGAATAACCTTGGGCACAAGGGGAGTTGGCTTAAGGACAGGGCTGGTCGGAGGAACTACTTCAAATGACTGAGAAGGAGTCTCAAAGAATTCACCATCCATCTCGACGTATCTGAAGGCCTGCACACTACTGACAATATATTCTTCTTCTCCACACACAGTGACAATCTTACCCTCTATTGGATACCTCAGCTTTTGATGGAGAGATGAAGCTACAGCACTTGCCCCATGAATCCAAGGGCGTCCCAGCAAGCATGAATAGGCAGGACGGATGTTCATCACGTGAAAGGTAGTGTTGAAGACTTGAGGTCCTATCTTGATAGGGAGAACCACTTCACCATGGACAACACTTTTTGCACCGTCGTACGCACGCACCATAGTATCACTAGGTTTCAATTCGATGCTCTTACAGTCAAGTTTATCGAGCACAGCTGTCGGCAGCACATTCAAAGAAGAGCCGTTGTCGACCAATACGTGAGATAAGGTGATCCCCTCACACTCAATGGAGATATGCAGAGCTTTATTGTGATTCTTTCCTGCTGGCGTCAGGTCAGCATCAGAAAAGCCTAGGCCATTGTCAACAGCCAGGTGAGCAACATAGTTTTCGAACTGATCGACGGATGTCTCCTGAGGTACATGAGCAGTCTTCAAGAATTTTATCAACGCTTTGGCATGAGATTCAGAAGATAATAACAAGGATAACATCGAGATCTTAGACGGAGTATGCCCCAGCTGTTCTACCACATCAAAATCACTCTTGCGGATGATTTTCAGCATTTCTTCCATTTCTTGTTTGGCAACCTCTTCAGTAGTAACTTCGACGGGTGTCCCTGACTGAGAAGGGTTAACTGGTTCCTTTCCTCGGGTTTCAGGGGCGGGAGGCGAGATTTCTGGAGAGAAGATCCTTCCACTTCGAGTAACTTTACTAGTCCCAACAATGTCATTAGGATTAGCAGAATTACCAACTTGCTTCACGCCATGGATGTAAATATCACCTCCATAATTCCACGGAATGGCTTTGCTTGAGGAATATGGTACTGGGCCAGGTGCAGTAATGATTAGGGGAGCTACCTTGGGCTCAGCAGTAATCTTCACAGGTGCTCTGGTAGCGGTAATCTTCACTGGAGCTTTGGACCTAGCAATCACAGATATTTCTTCAGTAGGGTCTTCCACCTTAGGAACCTTTTCGAAGAGAATTGTGCGATCATCCATCAGCCGTTGAATACCATTCCTCAACTTCAAGCACTCGTTGGGTCGGAGTATACAGCGATCGCAATTTTCAGCACAACCCGGAAATAAACCAGCTTGCAATAAATTTTTCTTGATGATCAGGAGAGGAGATGTTAAGTCCGCTACAGTAGTAATGTGAGAATTGTCATCCACAGAGTTAACAGTCTTGTCATGGTTAGGCATAGGTGCAGTGATGACATTAGGAGTTCCTGGAGGATCAAATTCAATTTCACCAGCGTCGATCATATCCTGAATCTTATTCTTCAACGACCAACAATCGTTTGTATCATGCCCGGGGCTATCGGAGTGATATGCACACCTGGCATTGGGATTATAACGAGAAGAAGTAGTGTTGGGATTCGTAAGAGGATCTCTGAGGGTAATCAAATTTGCTTTTAGCATACCCTGCAGTGCCTGTGCTAAAGTCATATTGATCTTGGTAAACTGCCTCCTTGGCCTGTCTTGCCTGTGCTGGAAGTTTTGAGATGGCGGTGTTGCAATCGTAACTGCTCCAACGGTATGGTCACGGTTTTTCTTGTTACGACTCTTTTGACCATACACAGCATTTGATTCGTTCCTCCCCTGGTAGGACCTTTTGGTGCTTGCAGAGGTAGTCGCCTGTATCTTTCCACTTCGAATGCCGCTTTCAACACGTTCACCTGTCAATATAAGTTCAGTGAAACCCGATGAAGAACTTCCCAGTAGATGGCTGTAGAATGGACCAGTCAGTGTGCCCATGAACATGTCCACTAATTCTCGATCAGTCATAGGGGGTTTGACTCTGCCAGCCAAATCTCTCCATTTTTGAGCATACTCTTTGAAGCTTTCTTTAGATCCCATAGTCATATTCTGCAACTGTAGCCGAGTAGGCGCCAATTCAGAATTGTACTGGTAGTGCTTGTAGAAAGCTGTCGCTAAATCCGTCCAGGTGCGGATGTTAGAGCTTTCGAGCTGATAATACCATTCCAACTGTGTGCCAGATAGACTCTCTTGGAAGAAATGGATCCATAGCTTCCTATCAGTGGTATACGGCTGAATCTTTCTCACATAAGCTCTCAGATGCATCTGAGGACAAGACGCACCATCGTACTTAGTGAAAGTGGGGATCTTGAATTTGCGAGGAATGACCACATCAGAGACCAGTCCCAAGCTTTCGAAATCCAGACCGGGCGCCTTCTGACCCTTCATAGCTAGCATACGTTCTTCCAGCAACTTGTACTTGCCATCTCTTGGAGAGTACTGTTCATTCTCATAATCTTCATCGTCGTCCTCAGAGTTGAAGAGATCAACGTCCTCTTCTTCTGAATCATTTTCTGTCTCCTCTTCTTGATCCTTCGGAAGTCTAATCTTGACTCCCGCAGCCTGTCCTTTACGCCTTCTTCCCGGGTTAATGTAACTCACAGGTTTCTGGTCTTTCTTCTTCTCGAGCAAGAGAGCCTTCAGTTCTTCCTGCCCCTTGGATAAGCTCAGCATCATCGCCTGGAATTGAGCATTCTGAGCCTGGAGATCTTTGACAGTTTGTTCGAGAGCCATTTTTCTGTTTGCAATGAAGATCGTGAGAATATAGATCCTTTAGAATACCTGTTATGCAATGTTATGTCATGCTATGCAATGTATGAAATGTTTTCAAGGACTTTTGGAATTTAACTTTGCGTAAACCACCAAAAAGAGGGGAACTTTTATTAATAATTTTTAATCAATGTTCATTACAAAAGGAAATAAATGAAAGCTCAAATCTCCCAGGGACGGCTTCTTTTCGGACGAAGATATGTATTGAGTCTTCGTTCCTCATTAAGCTGGCTGGTGAGCTCTAACACTTTCTTCCTTTCTGCAACGAACTGAGTCTCAAAAGTATCCCTTTCCTCCCTCAACTGGATCCAGGATCTCTTTAATTCTTCAACCTCGGTAGGCATATCTGGATAAGGAATGATCTGAGGAGTACCTCCTTCAACCTCTGGTTCAACAATCAGCGGTCCGACTGCAAGGTATGGCATGAAAAGTTCACGAGCTCTGGCGCGTACCCATCTGAGATAAGGTTCCATAGGAATAGAGTTTTTCTGTCCTAAAGTGCTTCTTTTCACCATGCCCCAGGCTCGTACAAATCTCTGACGGAGACCTTGGGAGTCGGTGTCATAGTCAAACACAGTGCCTTGAAGGATTTCTTCATGTGGACCATCTCTTCGAGCATAACCAAACTGATGTAGGGCTAGAGCTGGGTTATAAGTAATACCTCCTCTTATCCCCAGGAGTGGTACGTTAGAGAATTCTCCACAACGGTCAATGATGATAACATTTTCTTTGAGATGAGGACACCAACGGATGTCTGAATGGGAGAGCGACATTATCCTTTGAGACCATTTCAGATTTTGCTCATTCTTCAAGATTGATTGAGGAAGGTGAGGAATAAACCACCTAGACAATAACGGTATGCAGCACATGAGAGTCCCTTGCCTTTTCATAGTACGGGTGTGAAGGGAATGCAGAATGTCTCCAAGCAAGGTAGGCACAGGGTTATGAGTGAGAAATATCTTAATAGCATTCCTATCTACGAATTGGTCTGGATTAGGAAATAACACCAAACCATAGATTAGTAATGCTAGAACGTCTTCGAAAGCATGGACATTCATAACCTTTAAGAATTCTCGGGCCTTATTTATCAGAAACTTGGCAAGTAAACCCTTAATTCCACTTCTCGTTACCCAATTGGTTTCAATTTCGGACTTTGTCATGTGTAAAACTGCGGCAATTTCTTCAGACTTCGGAATCTTTTCTAAACCACTGAAAGGTATTTGGTCAAGGATAGGCATCCCGAGCAGCCTGGAAAACTCTTCTAATGTGGGTACCAACTGATAATCTGGGAAGGTGAAGCAATGATGTTTAGGATCGAAGAACTGGAATAGGACTCTCATCATATCTTCTTTGAAACCAGTGGTAACCAAATTGAGGAGAGAACCATGTTTCTTGATGAACTGAGCCTGATCGGGAAGTTCTGACACTAAATCCTTGAGTTGAGGAGAGATGGCTACAAAATTGATCCGGATGGTCTTCCTGGAAGCCATAACCTGTTTAACAGAGCAAAGCTAAATCCCTAAGTCCTTGAAATGGTTAGTACAATGTTATGATGTTATGATGTTGTGATGTTAAGTAAACAACAAGCACAAACAAGTCACACAACAATAATTCCTAGGTTTTAAGGCTTGCATGAGTTCCATAGGTAAGTACCCTCCCCACCGAAGTTTGGTTGGTTCAACCTGTCCTAGAATAGTAACCGGGTTCTAGAAGGATCTCAAATCATTGACCTTTCTTTAAGTCCACTTCAGTGCAACACCAAGTGGTTGACCGAAGCTTCCCTAAAGTCCAATCTCAAAGAGTGTAGTATCGAGTCTCAACCAACCCCAGTCGGACCGAAGTCAGTTATCTCACTACTTTCTAATGGCTAGGATGAGTCAATTAGGGTTCTAAAGATCTGGTTAATGCTTTGACGACACCACGCGGAAGCCAAATTTTTCCTCAAGTAAACATGAGGAACATCAGGACATCCAAAGTGTCACATTAACCGTAGCCATCATTTTGACCATTCCAGTATACGTCGGATAGTCGCGATGATCTATTGCTACTTACCTAAGGTACACTAGATCCGGGTGTAGGATCTTTCACTCAAGCATAAAATACCCAAGCAATCCGTTAAAAGTAAATCAGACAATTTGAATAAGTGATCTTGCTTTTAAGGTAACCTCTCCTTTTAAGGGTCCCCAACAGAGTCGCCAGTTCTGTCATACGGTGAACTGACTTTATGTGTTTTGCTTTGGAAAGCAAATGTCGCGGATAGCAAGAGTCGCCACCGACTTTTCTTTTATCCAATAAGGAAAGGTGGAAAAGAATAGGAAAGACCTTAATTAGATTTTGGGTTCGGGAGGTACATTATACAAAGGGAAGGTGTTAGCACCCTTTGTATCCATGGTTATCCATGGGCTCTTAATTGCTTGATCACTTTTATTATTTTTCTTGCCTGAGATTGGTGGAGAGATTTCTTGAAATTGATTGTTGAGGGTTTGATTTGGAAGAGAAATTTTGGGGGAAATGGGTATCGGTGATGAAAACCAATGGTGAGGAAGAAAGAGAAACAAAGAGGGAGAAAGAAAAGAGAAACTGTGATTTTAGGTAATCGGGTAAGGAGAGGATAAATATGCAATCAAGAGAGCCAACGAAAAGAAGAAATGTGGCACATAGAAGGTGATGATAGGATGGCATGTAAGATGACGCGTCGAGTAAGATAATGATGGAACAAGAAACATGTAAAGGAAGAGAGAAAGGAAGATTAAGGAGTATCTTTTGATACCATATTGATGTGGAAAATAACATCACACGAAAAAAAAAATTGATTAACTACAATGAATGTATATAAGTGTGTGTGTGTATATATATATTAATAATCAACTTTTCTAAATAATAAGACACTGAATATCTAATCCTAAATTAACACACACACACACACACACACACACACACACACACACACACACAGAGAGAGAGAGAGAGAGAGAGAGAGAGAGAGAGAGAGAGAGAGAGAGAGAGAGAGAGAGAGAGAGAGAGAGAGAGAGAGAGAGAGAGAGAGAGAGAGAGAGAGAGAGAGAGAGAGAGAGAGAGAGAGAGAGAGAGAGAGAGAGTATAAAAGATAAAATAATAAAAATAATAATATATCATAATGTATTCATATCTAAGATTTTAAAATTTTGTTTAAGAAATATTAAGAACTAGGTTAGTTAAGTGAGTTGTTAGCATATAAATTTATTTTATATTATGAGAGGAAGGTATTTTAATTTAATATATAGAATTTATTTATTATCAAAATTAAAAAGATTATTTTTAGTAATCGTATAAAAAATACATCTTACTTGGTTTTGAAAAGCCCTTTTATTTTTGTGGGTTGGACTGTGTAATGAATAATATTATGAAAAATTGACTACTTTTTTCTATGGTCAATGGCCGAAGAAAAATTAAAAAGTGTGTTACATTCTCCTTTGATTGGATTGGAATATGAGGGAAAATCTTTTACTTTTCCCTTAGATTGGTTTTTTCATCTATGTGAAATCCTCCTATTTTCCCTTAATTGAGACTATTAACTAAGGGAATAGGGGTTATGGAAAGAGCTTTTATCTTAGTTGGGAGTTCTATAACCTGTATTTTTTTTAACTAAAAATAAATGGTACATTTTGTGAAACATAAGCAAATGGCCTATTTGTGAAACAAAACTATATATACATTCTTTACACCAAAACTAATATGGCACGTATAGAAATTATTACATTATACATCATTTTTTTACAACAAAACTAAAATATACAAATGCCTAACCAATAAGGCAACAATCACAAAAAAAAATTATAGTGCTTGTGAATTAAACAAATCGAGGAAGCAAATTGCATAACGTCAACGGATGTCATTGAAGTTTTTCTATGAACGTTCGATCGTTAAACATCTAGAATTTGAATGAAAAGTAAAAGCACTTAGGATAACACAACAACAACAATAATAACAATAACAACAACATTAAACTTTCAACAACAACAATAACAACAAGAACAACATTAAAGCTTCAATACTTCAATCTCAACAACAACAACATTAAACCTTCAATTTCAACAACATTAAACCATTTACTAATAACATTAACTTTTCTTGCGATAACAACAACATTATACCATTGACTAACAAAACAACAACAACAAATCAATAAAATCGTTAAAAATTCAATCTCAATAACAACATCAAAATTAAACATTTTACTTAACATAACATATCAACAACAATTAACATAAATAAGTTACATGCATGGATAAAGTGATCACATGCTTCCATGAACCAATAACGCCGACAGAGACAATAGTCAACATGTATTTCATCACATAATATCCACATTTGTATCTTGTTGCATGAGACCTCGTCTACAAATAAATTTTATATAGTGATTAATACACACAAAAATATAAGTTATTATAGGTATAAATAGATATCACAAATAATATCATTTACTTTAGGATAAAAAAAATAGGTTTTTTATTTCTTAAACCTTCAAGAAATTGTATCTCTCCACAACTCTACATGTTGAAAAGAAAATACAAATTAATAAAAAATATTTCAAAGTAAAGTGAATATTTTAGTATTGTAAATATATATTACTAAGTAACATAAAATATTAACTAACACGCTAGTTATCTCTATTATCCTTAAATCGAGTTGTTTTCTTAAGAACGTAGCATAATTACGTTATTCTCCTTAAAACATGTAGAAGAATGTCTTAAAACTTTTGACTGATGAAGAGAAAGAAAATATGTTTCGAGACTGCCAAAAATTCAAAAGTAAAAAAATAGTAAGAATATCGACAAAAGACGTCAGATCCACGGAGGAAGGTCTACCGGGAGGCATGTCTAGTTCGGATTGTTCGTGGATATTAGATTTGGTTGGTTCAATTCGTGAATTTATTCATTAATGTTAGAATATTATAAATACGTTTATATTAATTTAGAGATACTCTACCATTATTAGAGATATTATAAGATACTCTAAATTAATATTATAAGATATTTATAATATTCTTAAAGATATTATAAGATATTTTTAATATTCTAAAAAATATTATGAGATATTTATAATATTCTTAAAAATATTATAAAATATTTATAATATTTTAGAAGATATTATAAGATATTTATAATATTTTCATTCTAACAACCAATGGGTTATGTTTTGAGTTTTGTTAAGGATTAGTTGAATTTCAGCCGTTATAAATATGTATTTATTGTATTCTTGACTTCACAACCTTCAAAACTTTATTGTTGAAAACATATATAAGGGTTAGGAATCTTTGATAAACTTAGAGAGACAAAGGTTTATGGGAAACATTCGGAGGTATCTAAGGGGCTTATGAAATACTTCTAAACATCTTAGACTTGTATGATTCATATATTAAGAGTTTGAGAGATTTAAAAACACTTTGGTAGAAATAGAGTTTTGTTGTGGTAACTCAAAATGATTTTTACTTATAACTCATTTATAATCTCTTGTAATAATTTTTTGAAAGCATAATGAATCAAAGAATTGTTATCTCCTCTAGAGTAGATCATTTGATCAAATTGGGTAGACAAGTAACCGAGTTCTTGTATTTTATTCTCTTCTGACTTGTCGTGGTTTTTCTTTCACTTTTGGTAGATTATTGTGTTTCTTTAGGCCGTTTATTTTGATTTACATTGTTCTTTGTCCACACATATCAAATTTTCCTTATGTGTTTGAGCTTTTAATAACTCTTAATTAGTTGAGCTATTCTACCAGTTTTTCACAACAAATGGAAGCCACTGTGAGGGTAAATGGGTGTTTTTTTACAAGTGAGCACCATGGGTAAATGGGAGATCTATAATTTTCCAAAATGATTTTGGAATGTGGAAAGTAAAGATGCAAGCAATCTTAACTCAAGAAAAATATATTAAAGCATTGAAGGGCGGGGCATTGATGCTTACACGCCTAATAAGAAGAGAATACCTAGATGATGGATAAGGTTATGAGTTTGATTATCTCATGCCTCGGGGATAAAGTTCTAAGGAAAGTCGTAGATAATTTGACTGCTGAGTTGTCATTGAGTTTCTGGGATAAGGCTGGTGTGAAAACAGCTTACCTGGTTGACACATGTTCATTTATAAGAATAAACTTCCAAGCACCTATGGTAATTTCTAGTAGGAGGTCTAAAAATTACTCTAATTCAAAGGTTTCCCAAACTTTTCTTATTGACCAAATCAAGCTAAATCAGCTTTATGATAAAGTTGTGAATTGTGTCTTCAGTGGCTATCTAATAGGAATGAAGGTTTATGAGTTGTTGGGAGTGGAACCTAGAGGATTTAAGTTCATCAATCACATATATATTATTTTTAGTGAGTCTCGTCATGGGAAGAAGAGTAAAGATATGGGGATTGAGCTTTTAGAAACAATGGTGGAGAAGACTCAGTTTGAGGTGGAGGTTCTTACTACGGATACTAGTAGTAATAAGGGGACGGTAATAGATGCCTCTAATTAAAGTTTGACTTATGATAAGGTAATGAGGTAGATTGTACCATCTCAAAGAGACAATCATATTGGCCTTGAGTGATATACTTTGAATGTGGTTGAACGGTTGCAAAACTCAAAAATAGAGACCTTTAGGTAGACATTCAAAATCATGGAGATTCAAATATGGTTGAAGAACCATACTTGTGGGCTTGTTAGACTATTAAAGTAGAAAAAGATGGTTGGAAGCAAGTGGCGAGATCAAGGTTTAAGGGTGTCTTGAACTTGGTCAAAGTTATTCAATAATGATTCGACATTGTAGGGAGATACAAGGTGGTTGATGGATAAATTCACATCACCATGATTTCATGTCAAGGTGGAGACTGTAGAAGTATGGGAAGATAATAAGTAAATGATTTTTATATTTTATTCCTCAGCCAAAGACTGGTTTTTATAGTGAGAATACAATTAATTCTCTCATTGAATTAAGGAGAAAATTATTACATTGGAAAATAAAAGGACATAATGAAATTCTCTAGAATTTCCTAGAAAACAATAAAATAGAGAATATTGATGTATTTTCCAACACAATTTCCATCTTATGTTCTTTTAGGACTCTATGGATCCATAATCCTTCACAATTACCTTGAGTCATAGCTCTAAACTCAGCTTATGCACCACTTCTTGCTATAACTCCTTGTTTCTTGTTCCTCCATGTCACACGATTACCCTAAACATAGGTATAATATCTAGATGTTGATCTTTTATCTGTGATTGGACCTGCCCAAACAACATCGATGAAGATAAATACATTTATTTCACTAGTCTTCTTAAAAAGTAAGCATTTTCTGGGATTTCCCTTCAAATATCTCAGTATCCTCACTACTAAAAATATGACATTTTATGAAGAAAAAAAACTTTCACCTCACCCAACAAAAAAACGAGGTAAAATTCTATGACGTGCTAATATTATTTTTTTACAAAAAATTATCATATATTTTGTCGGTTTATTAAACCAATGAATAAACTAATTCATGGTACATGCTTCGAGTCCCACCAATTGTAGCTTTTGTTTTTTTTCTTTAAAAGGGTCGTTTTTCTTATTATTTAGAATTTTATTTTATTATTAAATATTTTATTCCCTCTGCTTCTCAAATAACTGAGAGGTATGATACATAAATTTTATTATAAAAGGATTCATTCACTAAGTTTTATCCTAAACATAACTCACAAGTTCAACCGCTCCATACTCTTAAACATAACTTTGTCAGATGGATTGCGAGATACAATTTTTTTTTGGTTATGTGTTGTTGTTATTCTTACACTAACCTTTAACAAATTATTTTTTTTGTTCTTGCAATCAATCTCACATAATGGTGTTGTAGTTGTTCACATCAATGTTTAATGGAATAACTTTTCAATGTTATTAATCAAAGAAAACTTTTTATAATATATATTGATTTCTCCGGTTGATAACATTGAGAAACTTATTCTTAATCATATTGCAACACACAAAGAAATTGATGAATGATCACAAATTGAAAAGGGAAACAGTATATATTACTTCAATTTTTTTCATTCACCATTTTTTTTGGCAATAGAAGTCATCTATTCCCTCAGTTCTTTTAGAAACGGGGTTAAAAGTACCAAATTTATTATAATTTTTATTTAAAAAGAACATTCTTTTACCTTGGGTTTAAGTCATAACTGAAGGGAAGAATAAGTGTGTTTACTGAGGTTCTTCACAGTCCTTAAACAAATATTTGTCGTTCATTTAGTGAGCATCAATGCTCAATACACTATCATTAGCGATCCACACGAAACCTAAAAGACATCCATTCAAAAGGCTCATGCCACATTATAAACGCATTTTGAATATCAAAAAATGATCTTAAAAGAATTTGTCATGAAAACATTGAAACTTATTTGTCTTATATCAGAAACATTGAAACATTGTTCTCTATGATGGATTGCAATAACAGAAAAATATTTGGGTTAAGGTTTGTGTTCTTAAATAATCATATAATTGAATATTTATTTATTTATCCAACCATTTTTTATTTTATATCAAAAACAAATGCATGAAATATCCAACATTTGATCTTCCCAAGATTCAACAAAATGAATATCTATCATTTGTTCTTCACCAAGAACCATCATTTAATCTTCACTTACAGTAATGGCGATGAATCAAATTCAAAATTTGTTATATATTTTTAGTTTAATATTTTGTGTAAACAATGTAATATTATGCGTAAACATCGTAATTTTTAAATAATTTAATTTAATATTCTGTGTAAAAAATGTAATTTGTATTTTAAAAATAATATGTTCCCCTCGGTTTTGGTCATAAACCAAGAGGTATGTTGCACTAGTTTTGAAAATATAAAAAATATTGTTGATGAGGATCGAACCAATGAGCATTTCATCTATCCCCTCGGTTATTCACAAACCGAGGCGTAAAGTGACAAGTTTTCATGATCCCTTGTGTTACATCACTTGTATCACTAAGGTAAAATCCCCTTCGTGCCCGAGGTAACCTGTGTTTTTTGTAGTAGTGCCTATAGATTGTCTCAAGATATGATATGGATTTGAGACCATATAACATGGTGCTTTCGAATTACGAGGGGAAAAAAGGCCAGAGAATGGGCGTTATCCAAGTTAATATGATGATGGGGTTTATAACTCGACCCACTATTTTCATGGTTATTGTGTCGAAAGCTAGTTATAATTTGCTCATTAGTAGGGAGTGGATACATGGAGTTGGGGTAGTACCTTCATCACTTCATCAAAGGATAACTATGTAGAGGAACGATAAAATACTTGAGAATGTAGAGGCAGATCAAGGATATTACATGCCAGAAGTAAACCATGTTGGCAAGAGGAATTTCAACAAGAACCTAGCAAATATAGCACCTTGCACCCCTGCAGGGTTTGCATACATGCCTTTTGAAGAAACATTTTACTCTCTTAAACTCCACCCAACCCATGGATTTACATGGGACAGGGAACTTATGGGTCAATGGTATTATGACACCATCCAGTCAACTAGCTGGGGGATGAATTCGACGACAATGTCTAAGTTTGATGCACTAGAACGAATTTCGACTTATGTGGCCTAAAATAGACTAAAAGCATCCTTAGATGCCGAGATACCACACATGAATGTCAAAGCCAACGAGTTAGAGGTGTTCGATGTGGGGCATAAAATCAACATTGAGCTAAAACTAATCGAAATGCTACAACTAGCGGTGTAGATGATGGTGGCTTGAAAATCCATAGCCTCGATTGCATCTATGATGATGAGTTTTTGGGCTTCGAAAAGGATCTTATTGCATCAACAACAAAGATGCAGCCCTAGGATCCAGTGGAGGAAGTCGATTTAGGTGATGGAATCGTCAAGAGACCAACATATATCAGTGCCAACATCAACCTGAGTCTAAGGTTAGAGGTAATTAAATTACTTCATAAATTTAAATATTGATTTGCTTAGGATTATAACGAAATTCTTGTTTCGAGCAGGTATTTGGTGGAGTTAAAGCTACCAATAAATCCAGAGAAGAAGCCGGTCAAACAGATGCATAGACAGTTTGCACCAAAGGTGATATGTAAAACAAAAGAGGAGATCGAAAGACTCTTGAAAAGCAAGTTCATAAGGACGACGAGGTATCAAATGGCTTACAAATATTGTTCCAATGATTAATAAAAACAGAACTTTGAGGGTTTGCATAGACTTCAGAGATCCTAAAAGACGAATATCCAATGCATGTTGCCAAAATGTTGGTCGACTCAGCAGTGGGTTTCGAATATCGCGATATGCTAGATGGTTATTATGGTTATAACCAAATTTTTATTACAAATGAAGATGTGCCAAAGACGGCATTTCGATGTCCAGGAGCCTTAGGCACCTACAAACATTTCGATATTGGTGATTCCTTTTGGCTTAAAGTACGCTAGGGCAACTTACTAGAGGGTGATGAACTCAATTTTTCATGATTATATCGATATGTTTATGCAAATATATTTTAATGATATAGTCATTAAGTCCACTTCGGGAAATGGTCATCTCGACCATCTTCGATAATCATTGGAAAGAATGAGAAAGTATGGAATAAAAATGAATCCTCTTAAGTGTACTTTTTGTGTGTATGATGGAGACTTCCTTGGCTTTATTACCCAAAAAAAGGACATTGAGATTAATCAGGAACAAGACTAAGGCCATCATGGAAACTCAACCTCTTTCGACTAAGAAAGAGCTCCAATATTTATTGGGGAAGATTAATTTTATAAGGAGGTTTATCTCAAACCTTAGTGGCAAGATTCGACCATTATCGCCACTACTTTGTAATGCCCCGATTTTATTTAAATTATTTTTCGTAATTTAATTATGTGATTGTTGTAGTTGTGTTGTGTTGATTGGTGTTTTGATGTGTTGTGTACCCTTGATGTAGGATAGTGGCCTTATAAATTAGGGTGATAGAGAGTGTGAGAGCAAAAGTGTAGAAATGGTGGTGTGGTGAGTAAAACTAATTAATCATATTAGTTATTATTTATTTAATTAATTAATATTATATGAAAATTAATTTAATTATTTAATTTGAGTGAATTATTATTATTACTATTATTATTATTATTAAGAAAATAGTGATAAGTTAATAAGTTAATAAAATAATAGGAATTATAATAAAAAGAATAGAAAAGGGGATTTGGGATAGAAACTCGGTGAACGTGAATTTTGGGAGAAAAATGAGAAGTTGTGAAAGGAAGAAGAAGAGAATAGGGCTCAAGGGGAGAATCACCATTGTTGAAGGTCAAAGAAGTTATTGATGGGAACTCTAAGGGAAGGGTGGAGTTCTGATTATCTAATGGTTAACATGATGTAGTGGATAAATCATGCCATGTAGGTTTTGTGTTTTCTTCTCTATGTTAAATTGTGTGAAAGATGAATGTTGAATTGTGTGAATGTGAATTATTGTTGTTAGCACCATGAAATTTGATTGGATTGTTGTTGTCAATGTGGTGTGAATTGATGTTGTTTTGGGTCAGAGTTGGAACGAGGTTATAAATGTTTTCGGGGTAAATAAGTTGGGGTTTTTAACTTTGGAAAAGTGACTTTCGGGTTAAAATGTGGTATAAACTGTTTGTGAGAAAAAATGGGGTTTTGGGATGAATTGTGGGTGATTTTCATTTTTAAAAAGTTGCAGAAAAGTGATTCTGCAACAGTGTAATCGGTTAGCAGAATTGGAGAAACCGATTACACTACTAAAAAGCTATGTTTTAGGGCAAAATTTGAGGGTGTAACCGGTTACAGGTTTTGGGGTATCCGGTTACCATGTGAAACAGAAGCCACACATGGGATGAAATAAGGAGTGTAATCGGTTACTAGTTTGTGGGTAACCGATTACCGTATGTATGTGACAGTCTGGGTTACGCCACTGGTTGTGGTGTAACCGGTTACTGGTTTTGGGATAATCAGTTACACTAGGAGCAATTTCTTAAAAACTTTAAAAATTCATAACTTTTGTTCTGAGTGTCCGATTCAAGTGTTGTTCAAAGCATCAGAAAGCTAAGAGCATGTACTATCATTTAAAATTGGTTTTAGTACCTGAAAATGCTATTTTTTCTATGTGATGGTGTTGATATGTATTGAAACATTTATGTGGTGGTGTGACATAATCTTAAATTCATTGTTGTTGCTTATTATGTTGTATGTTGATGTTGTTGAGTTGTATAACATATGTTGGATGCATGATGGCCAGTATTGGCGGTGTACATTGACTATGGAGGTTAGTCGTTGTGCATGATGTTGTTGTTTGATGTATAATATGTTGCATGCATTCATATTTTTAGACAAATGGCCAGTTGTTGGTGAGCCTTAAATCCCATTGTGTGGATTGGGCCGATAGCTAATTTCTGAGGTGATGGAATTAATGAGATGTTATCGGAGGTGATGGTAACAAATTGGTGGCATTGGTCCTAGGAGGTAAGGATCGAAGTGGTGAACCTGAGTGTATACATATTGGTACCACATGCATTGAGTCGAGTTGTGAGTCTTATTGCATTATATATTGGTTGCATTTGATATTGTATGGATGGTTAATTATGTTGTTGTTATGTTGGATGGTTGTTATGTTGTTATTATGTGTGAATAGTCATTTTGTGGATTATGTGGAATTGTGTTGTGGAATTGGTGATATGCATGTGATAATCTAATGCTTACTTATTATCATGCTTTCCTTTATATAATTATGATATCTCACCCCTTCTGTTTGAATGTTGCCTCCATGTGGGTAACATGCAGATAATTCGGAGTAGGAGCTCAGATGTGAGTGGAAGATGAAGTCTTCCATTTTATTTTAATGTTGGCGTCTGCTCTAATGTGTAACACTGGAGAATTGGAACAATGTGTCTTTCTTTATGTTTTAACATTTTTCTTATATGACATGTTATGTTGATGTTGGATATGTTGAGTTAACTGTTTGTTTTGTTGTTCCACTGCGATTTAATAAAAGTTAACATTCAGACATGTGGTTGTTACTAATATTTTTATAACTATAAAGTGTTACATGTCTTTTCAATTGAGCAAGGTTGATTGTATGTTGTAGTGTGGCATTATAAATTGAATGTTTATTTATTTTACTCCGATAAATATTTTAAATTTATAGGGGGAAATTTAGGGTGTTACATAGCGGTATCATAACAGGTTGATATGTACAGCCAAGTTGTTGAGTCGGTGTGGTGTGACAGTTGAATATTATTGATGTTGTCTCTTTAACCATTGTTGTTATTATTGTTGTCTCTTTAACCATTGTTGTTATTATTGGTGTGAAATAGAAAATGGTTGTTGCTTTGCATGTTGTTGCTCAGGGTGTGCAGAATCAGCCCAATGCTGGTGAGAATAACGAGTTCCGACATTTGAGGAAGTTCTATAGGAAAAATCTGCCTACTTTCAAGGATAGGTACGATCCCGATGGAGCACAGACTTGGCTCAGGGAGATTGAGAGTATTTTCAGAGTGATAGATTGCTCAGAAGCATAGAAGTTGTGATTCGATACACATATGTTAACTGAGGAAGCTGATGACAGGTGGATCAAAACTCGTCAGTTGTTAGGTGTTGCAGCTGAAGTTGTAACTTGGGTTGTGTTCCACAGGGAATTTATGAGAAAGTACTTTCCTGAGGATGTTAGTGGAAAGAAGGAGATTGAGTTTCTGGAGTTGAAGCAGGGTAACTTGTCGGTTACTGAGTATGCTGCCAGATTTGTGGAACTCGCTAAGTTCTACCCTCATTACAGTGAGGCAATTGCTGAGTTCTAGAAGTGTATCAAATTCAAGAATGGTTTACGTCCTGAGATTAAGCAGACGATTGGATACCAAAAGATCAGAAGGTTTCCAGAGTTGGTGAACAACTGTAGAATTTATGAGGACGATAGTAAGGCTCGGCCAGCTCACTATAAGGGGCTAAGCGAGAGAAGAGGGAAGTAGAATCTGAACCGTGGGAAGCCATATAGTGCTCCAGCTGATAAAGGTAAATAGATAGTTGTTGATGGTAAGAGGCCAAGTGGGGGGAGGTGTTCCTACTCCTCTTAGGTTCTATAGGTGCGGTGAGTTGGGTCATCGTTTTAGTGAATGGAAGGGTGATGTGAAGAAGTGTTACAAGTGTGGGAAGTCAGGACACCTGGTTGCTGATTGCAAAGATAATGTGGTAATTTGCTATAACTGTGGTGAACCAGGATATATTAGCACTCATTTCCTGAAGCCTAAGCAAGCTTCAACTGAAGGAAAGGTGTTCGCTCTGAAGGGAACTCAGACTTCCGGTGATGACAGGTTGATTAAAGGTACATGTTATATTAATAATATGCCTTTGATTGTTATTATCGATACTATTTTTACTCATTATTTTATTGTTGCTGACTGTGTGAAAAGGCTAGGACTTGTTGCATCTTCTATGAGTGGAGAAATGGTTATCAAAACTCCTATTAAGGGTTCGGTGACTACTGCTTCAGTTTATTTGAATTATCCTTTGTTGATCTTTGGTAAATATTTTAGCATTGATCTTATTTGCTTGCCATTTGAGAATCTTGATGTTATCTGGGGGATGAACTGGTTGGAGTTCAATCATGTTTATATCAATTGTTATAACAAGTCAGTGTAGTTTCTTACTCCTTGTGAGGAGGAAGAAGTTAGTTTCTTGTCTACTAGAGAGTTGAAGGAGCTTTTGGAAGAGGAAGCTCAGGTGTTTGCGTTGTTCGCGGCATTATCTGCTAAGACTCGGTCAATGATTGATGAATTGTATGTAGTACGGGATTTTGCAGAGGTGTTTCCAGATGATATTTTAGTTGTATCGCCAAAGAGAGAGATGAAGTTTTCTATTGATCATGTCCTTGGTACCAGACTTGTTTTTATGGCAGTATACAGGATGTCTACATCAGAGTTAGCAGAGTTGAAGAAACAATTAGAAGATCTGCTAGAAAATATACTTGTGAGACCAAGTGTGTCGCCTTTGGGAGCTTCGGTGTTATTGGTAACGAAGAAAGACAGTAGCATGAGGTTGTGTATGGATTACCGATAGTTGAATAAAGTAATGATTAAGAATAAGTATCCACTTCCGAGAATAAATTATTTGATGGATCATTTGGTGGGTACACGTGTGTTCAACAAAATTGATTTGAGGTCAGGTTACCACCTGATTAGAGTGAAGGATGAAGATGTATAGAAGATGGTGTTTAGAACTCGATATGGACACTATAAGTATCTGTTGATGTCATTCAGTGTTTCTAATGCACCTGGAGTATTTATGGAGTACATGAATCATATATTTCATACTTACTTGGATCATTTTGTTGTGGTTTTAATTGATGACATTCTAATCTATTCTAAGTCAGAAGAAGAGCATGTTGAGCATTTGCGAGTTTTATTGCAAGTGTTAAAGGAGAATAAGCTTTATGCTAAGTTGTCGAAGTGTGAATTCTGGTTAAAAGAGGTTAGTTTTCTTGGTCATGTTATTTCAGGTGGTGGTATTGATCTGGATCTATCCAAGGTAGATGCACTTCTTCAATGGGAGGCTCTGAAGTCGGCGATAGAGATTAGAAACTTTTTGGGCTTGGTTGGTTATTACTGCAAATTTATTGAAGGCTTTTCCAATTTGGCACTTCCGTTAACTCAATTAACCTACAAAGGTAAACTGTTTGTGTGGGATGTTCAATGTGAGAACAGTTTCGTAGAGCTGAAGAAAAGGTTGACTACAACTCCAGTTTTGATTTTACCTGAACCGAATGAACCGTTTATGGTGTATGATGATGCATCATTTATGGGTTTAGGTGGTGTGCTAATGCAAGATGACAAGGTCGTGGCTTATGCTTTGCGATAGTTGAGGATTCATGAGAGAAACTATCCTACTCATGATTTGGATTGGATGTGGTGGTGTTCATGTTGAAAATTTGAAGGCATTATCTCCATGGTTCCATATTTGAAGTGTTTAGTGATCATAAGAGTTTGAAATACTTATTTGATCAGAAGGAGTTGAGTATGAGACAACACAGATGGTTGGAGTTCTTAAGGGATTATGACTTTGGCTTAAATTATCATCCCAATAAGGCGAATGTCGTGGTTGATGCTTTAAGTCGGAAGTCTTTGCATATGTCTGCTATAATGGTTAGAGAGTTGGAAATGATTGAACAGTTCAGAGACATGAGTTTGGTCCGTGAGCTGACACCACGAAGTGTAATGTTGGGAATGCTAAAGGTTAACAATGATTTTCTTAATAATATCAAAGAGAGTCAGAAGTTGGATGTGAAGTTGGTGGACTTGATGGTTGGAAGTAATCAGACTGAAAGTAATAATTTCAAAGTGGATGAACAAGGTGTGTTGAGGTTCAGAGACAAAATTTGTATTCTTAATGATGTTGAGTTGAAGGATATGATTTTAAAAGAAAGTCATTGAAGTATCTTGAATATTCATCCAGGAGTTACTAAGATGTATCAGGATCTGAAGAAGATCTTTTGGTGGTCTAGAATGAAGCGAGATGTAGCTTAGTTTGTTTATGCTTATTTGACTTGCCATAAGTCAAAGGTTGAACATTAGAAGCCTGCAGGATTGATGCAACCGTTGGATATTCCAAAATGGAAATGAGATAACATTTCTATGGATTTTGTGACGGTGTTGTCGAATACTCCGAGAGGGCATGATGCCATTTGGGTAATTGTTGATAGACTGACAAAGTCGGCTCACTTTATTCCGATTAACATCTATTTTTTTATGCAGAAGTTGGTTGAGATATATTTATATATGTGATCATGAAGTTGCATGGAGTTTCGTTGAGTATTGTGTCATATATAGATCCTAGATTCACTTCCAGATTTTAGGAGAGTTTGTAGGAAGCTTTGGGTTCGAAGCTGAGGTTGAGTTCACTTATCATACGTAGACCAATGGTCAAACAGAGAGGACCATTCAGTCATTAGATGACTTGTTGAGAGCTTGTGTTCTTGAGCAAGGAGGTGATTGGGATGGTCATTTGTCGTTGATTAGATTCACGTATAATAATAGTTTCCATCCTAGTATTGGAATGGAACATTTTAAAGCCTTGTATGGTCGAAGGTATAACACCTTTGTGTTGGCGTGAATCTGGTGGGTGTGTTGTGCTTAGACTTGAGATTGTTCAAAAGAGTACTGAGAAGGTGAAGCTGATCCGGGAGAAGATGAAAGCTTCGCAGAGTAGGCAGAAAAGCTACCATGATAATAGGAGAAAGGATCTTGAGTTTTAAGAGGGAGGGCATGTATTCTTGAGAGTCACTCTATTGATTGGTGTATGGCATGCTTTGAAGTGTAGGAAGCTTACTCCTCGGTTTATTGGTCTGTATCAGATATCCAGACGAGTTGGACCAGTTGCTTATAGAGTGGCGTTGCCGCCGAATTTGTCAAATCTACATGATGTGTTCAATGTTTCATAACTTCGAAAGTATGTTCCGGATCCATTACATGTCATTCCGTTGGATGATTTCAGGTGAAGGATAACCTTACAATTGAGGTTTTTCCTATAAGGATTGATGATCGAGAACTGAAATATTGAGAGGCAAAGAGATTGCTCTTGTGAAGGTAGTGTGGGGAGACGCTGCCGGAGGAAATATGACTTAGGAGTTGGAAAGCAGGATGCAAGAGTCATATCCAGAGTTGTTCGCCTCAGGTGATTTTCGAGGACGAAAATGTTTTAAGTGGGGAAGAGTTGTAACGCCCCGATTTTCTTTAAATTATTTTTTGTAATTTAATTATGTGATAGTTGTAGTTGTGTTGTGTTGATTGGTGTTTTGATGTGTTGTGTACCCTTGATGTAGGGTAGTTGGCTTATAAATTAAGGTGTTTGGGAGTGTGTGAGCAAAAGTATAAAAAGGATGGTGTGGTGAGTAAAACTAATTAATCATATTAGTTATTATTTATTTAATTAATTAATATTATATGACTATTAATTTAATTATTTAATTTGAGTGGATTATTATTATTATTATTATTATTATTAAGAAAATAGTGATAATATAATAAGTTAATAAAATAATAGGAATTATAATAAAAAGAATAGAAAAGGGGATTTGGGATAGAAACTCAGTGAACGTAAATTTTGGGAGAAAATAGGAGAAGCTGAGAAAGGGAGAAGAAGAGAATAGAACTCAAGGGGAGAATCACCATTGTTGAAGGTCAATGAAGTTATTTCTAGGAACTCTAAGGTAATAGTGGGATTTTGATTATCTAAGGGTTAGCATGATGATGGTGGGTAAATTATTTCATGTAGTTTTTGTGTTTTCTTCTCTATGTTGAAATGTGTGAATGATGAATGTTGAATTGTGTGAATGATGAATTATTCTTTTTAGAATCATGAAATTCGATTAGATTGTTATTGTCAATATGGTGTGAAGTGATGTTGTTTCAGGTCAGAGTTGGAACGGGGTTATGAATTTTTTCGGGGTAAATAAGTTGGGGTTTTGAACTTTGGAAAAGTGATTTTTTGGTTAAAATCTGGTATAAACTGTTTTTGAGAAATATGGGGTTTTGGAATGAATTATGGGTGATTTTCGTTTTAAAAAAGTTACAGAAAAGTGATTCTTCAACAATGTAATCGGTTATCAGAATTGGAGTAACCGATTACACTACTTAAAAACTACGTTTCTGGGTAAAATTTGAGGGGTGTTACCGGTTACAGGTTTTTGGGTAACCGATTACCCTGTGAAATAGAAGTCGCACAGGGGCTGAAATGAAGGGTGTGACCGGCTACCAGTTTTGGGGTAGTCGATTATCGTGTTTGTGTGACAATGTGGGTTGCGCCACTGGGTTTGGTGTAACCTGTTATAGTGGGAGCAATTTCTTAAAAACTTAAAAATTCATGATTTTTGTTCCGAGTGCCCGATTCGAGTGTCGTTTGAAGCGTCGAAAAGCTGAGAGTGTGTACTTTCATTTAAAATTGGTTTCAGTACCTGAAAATGAATATTTTTCTGCATGATGGTGTTGATATGCATTGAAACATTTATGTGGTGGTGTGACATAATCTTAAATGCATTGTTGTTTCTTATTATCTTGTATGTTGAGTTGTATAACATGTGTTTGATGCATGATGGCCAGTATTGGCGGTGTACATTGACTATAGAGGTGGGTAATTGTGCATGATATTGTTGTTGCATGTATAATATGTTGCATGCATTCATGTTGTTTGAAAAATGGTGTGTTGTTGGTGAGCCTCAAATCCCATTATGTGGATTGGGCCGATAGATGATTTAAGAGGCAACGGAATCAGTGAGACATTATCGGAGGTGATGGTAATGAACTGGTGGCTTTGATCCTAGGAGATGAGGATCGGAGTGGTGAACCTGAGTGTTCAAGTATTGGTACCACATGCATTGAGTCGAGTTATGAGTCTCATTGTATTGTATATTGGTTGCATTTGATATTGTATGGATGGTTGATTATGTTATTGTTATGTTGGATGATTGTTATGTTGCTATTATGTGTGAATAGTCGTTGCATGGATTATGTGGAATTGTGTTGTGGAATGGGTGGTGTGCATGTGATAATCTGATGCTTACTTATTATCATTCTTTCCTTTATATAATTATGATATATCTCCCTTTCTGTTTGAATGTTGCCTCCATGGGTGGTGTGCATGTGATAATCTGATGTTTACTTATTATCATTAATTTAATTATTTAATTTGAGTGGATTATTATTATTATTACTATTATTATTATTAAGAAAATAGTGATAAGTTAATAAGTTAATAAAATAATAAGAATTATGATAAAAAAGAATAGGAAAGGGGATTTGGGATAGAAACTCGGTGAACGTGAATTTTGGGAGAAAAATGAGAAGTTGAGAAAGGAAGAAGAAGAGAATAGGGCTCAAGGGGAGAATCATCATTGTTGAAGGTCAAAGAAGTTATTGCTAGGAACTCTAAGGGAAGGGTGGAGTTCTTATTATCTAATGGTTAACATGATGTAGTGGATAAATCATGCCATGTAGGTTTTGTGTTTTCTTCTCTATGGTAAATTGTGTGAAAGATGAATGTTGAATTGTGTGAATGTGAATTATTGTTGTTAGAACCATGAAATTTGATTGGATTGTTGTTGTCAATGTGGTTGAATTGATGTTGTTTTGGGTCAGAGTCAGAACGAGGTTATAAATGTTTTCGGGGTAATTAAGTTAGGGTTTTTAACTTTGGAAAAGTGACTTTCGGGTTAAAATGTGGTATAAACTGTTTGTGAGAAAAATGGGGTTTTGGGATGAATTATGGGTGATTTTCATTTTTAAAAAGTTGCAAAAAAGTGATTCTGCAACAATGTAATCGGTTAGCAGAATTGGAGAAACCGATTACACTGCTAAATTGGAGAAAGTATGGAATAAAAATGAATCCTCTTAAGTGTACTTTTTGTGTGTATGATGGAGACTTCCTTGGCTTTATTACCCAAAAAAAGGACATTGAGATTAATCAGGAACAAGACTAAGGCCATCATGGAAACTCAACCTCTTTCGACTAAGAAAGAGCTCCAATATTTATTGGGGAAGATTAATTTTATAAGGACGTTTATCTCAAACCTTAGTGGCAAGATTCGACCATTATCGCCACTACTTTGTAATGCCCCGATTTTATTTAAATTATTTTTCGTAATTTAATTATGTGATTGTTGTAGTTGTGTTGTGTTGATTGGTATTTTGATGTGTTGTGTACCCTTGATGTAGGATAGTGGCCTTATAAATTAGGGTGATAGAGAGTGTGAGAGCAAAAGTGTAGAAATGGTGGTGTGGTGAGTAAAACTAATTAATCATATTAGTTATTATTTATTTAATTAATTAATATTATATGAAAATTAATTTAATTATTTAATTTGAGTGGATTATTATTATTACTATTATTATTATTATTAAGAAAATAGTGATAAGTTAATAAGTTAATAAAATAATAGGAATTATAATAAAAAGAATAGAAAAGGGGATTTGGGATAGAAACTCGGTGAACGTGAATTTTGGGAGAAAAATGAGAAGTTGTGAAAGGAAGAAGAAGAGAATAGGGCTCAAGGGGAGAATCACCATTGTTGAAGGTCAAAGAAGTTATTGATGGGAACTCTAAGGGAAGGGTGGAGTTCTGATTATCTAATGGTTAACATGATGTAGTGGATAAATCATGCCATGTAGGTTTTGTGTTTTCTTCTCTATGTTAAATTGTGTGAAAGATGAATGTTGAATTGTGTGAATGCACTACGCCAAATAAGGGAAAAGAGGGCGCTTTTTTTGGCCTATAACAGCGCTTTAAAGCGCCCTCTAATCTGGCGCTGGCATAGGTAAAGACAGCGCTTTGTTTTCCTGGAGAAAGCGCTGTCTAAAGTGGCCACATTATAGTGCGCTTTCAGAAAAAAGCGCCCTCTGGAGTGGTCTATAAAGGGACACCTTAGAGGGCGCTTTCTGGAAAAAGCGCCCTCTAAAGTTGTCAATGTAAAGTGTTTAGAGGGCGCTTTCAGGAAAAAGCGCCCTCTAAAGTTGTCAATGTAAAGTGTTTAGAGGGCGCTTTCAGGAAAAAGCGCCCTCTAAAGTTGTCAATGTAAAGTGTTTAGAGGGCGCTTTCTGGACAAAGCGCCCTCTAAAGTGTTAGTTATTTTAAAAAAATTTGTTTGAAAAACAGTGGATATTTAATTGGTAACCTGTTCGCATGCTGCAAAAGTGTAAAATTCATATTGATTTCATCCTTTAATCCAATGTTATACACCATTAATCCATTGATATATACAACATGAATCCATTTATATACAACATTAATCCTCCATATATACAACATTAATATATGATTCTTTGATCAACAATATACAACAACATATTCATGATTTAGTAAAATTACAACAACAATATACAACAACAGCATACAACAACAACATTCCATACATATATGTACAACAATATACAACCTAGCTATATGATTCTTTGATCAACAATGAATTGACACAATTCATCCTTGATTTCATCCAAATTTTCTCTTGAGTAAGTTTTGTATTCCTCAAAGTACTACAATTAAGAGAATAAAACATATTCATGATTTAGTAACAAATTAGATGAAATATTCGATAATATTAAAATAAACCCTAAGTTATTATTCCATACCATTTTTGGGATGTCTATACGATTCAACGCAATGATGTCTCTCATAAATCTCAATACAAAAAATCCGCAATCGACCGAATTATTTTGCTGAGGACACTACACAGAAAAACAAACAATATATATATAGTTAATTTCTTACAAACACTATTATAAGCAAAAAAACAAACACTATTATAAGCAAAAATAAGATACTTAATATATACCTGAACTCTGATCCAGGTAATGTCCTTCCTATTGCGGTATTTCTTTTTCAATCTAAATTTTATTATTGCCCTAACAAAATAAAAACGTATATTGAGATCAATCTGACAGACATAATTAAATATACAAATACACACGAATATTTAGGGGAATTTCACTTACGCGTCAACCGTCTTCTTCATATTCGGATATTTACTCCAATCACCCGATAAAGAATCGAGATAATACACTATTAGTCTCGAAAGATCCATAGCAACCAACACCCAGTGACCACTGTAAAATAAAACAAAAATTTAGATGAATGAAAATTTTCTACGTAAAAGATATACATAGATTAGAATGAAATTATTAGAAAAAAAATCTAACCCGTTGCCAGAATTAAACGGTAAAAAATACAAACTGGGTGTAGTATTATCGCCGGCCGCCATGAATCTATCGACTAGATCATTCTTTACGGATGTTGGATTATTCGTTATTAACGTTGCATTGATACGGGAAGCAGCAATAAAATTGAAACGGTTACACAATTCAGTTCCCCGCATCAATGTTACATACATATACCTTAAATAGAAACATAATAAGCATTAGACTACTCATTGAAATGTGTAAATAAATTGTTCAACTAAGTAAATTATAGATTGATCGGAGTACCATATGTATGTATGAATGACAGCGATGCCCAATTCGGTGTGTTCAAAAAGTTGTTGGAAGTCCTCCTTTGCAATTATTTCGAACTGAGCAGCTCCGAAAACACCTTCATCAAAATCTATACTACGAACGGACCCTTGCATAATATCGGACTCCTCCACCATTTTCTCAAGACGCATCATAATTTGAGATTTTGTCCCGGACGTCGTTGGAATATCCTTAGCAGCGCTTTTCAACTCTCGACTGGGAACCTAAAAATTCATATAAAATAAATCATGACTTTTTGTGATGCAACAGAATCGTTGCGTATATAATTCAATGGGTATATATATTTGTACCTCTTTTTGAGATGCAACCGACTCGATGCGTCTTGAAATCCCTTTACCAACTTTATGTGTGGGTCTTGTAGGAGTCTAACATTACCATATAATTGATTAAATATCATAATTGTAGCTGAATTGAAATGTGAATACTAAATATTCATAATCATTTAGAACATATATACCTCGGCATCAGGGAAAATTAGATCTGACGGCCAACCAACAAAGGATCCGACTGCATCTCGCATCAACGTTGTCTCTGAAACAACGTCAGGTAATGGTAGACGGGCGTCCGTATCTAATACGAGGTCAACCGAAACTTTCATAAATCCCACCGGGAGGGGATTATGGTGAAGTAATTCACCCGAAGTATTGTGCACTTTTCCCTTGCCAACCATGCGATAAGTTGGTGACGATAGATACAGCTGACAAGGTGAAATGCCCTAAACCAATAATAAATGTTATTGTTAACTTGTATATGTGTCAAGTAAAAAAGTGCTATTTTAATTTCATAATAACATATATAATTACCTCGGGAAATTTCGGTTGATGATTGATACTAGCTCGGTCACTAGTATCTTTTGCCTCGGAAGCGCACCTAGTAACACCCCGATAATAATAAAATAATTATTTAAATTGAGTTAATAATTTATTTATTAATTTAATTAAATAATTGGAAATTTTATTATTATTATTATTATTGGAAAATATATATATGTTGGAAATAAGGAAAAGAATCCTATTTGGTAAAAAGAAAGTTTCACGTGAAAACAGAGAACGACCGTGAAAGAGGAAAAGGGCAAAGAGACAGAGCAAGGGCTGAAGATTGAAGAGAGAAAAGCTTGGAGCTCAAAGATTTGCCGGATTAATCAGGTAAGGGGGGTTTATCGTCGATTAATGGGTATTATGGGATAATATGTGATGGGTAGTGATAAGCCGTTATTTGACCCTAATTGGGATTGTGAATGCTGAAATTGATGTTGGATAAACTGTGTTAAAAACTGTAATTGAATCTGTGTTTGGGTTAGTTGTGAAATTCCGAACGTATAGCTTCTTACGGGATCGGAATCGGAGGTCCGGAAGTCCTCCAACGGCGGAAAATGCGGAGAATTCTGCATTCTGCCTTGTGTTAGCGCAGGAACTGTTGTTTTGTCTGCGTTAACCGGTTAACCCAGGGTGTTAACCGGTTAACACTGTTTTGAATTGTGAAAATGTACTGTTTTGCCTGCGTTAACCGGTTAACCCAGGGCGTTAACCGGTTAACACTGTTACGTTTTGCCAGAAAATGTGTTTTTGCCTGCGTTAACCGGTTAACCCAGGGCGTTAACCGGTTAACACTGTTGCAGAGTGGAAAATTGGTGTTTTAAATGTTGTGTACATAATTGAGAGTTGGCCTATGTTGGCGTATGATGTGATAGGGATTATTCCCCGCTGTTTTGAGCAGTATAGGTATTAGTAGAGCGTGCTAATACTGTGTTTAATTGATTTACATGATAATGATGTGTTGATACATGTGTTGATGATGTATGATGGTATGCATAATGATGTGAATGTATGTATTATGCATGTATGTGTGAATGGACTGTTGTATGGCTTAGAGTGTGAGCATATGTCCGTTGTGAATTGTTGTTGATGCTGCATTGCTAGATGATTAGCGTGCATAGCATAGCCTTTGGGGCTGTAGCTAATTCCCATGGTGAGGAATTAGTGAGTGAATCATTGTGGATTTGTTGTTGATGTTCGCATGCTAGATGATTAGTGTGCATAGTCTAGCCTTCGGGGCTGTAGCTAATTCCCATGGTGAGGAATTAGTGAGTGAGTCACTAGGTCTCAAATGAGTGGGACTAGTGGGCTTAGTAGCCGTATCTGGAGGGATCGGTGAGCTTGAACTATATGTTCAAGAATAGTCGGTACCGCATGTGTGGAGTCTCATTGCATAATGTATGTATGGCGTATAATATGAATGGATGTATTCCAATATTATACGTGTGTTTGAGTTGTTGTGGAATGTGATTTGAGATTATACTTGTGCTTTATGTTGATGTTGAGCTGATGTGCTGTTACTGATTGTATGTTGCGATTAGGGTGATTAATGTGTTAAATTACTTAACATGACATTATATTCTATAATGCTTATTATATTGATTGAGGAACTCACCCTTACAACTATTTTTCAGGTAACGAGAAATGAGTTGAGTAGAAGCGAATGCTTGGAGTCTAGTGTAGTCTCCTTAGTGGGTCGTGCTCTGATAGATGTAACATCGGGAGGGAACCTTTTTAATTATGTTGTGAAAGATTGTTGAACCAGTTTACATGTAGTATGTTACATGTTTTGATTAATTTGAATTATATCCGCTGCGATTTATGCAAATGTTTAATTGATTAAATAAAGAGCATGACAGTTATTTTGGAACATGGTGTGAATGATTGTGTGACACCCTTAACTGCATAATTACTCTGATATACGTTTATTATTTTAATTAAATATTTGGGGTATTTTAGAAGGGTGTTACATTAGTGGTATCAGAGCATAGTCGGTCGAGTCGAGTCGTAATTATTCTGTTTCCCCTGTACGGTATAGGTGTTGAGTAACCTATCAGTACTCATTGTTTTAGTTTGTTTGGGTTTTCAGAATAGAGATGGCTGGAAGAGGTAGAGATGATGCTGCGATTGCTGAGGCTCTGGGTATGCTAGCTGGAGTACTTGGAGGAAATCCGAATGTTGTGGGAATGGGAGCTGCTCGTCAACTGAGTGAGTTCCAGAAGAACAATCCTCCAATGTTCAAGGGAGCATACGATCCAGATGGCGCTCAGAAGTGGTTGAAGGAGATCGAGAGGATCTTCCGAGTAACTGAGTGTGCCGATAACCAGAAGGTCAGGTTCGGTACGCATATGCTGTCAGAAGAAGCTGATGATTGGTGGGTTGCTACCCGCACTGAGTTGGAAAATGCTGGGAATGCTGAGATCACTTGGGCTGTGTTCAGAGAGAGATTTCTGAGGAAATATTTTCCAGAAGATGTCAGAGGAAAGAAAGAGATAGAGTTTTTGGAGTTGAAGCAGGGTAACAGGTTTGTTACTGAGTATGCTGCGAAGTTCACAGAGCTGTCAAAGTATTACACTCCCTATAATGAGGCTGCTGGAGAATTTTTGAAATGTGTGAAGTTTGAGAACGGGTTGCGTCCCGAGATCAAACAGGCTATTGGATATCAGCGGATCAGAGTGTTTTCTGACTTGGTTGACTGTTGCAGGATTTTTGAACAGGATTCCAAAGCCAGAGCTGAGAGCTATCAGCAGAGGGTTGATAGGAAAGGCAAGAATCAGAATGATCGTGGAAAACCGTATGCAGCTGGCAAAGGTTTTCAGAAGCAGAGTGGGATGAAGAGGCCTAGTGGGGGAGACTCTAGTGCCCCTGCTAAGTGTTATAGATGTGGTCGGGCTGGACATCGTGTCCATGAGTGTACCAGTGCTGAGATGAAGTGTTTCAAGTGTGGAAAAGGTGGTCATTTGGCTGCAGAGTGCCGGTTGAAGACTGTAACTTGTTTCAACTGTGGAGAGTTGGGTCATATCAGTCCACAGTGTCCTAAGCCGAAGAAAGAGAATCAGTCGGGAGGCAAGGTCTTTGCTTTATCGGGTTCTGAGACTTCTGCAGATGATCGTTTGATCCGAGGTACGTGTTATATTAATGGCTTTCCTCTTGTAGCTATTATTGACACCGGTGCTACTCATTCCTTTATATCTTTGGATTGTGCTGTGAAACTTAAGTTAGAGATATCTGAGATGCTTGGAAGTATGGTGATTGATACTCCTGCGAAGGGTTCAGTGACTACTACTTCAGTTTGTTTGAATTGTCCTTTGAGTATTTTTGGTAGAGATTTTGGGATAGACCTTGTGTGTCTTCCACTAGTGCAGATTGACGTTATCTTGGGTATGAACTGGTTGGTGTTTAACCGAGTTTCTATTAACTGTTTTGATAAGACTGTGATATTTCCTGAGATTGAAGAAGGAAAGAGTTTGTTTCTATCAGCCAGGCAGGTGGATGAGGAAGTAGCAGATGGGGCAGAGTTGTTTATGCTGTTAGCGACTTTGGAAGCTAAAGATAAACTGGTGATTTGTGATCTGGCTGTGGTGTGTGATTTTCCTGATGTGTTTCCTGAAGAAGTGAATGAATTGCCGCCAGAGCGTGAAGGGGAGTTCTCGATTGATTTGGTACCTGGTACTAGACCGATATCGATGGCTCCGTACCGTATGTCTGCTGTTGAGTTAGCTGAATTGAAGAGTCAGCTGGAAGATCTGTTGGATAAGAAATTTATTCGTCCGAGTGTGTCACCGTGGGGTGCACCAGTGTTGTTGGTTAAGAAGAAAGAAGGTACCATGAGATTGTGTGTGGACTACAGGCAATTGAATAAAGTGACGATCAAGAATCGGTATCCTTTACCGAGGATTGATGATTTGATGGATCAATTGGTTGGTGCGAGTGTGTTCAGCAAGATAGATTTGAGATCTGGGTATCATCAGATACGTGTGAAAACTGAGGATATTCAGAAGACTGCTTTCAGAACAAGGTATGGACATTATGAGTATTCTGTAATGCCTTTTGGTGTGACTAATGCGCCTGGAGTATTCATGGAGTATATGAATAGGATTTTCCATCCGTACCTAGACCAATTTGTTGTGGTGTTTATTGATGACATTTTGGTGTATTCGAAATCTGAAGAAGAGCATGCGGAGCATTTGAGAGTGGTTTTAGAAGTTCTACGAGAAAAGAAGTTATTTGCTAAACTCTCTAAATGTGAATTTTGGTTAGAAGAGGTTAGTTTTCTTGGTCATGTGATTTCAAGAGGCGGTGTTGCTGTTGATCCTTCTAAGATAGAAGCGGTATCTAAGTGGGAAGCTCCGAAGTCAGTTTCTGAGATAAGGAGTTTTCTTGGACTTGCAGGTTATTATAGGAAGTTCATTGAGGGATTTTCTAAGTTGGCGTTACCGTTGACGATGTTGACTAGAAAGGGGCAAGCGTTTGTTTGGGACTCAAAATGTGAAGAAGGTTTCCAAGAGTTAAAGAGGAGGTTGACTACTGCTCCTATTCTGATATTACCGAGTTCGTCGGAACCATTTGAGGTTTACTGTGATGCTTCATTGTTGGGCTTGGGTGGTGTGTTGATGCAGAATAAGCAGGTTATAGCTTATGCTTCGAGACAACTGAGGGTTCATGAAAGGAACTATCCGACACATGATTTAGAGTTGGCAGCTGTGGTATTTGTTCTGAAGTTGTGGAGGCATTATTTGTACGGGTCAAGATTTGAGGTTTTCAGTGACCATAAGAGTTTAAAGTATTTGTTTGATCAGAAAGAGCTGAATATGAGACAGAGGAGATGGTTAGAATTTCGGAAGGATTATGATTTTGGTTTGAATTACCATCCGGGTAAAGCAAACGTAGTAGCTGATGCATTGAGTCGGAAATCATTGCATGTGTCTATGTTAATGGTTAAAGAATTGGATTTAATTGAGCAGTTTAGAGATTTGAGTTTGGTGTGTGAGAGTACTCACAATAGTGTTAAATTGGGAATGTTGAAATTAACGAGTGGTATTCTGGATGAGATTAGAGAGGGTCAGAAATCCGATATGCTTTTGGTTGATAAGTTGACTTTAGTGAATCAAGGTCAAGGTGGTGAATTCAGAGTTGATGAGAATGGTGTTTTGAAATTTGGTAATCGGGTGTGTATTCCGAATATTACCGAACTTAAGAAGAGTATCCTTGAGGAAGGACATCGTAGTGGCTTGAGTATTCATCCTGGAGCTACAAAGATGTATCATGATTTGAAGAAGTTATTTTGGTGGCCGGGAATGAAAAGAGAAATTGCGAGTTTTGTTTATTCCTGTTTGACTTGTCAGAAGTCGAAGATTGAGCATCAGAAGCCGTCTGGGCTAATGCAACCATTGGCTATTCCAGAGTGGAAGTGGGATAGTATCAGTATGGATTTTGTTTCTGGTTTGCCGAGGACAAATAAGAATTTTGAAGCTATTTGGGTGATTGTGGATAGATTGACGAAGTCGGCTCATTTCATTCCGATCAGAATGGATTATCCGTTAGAGAGATTAACCGAGTTGTATATTGAGAAGATTGTAAGTTTGCATGGTATTCCGTCTAGTATTGTTTCGGACAGAGATCCTAGATTTACATCGAAGTTCTGGGAAGGTTTGCAGAGGGCTTTGGGAACTAAGCTGAGATTGAGTTCTGCATATCATCCGCAGACTGATGGTCAGACTGAGAGGACGATTCAGTCACTGGAGGATCTTTTGAGGGCTTGTGTTTTGGAAAAGGGAGGTGCTTGGGATTGTTATTTGCCTTTGATTGAGTTTACCTACAACAATAGTTTTCATTCGAGCATTGGTATGGCACCGTTTGAAGCTTTGTATGGTAGGAGATGTCGGACACCTTTATGTTGGTATGAGTCCGGTGAGAGTGTTGTGGTTGGACCGGAAATTGTTCAACAAACTACAGAAAAGATTAAGATGATTCAGGAGAAGATGAGAATTGCTCAGAGTCGTCAGAAGAGTTATCATGATAAGAGGAGGAAGTCACTTGAGTTCCAAGAGGGAGATCATGTGTTTCTTCGTGTTACTCCGATGACTGGTGTTGGTCGAGCTTTGAAGTCGAAGAAGTTGACACCTCGATTTATTGGTCCTTATCAGATTTTGGAGAGGATAGGGGAGGTAGCCTATCGTGTCGCTTTACCGCCGTCACTTGCGAATTTGCATGAGGTTTTTCATGTGTCTCAGTTGAGGAGGTACATTCATGATCCGTCGCATGTAGTCCAAGTAGATGATGTACAGGTGAGAGATAACCTGACTGTTGAAACATCACCTATGAGGATTGAGGATCGAGAGTTGAAGCAGTTGCGGGGTAAAGAGATTGCCTTGGTGAAGGTAGCTTGGGGAGGACCAGCAGGTGGCAATGTGACTTGGGAACTGGAGAGTAAGATGAAGGAGTCTTACCCAGAGTTGTTCGCTTGAGGTATGTTTTCGAGGACGAAAACTCTTTTAGTGGGGGAGAGTTGTAACACCCCGATAATAATAAAATAATTATTTAAATTGAGTTAATAATTTATTTATTAATTTAATTAAATAATTGGAAATTTTATTATTATTATTATTATTGGAAAATATATATATGTTGGAAATAAGGAAAAGAATCCCATTTGGTAAAAAGAAAGTTTCACGTGAAAACAGAGAACGACCGTGAAAGAGGAAAAGGGCAAAGAGACAGAGCAAGGGCTGAAGATTGAAGAGAGAAAAGCTTGGAGCTCAAAGATTTGCCGGATTAATCAGGTAAGGGGGGTTTATCGTCGATTAATGGGTATTATGGGATAATATGTGATGGGTAGTGATAAGCCGTTATTTGACCCTAATTGGGATTGTGAATGCTGAAATTGATGTTGGATAAACTGTGTTAAAAACTGTAATTGAATCTGTGTTTGGGTTAGTTGTGAAATTCCGAACGTATAGCTTCTTACGGGATCGGAATCGGAGGTCCGGAAGTCCTCCAACGGCGGAAAATGCGGAGAATTCTGCATTCTGCCTTGTGTTAGCGCAGGAACTGTTGTTTTGTCTGCGTTAACCGGTTAACCCAGGGTGTTAACCGGTTAACACTGTTTTGAATTGTGAAAATATACTGTTTTGCCTGCGTTAACCGGTTAACCCAGGGCGTTAACCGGTTAACACTGTTACGTTTTGCCAGAAAATATGTTTTTGCCTGCGTTAACCGGTTAACCCAGGGCGTTAACCGGTTAACACTGTTGTAGAGTGGAAAATTGGTGTTTTAAATGTTGTGTACATAATTGAGAGTTGGCCTATGTTGGCGTATGATGTGATAGGGATTATTCCCCGCTGTTTTGAGCAGTATAGGTATTAGTAGAGCGTGCTAATACTGTGTTTAATTGATTTACATGATAATGATGTGTTGATACATGTGTTGATGATGTATGATGGTATGCATAATGATGTGAATGTATGTATTATGCATGTATGTGTGAATGGACTGTTGTATGGCTTAGAGTGTGAGCATATGTCCGTTGTGAATTGTTGTTGATGCTGCATTGCTAGATGATTAGCGTGCATAGCATAGCCTTTGGGGCTGTAGCTAATTCCCATGGTGAGGAATTAGTGAGTGAATCATTGTGGATTTGTTGTTGATGTTCGCATGCTAGATGATTAGTGTGCATAGTCTAGCCTTCGGGGCTGTA
This sequence comes from Lathyrus oleraceus, assembly GCF_024323335.1. Taxonomy (NCBI): domain Eukaryota; kingdom Viridiplantae; phylum Streptophyta; class Magnoliopsida; order Fabales; family Fabaceae; genus Lathyrus; species Lathyrus oleraceus. The sequence goes on along the minus strand of NC_066584.1, from coordinate 20,896,702 downwards.
GCTAATTCCCATGGTGAGGAATTAGTGAGTGAGTCACTAGGTCTCAAATGAGTGGGACTAGTGGGCTTAGTAGCCGTATCTGGAGGGATCGGTGAGCTTGAACTATATGTTCAAGAATAGTCGGTACCGCATGTGTGGAGTCTCATTGCATAATGTATGTATGGCGTATAATATGAATGGATGTATTCCAATATTATACGTGTGTTTGAGTTGTTGTGGAATGTGATTTGAGATTATACTTGTGCTTTATGTTGATGTTGAGCTGATGTGCTGTTACTGATTGTATGTTGCGATTAGGGTGATTAATGTGTTAAATTACTTAACATGACATTATATTCTATAATGCTTATTATATTGATTGAGGAACTCACCCTTACAACTATTTTTCAGGTAACGAGAAATGAGTTGAGTAGAAGCGAATGCTTGGAGTCTAGTGTAGTCTCCTTAGTGGGTCGTGCTCTGATAGATGTAACATCGGGAGGGAACCTTTTTAATTATGTTGTGAAAGATTGTTGAACCAGTTTACATGTAGTATGTTACATGTTTTGATTAATTTGAATTATATCCGCTGCGATTTATGCAAATGTTTAATTGATTAAATAAAGAGCATGACAGTTATTTTGGAACATGGTGTGAATGATTGTGTGACACCCTTAACTGCATAATTACTCTGATATACGTTTATTATTTTAATTAAATATTTGGGGTATTTTAGAAGGGTGTTACACACCTTTCCTCTCTATACCTTGCATTCTCGTTTTGCAGTTGGAGTACTTGTGCCCTTAACTCCGCCAAGGTCTCCATCACCTCTTTGTTGGTAGGATTTTTTGTTTTTGTTTTTTTATAAAATGACGACGGAGTCACACCAAAACCCTTACCCCTCACACGACCGGAATACTCAGGAACATTTAGTACTCGACTAAGTACGCTCCTGCAATTCTGGACCTCGGTTGAAGGTACGGTTTGGGATAAAGTCTCCTGAAATATTATTAGAGGAGATTAAAAATGAATTATATGTCTAACAAAATTTTCGATATAATTAAAGAAATAATGTTACATATACTTACACATTCGTCATAAACATTTTGGACCGCTTCAACGACAGCCCCATCCTTCCCAACCCGAGCAGCCTTCCATAATACGTGCTCCGGAAGAGATGTTGCGTCACTTTTCTCCTCGGCTAGCTACACATTGAATTAGATTATAAGATCATCAATTATAACATATTGTGACAATGTATAAGCTCATAGCATTTGAATATACTCACAATTCTTTGTTGTAATCGTGCATAACCCGTACGCCCTTTTTTGTACGGATACGCGGGTTTTGATGCCCTTTTCCTATTTATGTCGCTTACTTCCTGGATAAAAAAGTTTAAGGCATATTAGAACCAAGTAACTTAACAATTGTATAATACCATAATTAATAGACATTACATGGAATTTTTCGTTTCTTCGTTTGGCGACAAAGTTATCCCATTCATCGGCTGAAATAATCTCGGCATACTTCATTGGCCGTTCTCCTTCAACAAATTTTCCTTCCTCATCCTTGAGAAATTTGTTGCACAAAAAGGATCGAAATCCTCGGAGTCTTTTTCCGGCCAATTGAATACAATATTTTTGCCGGCTTTCATCGATGTGAAAGGATCTCTAAAAAACATACAAATGGAGTGTGTTATTATAAAGTCATATTATAACAATATATGGTTAACAAATAGTCAACAAAAAAAACATATAACAATATATGGTAAGTACCTGTATCTCCGACCATATTTTTTCCTTGCCAACCTTCAAGTCCGGACTTCTCCAATTATCACATGTAATCGGAATATGTTGTCGAACAAGGAAACCAATGTAACTTGCCAACATTGAACCGTTAGGCTCAATTAGTTGGTCTTCAGCACTCCAATGCACTTCAAATTTTACACCCTTGTCTCTTGCACGAATGATTGACTTCATAACAGTCAATCCTCGTTTGATTTCTTTTTCAACATTATTACGTGATTCATTCGCGGCATGGGTATCGTCTTGGTTAGCCATTTTATCTGTAATATAGAAATGATTCAATAAGACCCAAGTAAGACAATGATTCAATACGTCAACACATTCATATACCTTCCATTTCTCATGCAAAAGACCTATTGCATGCAAAAGACCAATGCAAACTCACACACACCTACTGCATGCAAAAGACCAATGCAAACTTATGGTGTTTGGAACATGAACAAACTTGCATCCATAATCATCAAACTTCCAAGCACAAGCTCAAACACACTTCAAATGATATCAGTTTTCAATCAGAAATAAAAAACTCAGTTTGCCCTAAACAACATTAATCAACATAATGCACAAAATGTAAAACTAAGTTTAGAAAATGCCCTAATCAAACACATGAAGAAAGTGAACGGTAAAGATGGAGAAGAGAAATACCTTCAAGGTGACGGTAACGATGGAGAAGAAAGTGAACAGTGACGGTGGACGTGAACGTGAACGCAGCAGCAGAAAAAGGCGACGGCGACGACGACGGTGAGGGAGGGAGAACGAACGGAGGACGAGAGTAATCGCAGTAGACGGTGGACGCAGTAGAGAGAAAACCCAGTTACGTAAACGAAATAGCTTGTAGAAAGGGAAAATAAAGAGACATGCAGTATATGTTATAATTTTAATGTTTACTAAAGGGGACCTTAGAGGGCGCTTTTGTAAAAAAAGCGCCCTCTAAAGGGGGCCTAAGAGGGCGCTTCTGAAAGCGCTCTCTAAGGCTTTCCAAAAGCGCCTTCTAAACTGGAAATGTACATGGACTTAGAGAGCGCTTTTTTAAAAGCGCCCTCTAAGGGTAACCTTAGAGGGCGCTTTCACTAAAGCGCCCTCTATTGTTGTCCCTCCATTTCCTCATTATTTTTTTTTTACTTCACTTTAGAGGGCGCTTTTTTACAAAAGCGCCCTCTAAAGGGGGCCTAAGAGGGCGCTTCTGAAAGCGCTCTCTAAGGCTTTCCAAAAGCGCCTTATAAACTGGAAATGTACATGGACTTAGAGAGCGCTTTTTCAAAAGCGCCCTCTAAGGTTACCCTTAGAGGGCGCTTTCAATAAAGCGTCCTCTATTGGTGTCCCTCCATTTCCTCATTATTTTTTCGCTTCACTTTAGAGTGCGCTTTGTTACAAAAGCACCCTCTAAAGTGCGCTGTCTATTCCAATAGTATGCTCCTTATTTTTTCTCTTCACTTTAGAGTGCGCTTTTGTAATAAAGCGCCCTCTAAGGGGCGCTGTCTATTCCAGTTTTTGGCGTAGTGATGTGAATTATTGTTGTTAGCACCATGAAATTTGATTGGATTGTTGTTGTCAATGTGGTGTGAATTGATGTTGTTTTGGGTCAGAGTTGGAACGAGGTTATAAATGTTTTCGGGGTAAATAAGTTGGGGTTTTTAACTTTGGAAAAGTGACTTTCGGGTTAAAATGTGGTATAAACTGTTTGTGAGAAAAAATGGGGTTTTGGGATGAATTATGGGTGATTTTCATTTTTAAAAAGTTGCAGAAAAGTGATTCTGCAACAGTGTAATCGGTTAGCAGAATTGGAGAAACCGATTACACTGCTAAAAAACTATGTTTTAGGGCAAAATTTGAGGGTGTAACCGGTTACAGGTTTTGGGGTATCCGGTTACCATGTGAAACAGAAGCCACACATGGGATGAAATAAGGAGTGTAATCGGTTACTAGTTTTTGGGTAACCGATTACCGTATGTATGTGACAGTCTGGGTTACGCCACTGGTTGTGGTGTAACCGGTTACTGGTTTTGGGATAATCAGTTACACTAGGAGCAATTTCTTAAAAACTTTAAAAATTCATAACTTTTGTTCTGAGTGTCCGATTCAAGTGTTGTTCAAAGCATCAGAAAGCTAAGAGCATGTACTATCATTTAAAATTGGTTTTAGTACCTGAAAATGCTATTTTTTCTATGTGATGGTGTTGATATGTATTGAAACATTTATGTGGTGGTGTGACATAATCTTAAATTCATTGTTGTTGCTTATTATGTTGTATGTTGATGTTGTTGAGTTGTATAACATGTGTTGGATGCATGATGGCCAGTATTGGCGATGTACATTGACTATGGAGGTTAGTCGTTGTGCATGATGTTGTTGTTTGATGTATAATATGTTGCATGCATTCATATTTTTAGACAAATGGCCAGTTGTTGGTGAGCCTTAAATCCCATTGTGTGGATTGGGCCGATAACTAATTTCTGAGGTGATGGAATTAATGAGATGTTATCGGAGGTGATGGTAACAAATTGGTGGCATTGGTCCTAGGAGGTAAGGATCGAAGTGGTGAACCTGAGTGTATACATATTGGTACCACATGCATTGAGTCGAGTTGTGAGTCTTATTGCATTATATATTGGTTGCATTTGATATTGTATGGATGGTTAATTATGTTGTTGTTATGTTGGATGGTTGTTATGTTGTTATTATGTGTGAATAGTCATTTTGTGGATTATGTGGAATTGTGTTGTGGAATTGGTGATATGCATGTGATAATCTAATGCTTACTTATTATCATGCTTTCCTTTATATAATTATGATATCTCACCCCTTCTGTTTGAATGTTGCCTCCATGTGGGTAACATGTAGATAATTCGGAGTAGGAGCTCAGATGTGAGTGGAAGATGAAGTCTTCCATTTTATTTTAGTGTTGGCGTCTGCTCTAATGTGTAACACTGGAGAATTGGAACAATGTGTCTTTCTTTATGTTTTAACATTTTTCTTATATGACATGTTATGTTGATGTTGGATATGTTGAGTTAACTGTTTGCCTGAAGAAGGAAGTGTTTAAATGGAAGCCAGAGCATCAAAGAGTGTTCGAAGAAATAAAGGAGAAATTAATTAACCCTTCAATTTTATCCCCTCCTGTTAGAAATAGATGCACGAGGTTGTTTATTTCTGTGTCGGACTCGACTATAGGAAGCATGTTAGCACATGAGGAAGATAATGGTGTTACGTACTTTGCCTGAAGAAAGAAGTGTTTAAATGGAAGCCAGAGCATCAAAGGGTGTTCGAAGAAATAAAGGAGAAATTAATGAATCCTCCAATTTTATCCCCTCCTATTAGAAATAGATGCACGAGGTTGTTTATTTCTGTGTCGGACTCGACTATAGGAAGCATGTTAGCACATGAGGATGATAATGGTGTTGAAAAGGCCATTTATTACTTCAGTCGAATCTTGAACGATGCATGAACTAGGTATAGTCTTATAGAAAAGATTTGTATTTGCTTGTATTTCTCATGTATGAAATTAAAACATTATATAAAACCAGTTGATGAGTATGTGCCTTCGTATTTCGACGTTATTAAACACATGTTATCTAAACCAAATTTGCATAGTCGAATTGGAAAATAGACTTTTTCCCTGATAGAATATTCCCAGACATATGTGCCTTTAAAGGCAATGATGGGACATATGGTCACCTACTTTATCGTCGATCATGTGATAGTAGAGGCACCTTAAAATTATTTGGAGCCAGAACCTTGGAATGTATACTTCGATGGCTCCATCCATAAATATGGATCTGGCATTGGAATTTTAATAATATCACCTGATAAATTTTCGACGAAGTTCAAATATAGAATTGACGGTTCTTACTCAAATAATGAGGCCGAATACAAAGCTTTAATAGCTGGTCTCGATATCTTGTTATATTTGGGGGCAAAAAGGGTCGAGATAAGAGGAGACTCCAAATTGGTTGTTAAACAGATAATGAAAGAGTATAGATGTATTAAGGAGAACTTAATCATGTACTTTGTTATAACCAATCGACTAATCATGTGCTTTGATTTTGTGGATATTCAACATGTTCCTCGACTTGAAAATTAAAAGGAGAATGATTTGGCGCAAATTGCTTCAGGATACAAAGTGTCAAAAGAGAGTTTAGATGATTTGGTTGAATTACGAGGCAGAGTAAAATCAACAAGGTTTTCTCCTTCAAATTTAACAATGACAAAGTTGGGGTCAACAAATTTTGAAAATTTTGAAGTCTTTGCCATCGAAAGTTTGAATGATACTGACTAGTGAAGAACAATAGTTGAATTCTTAGAGAATCCGACAGGATAAATTGATCAAAAGGTTAAGTACAAATCTTTGAGCTATGTTATCATAGGGAACAAATTGTTCAAGAAGATGTTTGATGGTATTTTGCTCAAATGCCTTGGTGAAAGTGAGGCGTATTTAGTTGTGTCGAATGTTTACAACGGAGCATATGGTGCCCATCAAGTGGGGAATAAGATGAGATGGTTGTTGTTTCGACAAGACATTTATTGGCCTACCATGCTAAAGGATTGTATTGAGTTCACTAAGGGTTGTCAAGAGTATCAAGTACATGCAGGTGTTTAGCATGTCCCTACGAGTGAATTACATGTAATTGTGAAGTCATGGCCATTTAGAGGTCGGGCATTGGATTTATGGACATGAGGATTTTTTCCCTGTCAATATATTTTTGTCTTTGCGAGCGAAATACAACTCCATTTCTATTGACTTATGGACATGAGGATTTTTTCCCTATCAAAATATATTTGCAATCGATATGAATTTAAAGGCAAAGCGAAATTTCATCTGATCATTATTGAAATATGATGCTAGAGGAAATAGTTGATTTAGATGAAGAAATCTTAACAACATTAGATGTCTTAATAAGGAAAAAGAAAGAGTAGTTAAGGCTTACAATAAGAAGGTTAAGGTAAAGACCTTTTTAGTCGGAGACTATGTATGGAAGGCTACTTTACCTACGGATTGAAGGGATAGGACTTTAGATAAATAGTCTCCTAATTGGGAAGGCTCATTTTGTAGTTGAAGAATTAGCATCTGATAATTGAATCTAGAGAGTAAATAAGAAATACTCGAAAAGTATAAACACATGATACAACCATAGCCTCTTTTGTTTGTTGAAATCGAGCGTTGTTGGTTCTTTTAAGGTCGACATCCCGAAAAACTTGGTCGAAATAGACTTCAAAGTCGAACAAGAATTGGACCATAGAATCTTAAACTCGATGTTTGTTGTGTTTGCCCAATAATGTTCGAATAGAACTAAGGAGATCAACTTCAAAGATGTTTTCCTTTAGTTGCTGGATCAAGAGGTTCACTGAGTCGTCACCAGTACCAGCCAATGAAGCGTCAGAGGATTGGGAGGATCTAGAGCTAGTTGAAAGATTGTAGAGTTTTTGAAGCCTTTTTAGGGCCTCTATTGGATTCTTTCTTTTCTGGGCAAGTATTTCCACTTTGAAGATATGAAAACTATAGTTATTTATACTCCTGGATTTAAGGCAATTAAATAGGGGCAGTTGTCATACCCTAATTTTGTCCCATCATTTATCTATTCTTTTTAACTTATTTGTATTGCATCTTTTGCATTCTTATGACTATATTAAGTTGAAACTTAGAGACAATCTAATCAAGGTTACTCATTACATTACATTGTGTTAATTTAGTCAATCTTAAACTGTCCTATTTACATCCATATTCCTTTACATCATCATCCATAATAAGTCATGTTAGGGGGTCATGGCGTTGTCCTCCATGTTTGGACTTTGCATATCATTATCCTTTAGGTGGGAATTTGGAGTTCATTAGGGCTAGTGTTTTTCTTTTTAACAAGACTTTGCATATGATTATAGTTTCTATGTTTATTTCATGTCTTCGTATAAATTCCCCATACCATTGTTATTCATACATATTTTCATATTTTTATAACCATTTGCATTCACTGTGTAATTTTGCATACATCATTCTTTGTGAATGAAAAAGCTTGTTCTAAAATTGTTCCATGTGCTTTTAAAATATAAAACATTATGCCATACATATTTAAATCCAAATTAAAATAAATTGTTGGAACATGTTTAAAGAAATTACATTTTTACATATTACATAGCCTTCCATCCCCGTTAGTATATTACATTAAATACATGAAATAAGAAAAAGAAAATCCATGTGTGTCTTGAGCCACACACACGAGCTTGGCCTTGCACCATCCCAACCTTGCCCTCATGTCACCTTCATACCATACCATTCCATCAATAACTTGTATAACATCAAATTGAAAAAATTAAATGGAGACACGAGTTTTTCATTCAAGTAGCACATCTCATCAACATTTATTCATCATCATACCAACATACATTCATACAAACTGAAATGAATTAAAAAAATGAAAATAAGGGAATGAGAAAAGCATGTGACTCATACACGACCAACATCATCTACATCCATACATTCACAATAACATACACATAAAAGAACAACAAACGAAAAATTGAATAAAAAAGAAGAATAGGCAAGCATTGTATTTGTGACACACGAGTTTGGTATTGCTTCAATATATAGCATACACATCCAATTCAGGCCATCATCATCAAACACACACGACATTCATCCATGAGTTAAATTGAAATTGAATTTAAAAAGAGAAATAAGATTGACTCCCTCAAGCCCATTTCGGACTCAGCATGGCATTTTGGGCCTCTCAATTTTGCTTTTACTGCTTCTTCTTTTTTTCGTTTTGTTTTTGTTTTTTTGTCGGTATTAGGCCTTTGGGTTATGCCCTTGTTTTTGTTATTTCGATCACTCCCATTTGCTCACTTATACTCCATTTCCCTTTTTTATTGTTAGTTATTTTATTATTTTATTTAATAAAATAAAATCAGCTATTTTAAAATAGCATTAAAAAAAAAACTTGATCCAAAGTCAAGTTGCATTTTCAAAACTCATCATTTTTCGATCACTTATGATTTAACGCAAATCAAACTTGGATTCATATCAAGGGAGTTTTTATAAATCAAAATAAAATATCTAATAATTTTTAAACATCTTTTCACAAATAACATGAAAAAGAAACAGTTTGGTGTATACCACCAGTGGCGGAACTGAGGGGGGATGTGGGAAGGCCACGGCCACCCCTCAACTTTTTTTTTAATTCATATATATTAAATTATAAAACATCCTTATTTTAAATTAAAATTATTTTTTATTTTTTATTTTTCATTCAAAGTTAGGTTAAAATACAGATAAGGTAAAAAGCTCCTACCTTTCCTCTCTTTCTCATATGGGTTTGCTACCGACACCGGAATCGGAATAGATTAAAGTGATCAGCATCTAACAGGTAAAAAACTTTATTCATTCTTCTTTTATAAAAAGTAACAAATTAAAGTGATTGCTTGATTTGTGTTTTTGAGATTTTTAGGGTTCTTCTTTCTTGATGTGTTAAAATAATCTATATGAGGTTTATTAAGTCAATTCATAACACTGTAATTTACAAATATAGTTATACACTGTAATAAGGTTTATTTAATCATTGTTGCTGCTAATTTCTAATAGTGAAGTTACCGGTATTTGAAAACGGATTAAAGTTGATTAATTAAGTTTATTAATTTTTTTCTCTTTTAATTTTTATGTTCTCTAAATTGATTTTTGGATCTGATATGATATTATAGGAAGAGTAAAGATGAATAATAGGAAAATTGATTCTTTTTTCAAAAGGAAAGCATGTGAAATTGAAAGAGAAGAGAGAGATGAAGAAATTATAATCCCGACATCCGAATCTGAAATAGTTCTTGAGAATCCAACAATTGAAGAGCATCATGGTTTTGAAAATTCTTTGGAACGCGATCCTGGAAAGCGTCCTCCGATTTGGCAATATCCACCAAATCAAGTGGATGCAATACGAAAAGCTTATCTAAAATGGGGTCCATATCAAATTCATTTAGAAAACTATCCTTTGTCCGGTAACGAGGATCATCCGAGAAGGTTTCAACATACTTGGTTTAGCATATTTCCATCATGGTTAGAATATTCACCATCTGAAGATGCCACATATTGCTTACCATGTTACCTTTTTAGCAAAAAACTAAGTGGACGTCCTGGATCACTTGTCTTTATTTCTATGGGTTTTAGAAATTGGAAGAAAGTTAGGAATGGAAAATATTGTTCCTTTCTTAAACACATAGGGAAGGATCCTTGCTCACCACACAACAATGCAATGAAAGCTTGTTAAGACTTGTTGAATCAAGATGGTCATATTAGAAATGTTATTCAAGTGCAAAGTTCAAGTCAAAGAATGAATAATCGGTTACGACTCAAGACTTCAATTGACAATGTTCGTTGGTTAACACTACAAGCTTGTGCTTTTAGGGGTCACGAAGAAAGTAGCAAATCAAGAAATCAAGGTAACTTTCTTGAGTTATTGAAACTTTTAGCATCCTACAATGATGAAGTTGCAAAAGTTGTGTTGGAAAATGCTCCACAAAATTGCAAGTATACTTCACATCAAATTCAAAAAGAGCTCTTGCAAATTCTTTCTAGTAGGGTGAAAAAGAGTATTCGTGAGGAAATTGGTGATTCCAAATTTTGTATCGTTGTTGATGAAGCTCGTGACGAGTCAAAAAAGGAACAAATGGCTCTTGTATTAAGATTTGTTGATAAAGTTGGTTTAATACAAGAGAGATTTTTTGATGTGGCACATGTTAAAGACACCACATCTTTAACTCTTAAGGAAGCAATATGTGATATACTTTCTCGACATAACCTTGATGTTTCTAACATTCGTGGCCAAGGGTATGATGGTGCTAGCAATATGAGAGGAGAATGGAATGGTTTACAAGCCCTCTTTATGAAGGATTGTCCTTATGTATACCATGTTCATTGTTTTGCTCATCGATTGCAACTTGCATTAGTTACATCATCAAGAGAAGTCAAACATGTTCATAAATTTTTTGAGAAGCTGATCTTTGTTGTGAATGTTGTTTGTTCTTCTACAAAGCGTCATGATGAGTTACAAGCTGCCCAATTAGAAGAAATTGCTTATTTGTTATAGATTGATGAGATTGTAACTAGTAAAGGTGCAAATCAAGTTGGTACATTGAAACGAGATGGAGATACTCGTTGGGGATCACATTACGATTCAATTTCTAGCTTGATAAACATGTATGAAGCAACTTGTTTAGTTTAAAAAAAAATTGCAAAAGATAGAGGGAGTTATGCTACACGTGGGGATGCAGATAGTTGTTACAATTACTTGAAGGCATTTGATTTTATATTTATTTTGCACTTGATGAAAGAAATCATGGGAATAACAGATATGCTTTGTCAAGCCTTACAAAAAAAATCAAGATGTAGTTAATGCTATGAACTTGATTCGTTCAACAAAACATCTTATTCAAGGTTTGAGAGAAAATGGTTGGGATATATTGTTTACTAAAGTGGTATCTTTTTGTGAAAAGCATGGTATTGAGATTCCTGATCTTAATGATGTTCATTCAACAACAAGATTTGGACGCTCCCGTCTTGAAGAGAATCAAGTCACAATTCAACATTACTTTAAAGTTGAAATCTTTTTCACTACCATTGACAAACATTTACAAGAGTTGAATAACAGATTCAGTGAGCAGGCAATGGATTTGTTAACTCTTTCTTGTTCTTTATCTCCTAAGGATGGATATAAAGGTTTTAGCATTGATACTATTTGTTCTTTAGTTGAAAAATATTATCCTATGGATTTTAGTGATCAAGAGAAGAATAATTTGCAATTTCAACTCCAACATTTTCTATTTGTTGCTCGTCAAGCATCAAACTTGAATAATTTATCAACTATTCAAGAACTATGTTCATGTTTGGTTGCATCTGGGCAGACTGAAACGTACTTCTTGATTGATAGACTACTTCGTCTTATCATGACTCTTCCCGTTTCTACGGCCACAACTGAGAGGTCTTTTTCAGTAATGAAAATTATTAAGACTAAGTTGAGAAACAAGATGGATTATGGGTTTCTTGGAGATAGCATGACAATATATATTGAAAGGGAGATTAGTGCAAGTATTAGTTCGGAGTCAATTATTGACGATTTCAAGTCACTCGGAATGCGTAAAGCATTACTTTAAGGTAGTTTTAAGTCATGTAATTTAAATTTTTAGTAATTAACTTTGTATTTATTTTAACTTTAATGTTTTATTTAAAATACTATTTACATTTTATTTATAATCTTTATTTTATGTTAGCGGTCATCCCAAAATTTTTTATCTGGCTCCGCCACTGTATACGACTCTTTTCCTCAAGTGCTTGGATAATAGTCGTATAGCTCAACCATTTGACATTCGTCATTCGTTTAAAACTCTTAACTTTGATTCATACCAAAAGCCATCTCATTATCATATCTTGAGCGATCTCATTTTCATAATATATCGTACGAAAAAGGAATAATTCAATGTATACCTCTTTCTTCCCCGAATACTTGATACGGGCCGTATAGCTCGACCATTTGGCTATTCATCTTCCATCTAAAAAACCCTAATCATATCTAATCCTTTTCACAACTAATTGGATGAAAAATGAACAACTTGGTGTATACCACTCTTTTCCTTAAGTGTTTGGATACGAGTCATATAGCTTGACCATCCGAGCATTCATCATCTACTCAAAAACAAATTTCAACTAATCAAACTATTTTTTCTCTACCCCACGCGATTGAAAACCTTTTCACAAAAGAACATTATTTAGTCTGTTCTACCACGATACAAACAAACGCTTAAGCCTCCAATTGCAAGCATACAAGCAACGTTTAACCGCTAGAATGCGATCTAAATCTTTTCCCAATAAAATCAACCAATCCACACGTAGTTCTCTACGAAGAACTACAGAGCTATTCCTTATCGAACTTGAGGATACGCTGGAGCAAGACCCACAATCTTGTCAAGTACCCTAATAAAAAACCTTTTTGCTACCCTTTCTTTTTCCTTTTCAATTTTTGATAATCCGAATAAATCAAATAACATAGACTAAAGTTCTAATCGCAAATCTAACTAAATGATTCTTATTGAGTACAACAGATGTGAGGGGTGATAATACCTTCCCCCTTCATAATTGACTTCCGAACCTGAATTTGGCTGCAACGACAATTTGCTTTTTCTTTTAAGGGTTTTATCGATATTTCCCATTTCCTTTTGGAATAAATAAAGTTCGGTGGAAACTCTGTTATCATCTCGAGCATGCGAGCACTCTAGGTTTTTTTTTCACGTTGCGACACTCTCCTCTTAGTATTTTTCGTGCTTTCTTCCATATCTCATGGTGTGATGATGGTGATGGTCTGCAATCAAGGATTAGTCAACCATCTTCCAACTGTTGTTGTCTATATTGTCTTTTTTATTTATCATTGTCTCATCTAGCTTTTCATATCCTCCACGAGACAATCTATGTGGATATAGATTTTTATCCCTATTTTCCTTTCTTTTTTTTGCTATTAGCCTATTATAAACATAGTTGCTATTTTAATTTTCAGGATTGTATCTAAAAATTATCACCACGACACAAGATTATACTTCACAGCATAAGATTATTACTAACTTGGAACTCAGGAGAAGAACGATACTCAATAAACTTATACAATTATACATCACAAAAAGGTTAGGCTTGGTCTTTGTAATGTAATATATTGTCAGTTGTGTCTTATATCCCCTCCAATTCTCACTGTCATATAAAATCCATCTCTTCTTTAGCATATCACAGTCTACAATCTCAAAAACATTTTACATTTAGATCAAAAAGTTAGAATTAGTATTTAACAAAAAATATATTGTCATATATACTTGTAAGATAAAATCATGTAAGTTAAAATTATATCTTAACATCGGTACATATACTTATTTTCAATTTCGCATCTACCTTTTCCCAACCATATATCCAAATAATCATTTTGTTTCGAACAAGTAGTGCCATAAAATCCTTAAATTGATGGGTCACCATGAGGAGGAAGCATTCATATTGGGTCAAATACTCACATAAAGGTCAAAGACTTACCCAAACAAGTGAGAGAGACACCACAAATTCACCAAAAACCTTAGGGAAATGTGTGTATATGTCATCTCACTTATAAAGTGTTCAACCTCCAATTTTCAAAGCAATGTGGGACTTACATAACTCAAACTTGTTTCTCAATATAAATGGCATAGCGTTATCACCATATCACCTCTTAGTGGTCATATCAAACTCAATGCACATCTTAATACATGTGTTGCATACTTTTGTCAATGATGCCAACATTATGGCACCTTGAGTATTTCTTCTACTTTTATGCAAAATACGAGAACCCTCATTTGTAGGAAGGGTGTTAAATGAATTGTCCATATATATGTTTAAACAAAAAATAATGAAGTCATTGACATACAAAACATTGCTAAGTTACGTTATAATAAATCAACATCTATGTTTAATTAGACACACATTGCTAAGTTACATTTATAAACTACACATATTAACAACCAAGATTCAACTAAGTTATCTCCACGCCTTTAAGAGAGATGTCAAGACTTTAATAACTTAACATAATAACAACAACAAAATTAAACCTTCAATCTTAACAACAATAATAAACTTTCAATCTTAACAATAACAACAACAATAACTTTAAACCTTTTACTTAACAGAACAACAAAAACAACAAGAAGATCAATAAGATTGTTATGCTTTCAATCTCAACAACAACAACAACAATTGCATTAAACCGTTAAACCTTCAATTTCAACAACAACAACAACAACAGTAAACATTCAATATCATCAACAATAATAACGGTAAACCTTAAATATATCAACAACAACAACATTATTGTTACATGCATGGATAAATAATTTACGTATCGCAAACGTGATAAGGAAGTAAAAAAATGAGTTTGGTTTGAGTTTCGAGTTTACTTATTTGAGTTTCGTTAAATTTTCCTTCTTTGAGTTTCGTTCAAGTTTCCTTCCTCCTTTTCTTTATTCATTCGAGTTAGAGAAGACATGATGGAGTACAAAATCTTGTTTGTGGAAGGAATGATATTTTCGAGTTTGGTTTAGTGAAGAAATTATGTTCTCTAGTTTTGTTTAGTAGAGAAGATGAAGGAATGGAGCTTCGTTTGTTTTTAGGAAGATGGTTTTTTGTTCATTAATTAAAGAAGATGAAGAAGCTAATTCGTTCTCTAGGGCTCAACTAGTTTATGTGTACATGCAAAAGTGAATGGGAGTTAGTTTTGTTCTGGAAAAATAAGATTCTGGAAATTTTCTCTCGGTTGGATTTCTCAACCAAGGGAATATGGGAAAGTTTTCCTCTCGGTTGTATAGCACAATTGGGGAATAACTGTTTTTTTTAATTAAAATAAAAATAAATTAAGGGTGTCATTTCAAAATTATGAATGGATATTTCCCCTCAGTTGGAAAAATCAACCGAGAGAATAATCAATATATTTTTTTGATAAAAAATTTAAAAATATAAGGCGTTATTTTAAAAGACATAAAATATAAAATTACTAGCGTTGAGAGTCGAAAGGTGTGTGCATAAGGGACTTAATCAATAGAATAAATGTCTTATATTTTAAATAAAAAATAAAATAAAAAGAATGGCGCCATTTAAAAAAAATCATAAACGGTAGTTGTTGAAATTTGAAACATGTCTCTGAGAGACATAAAATGAAATTAAGAGTTAAAAATAATGTAACTATTACAAATATAATTTATAGATGTAATTTGATCTCTCATTTTATATTGTTTAATTTTATTTTTTTACAAACATTCATTATACACTCAAATAATTTTAAAAAAATAAAAATAAACAGGATATTGTGATAAATGTGATATATTGATAAAGTGATGATAGTAAAAGTGATAAAAAATGTTAAATGAGTAATTAAGTGTTCAAAGAACATTTTAACTACTATAACAAATCATCATCATCAATGAATATCCAAAAAAAAAATAAGACTATTAATCTCAAACAACATACTAATGCAAGATAAGTGGATATGTTCCATGCTATTATGCATTTTAAATATAATACCAATTTTGAAAAATATATTTTCTTCTATAGTTTTATTTAAGAATCAAGAACAAAATCTCTTTTAAATTTGTTTATATCTAAAATTAAATAATGTGTTAGTTGATATTGACAAACAAACAATTTAGTATAGAACAATGTTCTTCGGTCCATCTAAAGTGAGTCAATGGCAAATATAATTGTATGTAAGGTAGTTAAATCCTTCGTATGTCCATGGAAGGTAATATGAACACTAAATTATTTGCATCTTCCCTTCAACCGATAACGACAATACTTCAAGGATTATAGACTCTCATTCTCTTCAATCTGAATCTAATAATTCATTTATGCTAAAAAAATCAAACTTTTTCATTAACGGTAAACAAATATTTTGTCACTGAACAAAATCAAAATACCTTATTTTAGATGTGATTGATATAAAAAAATCTCTTTATTTTGTCCTTGAAAACTTTCTTAACTAGAATATGCATATTTTATTTTTGTTTGTTCTTTTTTCTAGTTTGCTTAAAATTATTATTATTATTATTATTATTATTATTATTATTATTATTATTATTATTATTATTATTATTATTATTATTATGTATATTTTTATGTTTTTTAAATTCTCTTGTTATATGATTATATGGTTATGTTATGGTTTATCGTTTATCAATATTTAAAAAATCTTTGTTATAATTTCACTTTGACACTTTATTTAATATGGAGAAGAGTTATAAATAGGAGACAATTTTTCTAGTAAATTGTGAAATGTGATATGAAAAATATTATTTTTACATAATATTTTATTTTAATTATTGGCATAGTCTTAGGGGTGCTCGTGACCTGATCCTCTATGATTTTGTATCATTTCTTAAAAAGGTAGATTTGTTTATCAAAATATGATTGTTATAAAAATAAAGAGGTTGCTCAATCAAGAATCGTTTGAAGACTAATGTTCTTTAATTTTATTTTCATGATAACACACAATATAAGATAACAGTTTTATCATCTAGTTTTTGTTAAATTTGTAGAAATATTTTAAATAGATTCATTGTAATTGTTCTCATGAAAAGAGTAAGGAAGTTTTTTAAATGATTATTCGATCTCAGATGATTTTGAAGATATCATATGACTAAGTAATCATTAGCATTTTGGTATTGCATATGTTGAAGCATCCTCTTGACACGCGTCATAAAGATATTACTCTGGTATTGGTACATGATTTCAAGGATATCGTTGGATCATATGTACTCAAGCCACCACCAGTTTCCTCTGCTCTGCTCCAAGCTTAAAGTCAACAATTTTATCCTCTAGTTGAATATCAAGTTGTTATCCTTTATGAGTTTGTTCATCAAGAAACCATCAGTAAAGGTTATTTTCTAGAAGAATAACTCAGTTATTTTCCATCACAATGTTTGAAAAGGGCATATTCTAATTGAAAATAATTTTCAATTTCAAACACTTATTCACTTACTTGAATAAGGAGCAACCATAAAACTCCTAACTTATGAACATTGTTGTTTTGAATAGTTGAGATTAATCCTAAAATATCATTTTTTTAGTGTACTAGAAATGAAGGATTGAAAGTAAGCCAAAAGAATAGGGAACAATGCAAGGAAGCAAGGAAGGCCAAGGAATCAAGACCAATCCTCTAATTGAGAAATCCTTCGATTAACGGATTTAAGAAAGAAACAACCCTTGAAAAACATTGTAAATTCTCTAAGACCAATCCTTCGATTATAGAATTGAAAGTATCTCAACACATTACTTAAGGCCAAACAAATCCAGTATGATAATTGGTCAATCCTTTGATTGACAGATTAAATGCATAATGATTTTTTTTATGAATAAAATATTTGGAATTCATTGAGAGAACCTTATTATTTTTATTACCCCTGAAGCTTTTTTTACAAAGAAAATAAGAGCAGTAGGTTTCCATAGAAAGGGATACTTGAAGTCGTACAAGGTGGATATTGACAAAACTTTAAGAGGATCTTGATGATGTTGTTTCATCTCTCATGTTTCATTTGTATAATTACCATGAGAATGTGTAGCTAGGCTCTTTCATGTTGGAGTTAAATGTATTAAACCCTATTTTGATGCATTACATTTGATCATGGTGTTATATATGTCTTAGTTATTCATTCGAGTTTGTTTTTATTCATGTTATCATTGCATGTTATAGTTTAATCAATCATAAATTGATATTTGGATTTAAATTCCTATTGAGAAATACTCTTTGAATATAGAGCCATGATATTCATCTATTAAAAATTAAATCATACGAATAAATTTAGGTTTAACATCCACATATATTGTTGATACTTAATGCTATCTTATTGGTTAATTGGATGAGAGCTTGTTAATTTTAAGCAATATAATTGATTTTACGATATTGCTTCATACATGAATAATATTCCTAGAGCGACATGTGATAATATGAAATGATAGCTAAAATATGTATAACTAGTCATTAGAGTGAATTGGAAACAACAACAAAAATATGTCTAACCTTAACATATTCACCTCATTGTTTATTTCATATTTATGTTATAGCCTTAAAAAGTTCTCATAGTTTATCTCAAAATCAATTTACAAAACCCCTTTTTCCCTTAAAATTATAAATATTGCTAGACAGATGTTTATTGCACCCATTTTTGTGGATACGCTATAAAAATATTTAATTTTGATACTTCATCAAAATGACGTTATTTCAAAGGACCGAAGTTTAGATGTTACAAGCATAACAATAATCTTTATCATTTTAAGCATTTTACACATTTGTTCATAGTTGTATATAACCTTATTTGTTTAATCTATTTTGTTGCTAATTTGATTGGTTAGATTGATGAACTTTATTTATGCGAGGAAAAAATCTAGAGGATCAAATGTCATTTGATACTAAGATTGAAAGAACTTCTCGTAGAAACAACGATAAGACAAAAAAAATCTAGGTAAGTAGATTAAGTAACAAGAATGAACGTTTGTTTATTCAACATATTCCATACCTAAAAGCGCCATGAAATATCTACAATACAACAACAATGGTGATAACAACAACAACAATAACATTGGAAATAATAATAATAATAATAATAATAATAATAATAATAATAATAATAATAATAATAATAATAATAATAATGTTGGTTTAATATCATGTCATAATAGTCCAAGAAGGCTAACTCAAATTAGCGCACCTCCAAGAAATGCCAGGCAGACGAATATTAGATTGCTTCAAAATATTTATGTTCACCCTTTTTAGGACTAGACCATGAAAATTTGTACAGTCATCTCATGAATTTCTATGAGATATCTGCAACGCTTGAAGCACTTAAATAAGAAGAATAAGTTATCTTTATGAGGTTGTGTCTCCACTCACTGATAAGGGAAGAAAAAGATTGGTATCGTGATCAATCTCCATAAATCATGATTAACTGGAACACGTTGGAAGAAAATTTCCTTAACATGTTATTCTCTCATAATAAGTTTATGGAAGCTAAAATAGTCATTGCTATGTTTTCCCATGGATCTACTGAATTTTTGTGTGAAGCGTGAGAAAGGTACAAGTTGATGCTGAGAAGATACCCAAACCACATTTTTGACAACTTGATCCACATCCATATCTTCTATAATGGACTTCTTTAGCAACCAAAGCTTTTATTATAAGTAAATGCATGTGGTTTGCTGATGTCAAAGAGTGATGAAGAAGCCATAGCTATATTCGAAAATATGACACACTATGATCATTAGGGTCAATATAACATATGTCATGTTTAGAGAAAATTTGGAATTATTAAGTTAGGTGCAAATGATGAAATATTAGCTAAGAATAAATTGTTTACCCAGATTGTGGAAGGATTGAGAAATCAGTTACCCAAGCTTCCACAATAATTTAAAGAAATTCTAGAAGCACCTAGAAAACACAAGTAGGTTTCATATTGTGAGTTATGTATTGGGGACCATCCCACTGGTTACATCACTCCTATGATGAAGAGGTGAATTGTTTGAATAATCGAAAAACTCTAGGACAATATCAAGGAGGGAACAACAACAACCAAAGAGGCAATAACCTAAATTTTGGCAAAGGATAGAGGCAAGACGCAAGTCCATCAAACAAACAACATCCATATCAAACTATAATCAGAGTCAACCTCAACAAGGTAAGATGTCAAAACTAGAAGATACTCTAAACCATTTACGTAGATGTTAATGGCTAGCCAAAAAAAATCTGATGCATCAATGAAGAATTTGGAAGTACATGATGTTGTACATATTTTAAAATGTCAAGCTAATCAATTTCTTGATAAATTTTAGAGAGTCAAATTCTCTTCATATGGTAACTTTTATACGTTTCGAAAGGTAAGTTAAAATTAAAATAAACATATAGACTTTGTGGCCCAATGGATAAGGCGCTAGTCTACGGAAACAGAGATTTTGGGTTCTTAATCTTTTAATTTTGTAATCAAATGTTAGTCTTACCTAATTGCCTTTATTTATCATATTTTCCTAAGTATTTTAATACACATTGTTCTCTATTTTCAACCATGCGCTTTGTGTACCCCCAATAGTTATCTTTTGTTACATTTTATTTAACACAAGCTAACTTATCATTGTCTAGTAGGAATTAACACAATCTTGTGGAAACAAAATTTTATAAATATTATTACTTGATAACAATGTTGGTAAACTTGCCAATTAAGCTTATTAGTCTCTAAGGGTCAAACTCAGTCATCTAGACCTATCTCAGGCGCTCATTGTGCTTCTCCATTGAAAGGGAGTGCTTACGAACGATGATAATATGCTTGCAAATGTGTGTTTCATGGTTTATTGTAGGGGTTGTAGGGACTCCTTCGTCTTGTGAAGGTTTGCCATGTGATAGTGGATCACATTTGTTTTGTATTGAAACTATAAGATGTAACATAGGACCTTCAATTCTTAGAGGATATACATATGGATAAGGATGTACATGTATTCCATGGGATAATGATGATGATGTTGATGTAGTTTCCTGCATACGTATTGTAATATGCCTTAAAGCTTCAAGTGAGAAAAGTTTAAAAAAACAGATTTCGGTACTGACATATTTTCGGGCTTGTTTGTGGATATGTTTGTTAATGTGTCATATATATTTGGGCCTTTAAGGTTTTTTTATAGTTATAAATATATTTCTTTCTTATTAGTTGGAAGTACATGATGTTGTACATATTTTAAAATGTCAAGCTAATCAATTTCTTGATAAATTTTAGAGAGTCAAATTCTCTTCATATGGTAACTTTTATACGTTTAGAAAGGTAAGTTAAAATTAAAATAAACATATAGACTTTATGGCCTAATGGATAAGGCGCTGGTCTACGGAAACAGAGATTTTAGATTCGATCCCCAGCAAAGTGTCTTTTAAATTTTACTCATTATTTAATATATAAATAAAATGAACACAACTTAGGCTAAATTAAAGTTAAAGTTTTGATTTTCTATTTTATTTCTAACACTTAACAAAAGTTAATATATTTTTAGTTTTTATTGTAAATTCAATTTTTTTTTAATCTTTTAATTTTGTAATCAAATGTTAGTCTTACCTAATTGCCTTTATTTATCATATTTTCCTAAGCATATTAATACACATTGTTCTCTATTTTCAACCATGCGCTTTATGTACCCCCAATAGCTATCTTTTGTTACATTTTATTTAACATAAGCTAACTTATCATTGTCTAGTAGGAATTAACACAATCTTGTGGAAACAAAATTTAATAAATATTATTACTTGATAACAATGTTGGTACACTTGCCAATTAAGCTTATTAGTCTCTAAGGGTCAAACTCAGTCATCTAGACCTATCTCAGGCGCTCATTGTGCTTTTCCATTGAAAGGGATTGCTTATGAACGATGATAATATGCTTGCAAATGTTTGTTTCATAGTTTATTGTAGGGGTTGTAGGGACTCCTTCGTCTTGTGAAGGTTTGCCATGTGATAGTGGATCACATTTATTTTGTTGTGAAACTATAAGATGTAACATAGGACCTTCAATTCTTAGAGGATATACATATGGATAAGGATGTACATGTATTCCATGGGATAATGATGATGATCTTGATGTAGTTTCCTGCATATGTATTGTAATATGCCTTAAAGCTTCAAGTGAGAAAAATTTAAAAAAACAGATTTCGGTACTGACATATTTTCGGGCTTGTTTGTGGATCTGTTTGTTAATGTGTCATATATTTGGGCCATTAAGGTTTTTTTATAGTTATAAATATATTTCTTTCTTATTTGTTGTAAAATAAGTTGCAGAAGATGCATCCTAGTGAGAAGCAAAAGGTATAAAATCTTATAAAGTTTATATTCTTGGGGTTTGGCAGCCATTTGGGCTTATCAAAGGGATTTGGGAAACACTTTAAACACCTCAGATATGTGGAATTCTCATATTGAGATTTGAAGAGATTTGAAAATACTTGGGTAGAAATAGGATTTTGTTTGGGACCTTCAAAGAATATTTTCTTGTAACTCATATTGTAATTTCTTGTAACAACTTTATGAAATTATATTCCTCAAGGGACATATGTCAAACACGATGTCCTAAACAACTGATTCGACAAGTTAAACCAGAAACACCACAATAGTAAGTACTAGATGATATAGCAGAAAAGTAGTAAATAATATGATAATTATTTACTAGTTCGGTGAATCCACACCTACGTCTAAGGGGTTGAGTGCACAATCATAAAAGGAAATTCACTATTAGTAGTTTAGTATAATTAATCTTACAAGCAACAACAAACCATATGTCGTTCAATTCCTCTTCCTAACACTACCTAATGACTTTCTATTTAGGGTTCACCCTAAACGTGAGAACCTACTCACTTTCTTCTCAATCACACAACCTGTGATTGGAGATTCCAACTCAATAATCAATGTTGACTAGTAGCACTCAATTTTAGACAAACTAATTATGCCAAGTTGCTAAAATACAGTGGTGTACATGCAGCAATAACAAGGGCTCAAAATAAACTCTAGTACTCTAAAATCTTCAATGTATTGTTTGACTTCCAATATAGGTTTCAAGATCCTTATATAGCATAATAATTTTAGGTTTTTCTTCATGGATTTGAGATTTGATTTTGTCTAGAATCAATGTAGAATTTATTGGACATAATTTGCTTCATAAATCTCTCCAACAAGACATGATTTGTTTCAATTTAAATTCAAATGTAAATCTTCAATTAAATATGAATCAATCTTCGCCCAACTGTAAAAAAAAATCACTTAATCATATTTCTAAACCAATAGCAATAAAATTTAATCAAATATTTGACTAGAAAATCTTCCAAAACCTAATAATATTGACCTATTGCACAAGGCACCAATGGACTTTGTGGCCCAATGGATAAGGCCCTGGTCTACGAAACCAGAGATTCTGGGTTCGATGCCCAGCAAAGTCGCTTTTAAATTTTACTCATTATTTAATATATAAATAAAATGAACACAACTTAGGCTAAATTAAAGTTTTGATTTTCTATTTTGTTTCTAACATTTAACAAAGTTAATATATTTTTAGTTTTTATTGAAAATTCAATTTTTTTTTAATCTTTTAATTTTGTAATCAAATGTTAGTCTTACCTAATTGCCTTTATTTATCATATTTTCCTAAGCATATTAATACACATTGTTCTCTATTTTCAACCATGCGCTTTATGTACCCCCAATAGCTATCTTTTGTTACATTTTATTTAACATAAGCTAACTTATCATTGTCTAGTAGGAATTAACACAATCTTGTGGAAACAAAATTTTATAAATATTATTACTTGATAACAATGTTGGTACACTTGCCAATTAAGCTTATTAGTCTCTAAGGGTCAAACTCAGTCATCTAGACCTATCTCAGGCGCTCATTGTGCTTTTCCATTGAAAGGGATTGCTTATGAACGATGATAATATGCTTGCAAATGTTTGTTTCATAGTTTATTGTAGGGGTTGTAGGGACTCCTTCGTCTTGTGAAGGTTTGCCATGTGATAGTGGATCACATTTATTTTGTTGTGAAACTATAAGATGTAACATAGGACCTTCAATTCTTAGAGGATATACATATGGATAAGGATGTACATGTATTCCATGGGATAATGATGATGATGTTGATGTAGTTTCCTGCATATGTATTGTAATATGCCTTAAAGCTTCAAGTGAGAAAAATTTAAAAAAACAGATTTCGGTACTGACATATTTTCGGGCTTGTTTGTGGATCTGTTTGTTAATGTGTCATATATTTGGGCCATTAAGGTTTTTTTATAGTTATAAATATATTTCTTTCTTATTTGTTGTAAAATAAGTTGCAGAAGATGCATCCTAGTGAGAAGCAAAAGGTATAAAATCTTATAAAGTTTATATTCTTGGGGTTTGGCAGCCATTTGGGCTTATCAAAGGGATTTGGGAAACACTTTAAACACCTCAGATATGTGGAATTCTCATATTGAGATTTGAAGAGATTTGAAAATACTTGGGTAGAAATAGGATTTTGTTTGGGACCTTCAAAGAATATTTTCTTGTAACTCATATTGTAATTTCTTGTAACAACTTTATGAAATTATATTCCTCAAGGGACATATGTCAAACACGATGTCCTAAACAACTGGTTCGACAAGTTAAACCAGAAACACCACAATAGTAAGTACTAGATGATATAACAGAAAAGTAGTAAATAATATGATAATTATTTACTAGTTCGGTGAATCCACACCTACGTCTAAGGGGTTGAGTGCACAATCATAAAAGGAAATTCACTATTAGTAGTTTAGTATAATTAATCTTACAAGCAACAACAAACCATATGTCGTTCAATTCCTCTTCCTAACACTACCTAATGCCTTTCTATTTAGGGTTCACCCTAAACGTGAGAACCTACTCACTTTCTTCTCAATCACACAACCTGTGATTGGAGATTCCAACTCAATAATCAATGTTGACTACTAGCACTCAATTTTAGACAAACTAATTATGCCAAGTTGCTAAAACACAGTGGTGTACATGCAGCATTAACAAGGGCTCAAAATAAACTCTAGTACTCTAAAATCTTTAATGTATTGTTTGACTTCCAATGTAGGTTTCGAGCTCCTTATATAGCATAATAATTTTAGGTTTTTCTTCATGGATTTGAGATTTGATTTTGTCTAGAATCAATGTAGAATTTATTGGACATAATTTGCTTCATAAATCTTTCCAACAAGACATGATTTGTTTCAATTTAAATTCAAATGTAAATCTTCAATTAAATATGAATCAATCTTCGCCCAACTGTAAAAAAAAATCACTTAATCATATTTCTAAACCAATAGCAATAAAATTTAATCAAATATTTGACTAGAAAATCTTCCAAAACCTAACAATATTGACCTATTGCATAAGGCACCAATGGACTTTGTGGCCCAATGGATAAGGCGCTGGTCTACGAAACCAGAGATTCTGGGTTCGACCCCCAGCAAAGTCGCTTTTAAATTTTACTCATTATTTAATATATAAATAAAATGAACACAACTTAGGCTAAATTAAAGTTTTGATTTTCTATTTTGTTTCTAACACTTAACAAAGTTAATATATTTTTAGTTTTTATTGAAAATTCAATTTTTTTTTAATCTTTTAATTTTGTAATCAAATGTTAGTCTTACCTAATTTCCTTTATTTATCATATTTTCCTAAGCATATTAATACACATTGTTCTCTATTTTCAACCATGCGCTTTGTGTACCCCCAATAGTTATCTTTTGTTACATTTTATTTAACATAAGCTAACTTATCATTGTCTAGTAGGAATTAACACAATCTTGTGGAAACAAAATTTAATAAATATTATTACTTGATAACAATGTTGGTAAACTTGCCAATTAAGCTTATTAGTCTCTAAGGGCAAACTCGGTCATCTAGACCTATATCAGGCGCTCATTGTGCTTTTCCATTGAAAGGGATTGCTTATGAACGATGATAATATGCTTGCAAATGTTTGTTTCATAGTTTATTGTAGGGGTTGTAGGGACTCCTTCGTCTTGTGAAGGTTTGCCATGTGATAGTGGATCACATTTATTTTGTTGTGAATCTATAAGATGTAACATAGGAACTTCAATTCTTAGAGGATATACATATGGATAAGGATGTACATGTATTCCATGGGATAATGATGATGATGTTGATGTAGTTTCCTGCAAATGTATTGTAATATGCCTTAAAGCTTCAAGTGAGAAAAGTTAAAAAAAACAGATTTCGGTACTGACATATTTTCGGACTTGTTTGTGGATCTGTTTGTTAATGTGTCATATATTTGGGCCTTTAAGGTTTTTTTTATAGTTATAAATATATTTATTTCTTATTTGTTGTAAAATAAGTTGCAGAAGATGCATAAGGTATACATCCTAGTGAGAAGCAAAAGGTATAAAATCTTAAAAAGTTTATATTCTTGGGGTTTGGCAGCCATTTGGGCTTATCAAAGGGATTTGGGAAACACTTTAAACACCTCAGATATGTGGAATTCTTATATTGAGAGTTGAAGAGATTTGAAAATACTTGGGTAGAAATAGGATTTTGTTTGGGACCTCCAAAGAATATTTTCTTGTAACTCATATTGTAATTTCTTGTAACAACTTTATGAAATTATATTCCTCAAGGGACATATGTCAAACACGATGTCCTAAACAACTGGTTCGACAAGTTAAACCAGAAACACCACAATAGTAAGTACTAGATGATATAGCAGAAAAGTAGTAAATAATATGATAATTATTTACTAGTTCGGTGAATCCACACCTACGTCTAAGGGGTTGAGTGCACAATCCAAAAAGGAAATTCACTATTAGTAGTTTATTATAATTAATCTTACAAGCAACAACAAACCATATGTCGTTCAATTCCTCTTCCTAACACTACCTAATGACTTTCTATTTAGGGTTCACCCTAAACGTGAGAACCTACTCACTTTCTTCTCAATCACACAACCTGTGATTGGAGATTCCAACTCAATAATGAATGTTGACTACTAGCACTCAATTTTAGACAAACTAATTATGTCAAGTTGCTAAAACACAGTGGTGTACATGCAGCAATAACAAGGGCTCAAAATAAACTCTAGTACTCTAAAATCTTCAATGTACTGATTGACTTCCAATGTAGGTTTCTAGCTCCTTATATAGCATAATAATTTTAGGTTTTTCTTCATGGATTTGAGATTTGATTTTGTCTAGAATCAATGTAGAATTTATTGGACATAATTTGCTTCATAAATCTCTCCAACAAGACATGATTTGTTTCAATTTAAATTCAAATGTAAATCTTCAATTAAATATGAATCAATCTTCGCCCAACTGTAAAAAAAAATCACTTAATCATATTTCTAAACCAATAGCAATAAAATTTAATCAAATATTTGACTAGAAAATCTTCCAAAACGTAACAATATTGACCTATTGCACAAGGCAACAATGGACTTTGTGGCCCAATGGATAAGGCGCTGGTCTACGGAACCAGAGATTCTGGGTTTGATCCCCAGCAAAGTCGCTTTTAAATTTTACTCATTATTTAATATATAAATAAAATGAACACAACTTAGGCTAAATTAAAGTTTTGATTTTCTATTTTGTTTCTAACACTTAACAAAGTTAATATATTTTTAGTTTTTATTGAAAATTCAATTTTTTTTTAATCTTTTAATTTTGTAATCAAATGTTAGTCTTACCTAATTGCCTTTATTTATCATATTTTCCTAAGCATATTAATACACATTGTTCTCTATTTTCAACCATGCGCTTTGTGTACCCCCAATAGTTATCTTTTGTTACATTTTATTTAAGATAAGCTAACTTATCATTGTCTAGTAGGAATTAACACAATCTTGTGGAAACAAAATTTAATAAATATTATTACTTGATAACAATGTTGGTAAACTTGCCAATTAAGCTTATTAGTCTCTAAGGGCAAACTCGGTCATCTAGACCTATATCAGGCGCTCATTGTGCTTTTCCATTGAAAGGGATTGCTTATGAACGATGATAATATGCTTGCAAATGTTTGTTTCATAGTTTATTGTAGGGGTTGTAGGGACTCCTTCGTCTTGTGAAGGTTTGCCATGTGATAGTGGATCACATTTATTTTGTTGTGAATCTATAAGATGTAACATAGGAACTTCAATTCTTAGAGGATATACATATGGATAAGGATGTACATGTATTCCATGGGATAATGATGATGATGTTGATGTAGTTTCCTGCAAATGTATTGTAATATGCCTTAAAGCTTCAAGTGAGAAAAGTTAAAAAAAACAGATTTCGGTACTGACATATTTTCGGACTTGTTTGTGGATCTGTTTGTTAATGTGTCATATATTTGGGCCTTTAAGGTTTTTTTTATAGTTATAAATATATTTATTTCTTATTTGTTGTAAAATAAGTTGCAGAAGATGCATAAGGTATACATCCTAGTGAGAAGCAAAAGGTATAAAATCTTAAAAAGTTTATATTCTTGGGGTTTGACAGCCATTTGGGCTTATCAAAGGGATTTGGGAAACACTTTAAACACCTCAGATATGTGGAATTCTTATATTGAGAGTTGAAGAGATTTGAAAATACTTGGGTAGAAATAGGATTTTGTTTGGGACCTCCAAAGAATATTTTCTTGTAACTCATATTGTAATTTCTTGTAACAACTTTATGAAATTATATTCCTCAAGGGACATATGTCAAACACGATGTCCTAAACAACTGGTTCGACAAGTTAAACCAGAAACACCACAATAGTAAGTACTAGATGATATAGCAGAAAAGTAGTAAATAATATGATAATTATTTACTAGTTCGGTGAATCCACACCTACGTCTAAGGGGTTGAGTGCACAATCCAAAAAGGAAATTCACTATTAGTAGTTTATTATAATTAATCTTACAAGCAACAACAAACCATATGTCGTTCAATTCCTCTTCCTAACACTACCTAATGACTTTCTATTTAGGGTTCACCCTAAACGTGAGAACCTACTCACTTTCTTCTCAATCACACAACCTGTGATTGGAGATTCCAACTCAATAATGAATGTTGACTACTAGCACTCAATTTTAGACAAACTAATTATGTCAAGTTGCTAAAACACAGTGGTGTACATGCAGCAATAACAAGGGCTCAAAATAAACTCTAGTACTCTAAAATCTTCAATGTACTGATTGACTTCCAATGTAGGTTTCTAGCTCCTTATATAGCATAATAATTTTAGGTTTTTCTTCATGGATTTGAGATTTGATTTTGTCTAGAATCAATGTAGAATTTATTGGACATAATTTGCTTCATAAATCTCTCCAACAAGACATGATTTGTTTCAATTTAAATTCAAATGTAAATCTTCAATTAAATATGAATCAATCTTCGCCCAACTGTAAAAAAAAATCACTTAATCATATTTCTAAACCAATAGCAATAAAATTTAATCAAATATTTGACTAGAAAATCTTCCAAAACGTAACAATATTGACCTATTGCACAAGGCAACAATGGACTTTGTGGCCCAATGGATAAGGCGTTGGTCTACGGAACCAGAGATTCTGGGTTCGATCCCCAGCAAAGTCGCTTTTAAATTTTACTCATTATTTAATATATAAATAAAATGAACACAACTTAGGCTAAATTAAAGTTTTGATTTTCTATTTTGTTTCTAACACTTAACAAAGTTAATATATTTTTAGTTTTTATTGAAAATTCAATTTTTTTTTAATCTTTTAATTTTGTAATCAAATGTTAGTCTTACCTAATTGCCTTTATTTATCATATTTTCCTAAGCATATTAATACACATTGTTCTCTATTTTCAACCATGCGCTTTGTGTACCCCCAATAGTTATCTTTTGTTACATTTTATTTAAGATAAGCTAACTTATCATTGTCTAGTAGGAATTAACACAATCTTGTGGAAACAAAATTTAATAAATATTATTACTTGATAACAATGTTGGTAAACTTGCCAATTAAGCTTATTAGTCTCTAAGGGCAAACTCGGTCATCTAGACCTATATCAGGCGCTCATTGTGCTTTTCCATTGAAAGGGATTGCTTATGAACGATGATAATATGCTTGCAAATGTTTGTTTCATAGTTTATTGTAGGGGTTGTAGGGACTCCTTCGTCTTGTGAAGGTTTGCCATGTGATAGTGGATCACATTTATTTTGTTGTGAATCTATAAGATGTAACATAGGAACTTCAATTCTTAGAGGATATACATATGGATAAGGATGTACATGTATTCCATGGGATAATGATGATGATGTTGATGTAGTTTCCTGCAAATGTATTGTAATATGCCTTAAAGCTTCAAGTGAGAAAAGTTAAAAAAAACAGATTTCGGTACTGACATATTTTCGGACTTGTTTGTGGATCTGTTTGTTAATGTGTCATATATTTGGGCCTTTAAGGTTTTTTTTATAGTTATAAATATATTTATTTCTTATTTGTTGTAAAATAAGTTGCAGAAGATGCATAAGGTATACATCCTAGTGAGAAGCAAAAGGTATAAAATCTTAAAAAGTTTATATTCTTGGGGTTTGACAGCCATTTGGGCTTATCAAAGGGATTTGGGAAACACTTTAAACACCTCAGATATGTGGAATTCTTATATTGAGAGTTGAAGAGATTTGAAAATACTTGGGTAGAAATAGGATTTTGTTTGGGACCTCCAAAGAATATTTTCTTGTAACTCATATTGTAATTTCTTGTAACAACTTTATGAAATTATATTCCTCAAGGGACATATGTCAAACACGATGTCCTAAACAACTGGTTCGACAAGTTAAACCAGAAACACCACAATAGTAAGTACTAGATGATATAGCAGAAAAGTAGTAAATAATATGATAATTATTTACTAGTTCGGTGAATCCACACCTACGTCTAAGGGGTTGAGTGCACAATCCAAAAAGGAAATTCACTATTAGTAGTTTATTATAATTAATCTTACAAGCAACAACAAACCATATGTCGTTCAATTCCTCTTCCTAACACTACCTAATGACTTTCTATTTAGGGTTCACCCTAAACGTGAGAACCTACTCACTTTCTTCTCAATCACACAACCTGTGATTGGAGATTCCAACTCAATAATGAATGTTGACTACTAGCACTCAATTTTAGACAAACTAATTATGTCAAGTTGCTAAAACACAGTGGTGTACATGCAGCAATAACAAGGGCTCAAAATAAACTCTAGTACTCTAAAATCTTCAATGTACTGATTGACTTCCAATGTAGGTTTCTAGCTCCTTATATAGCATAATAATTTTAGGTTTTTCTTCATGGATTTGAGATTTGATTTTGTCTAGAATCAATGTAGAATTTATTGGACATAATTTGCTTCATAAATCTCTCCAACAAGACATGATTTGTTTCAATTTAAATTCAAATGTAAATCTTCAATTAAATATGAATCAATCTTCGCCCAACTGTAAAAAAAAATCACTTAATCATATTTCTAAACCAATAGCAATAAAATTTAATCAAATATTTGACTAGAAAATCTTCCAAAACGTAACAATATTGACCTATTGCACAAGGCAACAATGGACTTTGTGGCCCAATGGATAAGGCGCTGGTCTACGGAACCAGAGATTCTGGGTTCGATCCCCAGCAAAGTCGCTTTTAAATTTTACTCATTATTTAATATATAAATAAAATGAACACAACTTAGGCTAAATTAAAGTTTTGATTTTCTATTTTGTTTCTAACACTTAACAAAGTTAATATATTTTTAGTTTTTATTGAAAATTCAATTTTTTTTTAATCTTTTAATTTTGTAATCAAATGTTAGTCTTACCTAATTGCCTTTATTTATCATATTTTCCTAAGCATATTAATACACATTGTTCTCTATTTTCAACCATGCGCTTTGTGTACCCCCAATAGTTATCTTTTGTTACATTTTATTTAAGATAAGCTAACTTATCATTGTCTAGTAGGAATTAACACAATCTTGTGGAAACAAAATTTAATAAATATTATTACTTGATAACAATGTTGGTAAACTTGCCAATTAAGCTTATTAGTCTCTAAGGGCAAACTCGGTCATCTAGACCTATATCAGGCGCTCATTGTGCTTTTCCATTGAAAGGGATTGCTTATGAACGATGATAATATGCTTGCAAATGTTTGTTTCATAGTTTATTGTAGGGGTTGTAGGGACTCCTTCGTCTTGTGAAGGTTTGCCATGTGATAGTGGATCACATTTATTTTGTTGTGAATCTATAAGATGTAACATAGGAACTTCAATTCTTAGAGGATATACATATGGATAAGGATGTACATGTATTCCATGGGATAATGATGATGATGTTGATGTAGTTTCCTGCAAATGTATTGTAATATGCCTTAAAGCTTCAAGTGAGAAAAGTTAAAAAAAACAGATTTCGGTACTGACATATTTTCGGACTTGTTTGTGGATCTGTTTGTTAATGTGTCATATATTTGGGCCTTTAAGGTTTTTTTTATAGTTATAAATATATTTATTTCTTATTTGTTGTAAAATAAGTTGCAGAAGATGCATAAGGTATACATCCTAGTGAGAAGCAAAAGGTATAAAATCTTAAAAAGTTTATATTCTTGGGGTTTGACAGCCATTTGGGCTTATCAAAGGGATTTGGGAAACACTTTAAACACCTCAGATATGTGGAATTCTTATATTGAGAGTTGAAGAGATTTGAAAATACTTGGGTAGAAATAGGATTTTGTTTGGGACCTCCAAAGAATATTTTCTTGTAACTCATATTGTAATTTCTTGTAACAACTTTATGAAATTATATTCCTCAAGGGACATATGTCAAACACGATGTCCTAAACAACTGGTTCGACAAGTTAAACCAGAAACACCACAATAGTAAGTACTAGATGATATAGCAGAAAAGTAGTAAATAATATGATAATTATTTACTAGTTCGGTGAATCCACACCTACGTCTAAGGGGTTGAGTGCACAATCCAAAAAGGAAATTCACTATTAGTAGTTTATTATAATTAATCTTACAAGCAACAACAAACCATATGTCGTTCAATTCCTCTTCCTAACACTACCTAATGACTTTCTATTTAGGGTTCACCCTAAACGTGAGAACCTACTCACTTTCTTCTCAATCACACAACCTGTGATTGGAGATTCCAACTCAATAATGAATGTTGACTACTAGCACTCAATTTTAGACAAACTAATTATGTCAAGTTGCTAAAACACAGTGGTGTACATGCAGCAATAACAAGGGCTCAAAATAAACTCTAGTACTCTAAAATCTTCAATGTACTGATTGACTTCCAATGTAGGTTTCTAGCTCCTTATATAGCATAATAATTTTAGGTTTTTCTTCATGGATTTGAGATTTGATTTTGTCTAGAATCAATGTAGAATTTATTGGACATAATTTGCTTCATAAATCTCTCCAACAAGATATGAGTTGTTACAATTTAAATTCAAATGTAAATCTTCAATTAAATATGAATCAATCTTCGCCCAACTGTAAAAAAAAATCACTTAATCATATTTCTAAACCAATAGCAATAAAATTTAATCAAATATTTGACTAGAAAATCTTCCAAAACCTAACAATACTGACCTATTGCACAAGCCACCAATGGACTTTGTGGCCCAATGGATAAGGCGCTGGTCTACGGAACCAGAGATTCTGGGTTCGACCCCCAGCAAAGTCACTTTTAAATTTTACTCATTATTTAATATATAAATAAAATGAACACAACTTAGGCTAAATTAAAGTTTTGATTTTCTATTTTGTTTCTAACACTTAACAAAGTTAATATATTTTTAGTTTTTATTGAAAATTCAATTTTTTTTTAATCTTTTAATTTTGTAATCAAATGTTAGTCTTACCTAATTTCCTTTATTTATCATATTTTCCTAAGCATATTAATACACATTGTTCTCTATTTTCAACCATGCGCTTTGTGTACCCCCAATAGTTATCTTTTGTTACATTTTATTTAACATAAGCTAACTTATCATTGTCTAGTAGGAATTAACACAATCTTGTGGAAACAAAATTTAATAAATATTATTACTTGATAACAATGTTGGTAAACTTGCCAATTAAGCTTATTAGTCTCTAAGGGCAAACTCAGTCATCTAGACCTATCTCAGGCGCTCATTGTGCTTTTCCATTGAAAGGGATTGCTTATGAACGATGATAATATGCTTGCAAATGTTTGTTTCATAGTTTATTGTAGGGGTTGTAGGGACTCCTTCGTCTTGTGAAGGTTTGCCATGTGATAGTGGATCACATTTATTTTGTTGTGAAACTATAAGATGTAACATAGGACCTTCAATTCTTAGAGGATATACATATGGATAAGGATGTACATGTATTCCATGGGATAATGATGATGATGTTGATGTTGTTTCCTGCATATGTATTGTAATATGCCTTAAAGCTTCAAGTGACAAAAGTTAAAAAAAACAGATTTCGGTACTGACATATTTTCGGACTTGTTTGTGGATCTGTTTGTTAATGTGTCATATATTTGGGCCATTAAGGTTTTTTTATAGTTATAAATATATTTCTTTCTTATTTGTTGTAAAATAAGTTGCAGAAGATGCATAAGGTATACATCCTAGTGAGAAGCAAAAGGTATAAAATCTTATAAAGTTTATATTCTTGGGGTTTGGCAGCCATTTGGGCTTATCAAAGGGATTTGGGAAACACTTTAAACACCTCAGATATGTGGAATTCTCATATTGAGATTTGAAAATACTTGGGTAGAAATAGGATTTTGTTTGGGACCTTCAAAGAATATTTTCTTGTAACTCATATTGTAATTTCTTGTAACAACTTTATGAAATTATATTCCTCAAGGGACATATGTCAAACACGATGTCCTAAACAACTGGTTCGACAAGTTAAACCAGAAACACCACAATAGTAAGTACTAGATGATATAGCAGAAAAGTAGTAAATAATATGATAATTATTTACTAGTTCGGTGAATCCACACCTACGTCTAAGGGGTTGAGTGCACAATCATAAAAGGAAATTCACTATTAGTAGTTTAGTATAATTAATCTTACAAGCAACAACAAACCATATGTCGTTCAATTCCTCTTCCTAACACTACCTAATGACTTTCTATTTAGGGTTCACCCTAAACGTGAGAACCTACTCACTTTCTTCTCAATCACACAACCTGTGATTGGAGATTCCAACTCAATAATCAATGTTGACTAGTAGCACTCAATTTTAGACAAACTAATTATGCCAAGTTGGTAAAACACAGTGGTGTACATGCAGCATTAACAAGGGCTCAAAATAAACTCTAGTACTCTAAAATCTTCAATGTATTGTTTGACTTCCAATGAAGGTTTCGAGCTCCTTATATAGCATAATAATTTTAGGTTTTTCTTCATGGATTTGAGATTTGATTTTGTCTAGAATCAATGTAGAATTTATTGGACATAATTTGCTTCATAAATCTCTCCAACAAGACATGATTTGTTTCAATTTAAATTCAAATGTAAATCTTCAATTAAATATGAATCAATCTTCGCCCAACTGTAAAAAAAAATCACTTAATCATATTTCTAAACCAATAGCAATAAAATTTAATCAAATATTTGACTAGAAAATCTTCCAAAACGTAACAATATTGACCTATTGAACAAGGCAACAATGGACTTTGTGGCCCAATGGATAAGGCGCTGATCTACGGAACCAAAGATTCTGGGTTCGATCCCCAGCAAAGTCGCTTTTAAATTTTACTCATTATTTAATATATAAATAAAATGAACACAACTTAGGCTAAATTAAAGTTTTGATTTTCTATTTTGTTTCTAACACTTAACAAAGTTAATATATTTTTAGTTTTTATTGAAAATTCAATTTTTTTTTAATCTTTTAATTTTGTAATCAAATGTTAGTCTTACCTAATTGCCTTTATTTATCATATTTTCCTAAGCATATTAATACACATTGTTCTCTATTTTCAACCATGCGCTTTGTGTACCCCCAATAGTTATCTTTTGTTACATTTTATTTAAGATAAGCTAACTTATCATTGTCTAGTAGGAATTAACACAATCTTGTGGAAACAAAATTTAATAAATATTATTACTTGATAACAATGTTGGTAAACTTGCCAATTAAGCTTATTAGTCTCTAAGGGCAAACTCGGTCATCTAGACCTATATCAGGCGCTCATTGTGCTTTTCCATTGAAAGGGATTGCTTATGAACGATGATAATATGCTTGCAAATGTTTGTTTCATAGTTTATTGTAGGGGTTGTAGGGACTCCTTCGTCTTGTGAAGGTTTGCCATGTGATAGTGGATCACATTTATTTTGTTGTGAATCTATAAGATGTAACATAGGAACTTCAATTCTTAGAGGATATACATATGGATAAGGATGTACATGTATTCCATGGGATAATGATGATGATGTTGATGTAGTTTCCTGCAAATGTATTGTAATATGCCTTAAAGCTTCAAGTGAGAAAAGTTAAAAAAAACAGATTTCGGTACTGACATATTTTCGGACTTGTTTGTGGATCTGTTTGTTAATGTGTCATATATTTGGGCCTTTAAGGTTTTTTTTATAGTTATAAATATATTTATTTCTTATTTGTTGTAAAATAAGTTGCAGAAGATGCATAAGGTATACATCCTAGTGAGAAGCAAAAGGTATAAAATCTTAAAAAGTTTATATTCTTGGGGTTTGGCAGCCATTTGGGCTTATCAAAGGGATTTGGGAAACACTTTAAACACCTCAGATATGTGGAATTCTTATATTGAGAGTTGAAGAGATTTGAAAATACTTGGGTAGAAATAGGATTTTGTTTGGGACCTCCAAAGAATATTTTCTTGTAACTCATATTGTAATTTCTTGTAACAACTTTATGAAATTATATTCCTCAAGGGACATATGTCAAACACGATGTCCTAAACAACTGGTTCGACAAGTTAAACCAGAAACACCACAATAGTAAGTACTAGATGATATAGCAGAAAAGTAGTAAATAATATGATAATTATTTACTAGTTCGGTGAATCCACACCTACGTCTAAGGGGTTGAGTGCACAATCCAAAAAGGAAATTCACTATTAGTAGTTTATTATAATTAATCTTACAAGCAACAACAAACCATATGTCGTTCAATTCCTCTTCCTAACACTACCTAATGACTTTCTATTTAGGGTTCACCCTAAACGTGAGAACCTACTCACTTTCTTCTCAATCACACAACCTGTGATTGGAGATTCCAACTCAATAATGA
Organism: Lathyrus oleraceus; assembly: GCF_024323335.1. Classification (NCBI taxonomy): domain Eukaryota; kingdom Viridiplantae; phylum Streptophyta; class Magnoliopsida; order Fabales; family Fabaceae; genus Lathyrus; species Lathyrus oleraceus. The sequence goes on along the minus strand of NC_066584.1, from coordinate 20,859,614 downwards.
ATGTTGACTACTAGCACTCAATTTTAGACAAACTAATTATGTCAAGTTGCTAAAACACAGTGGTGTACATGCAGCAATAACAAGGGCTCAAAATAAACTCTAGTACTCTAAAATCTTCAATGTACTGATTGACTTCCAATGTAGGTTTCTAGCTCCTTATATAGCATAATAATTTTAGGTTTTTCTTCATGGATTTGAGATTTGATTTTGTCTAGAATCAATGTAGAATTTATTGGACATAATTTGCTTCATAAATCTCTCCAACAAGACATGATTTGTTTCAATTTAAATTCAAATGTAAATCTTCAATTAAATATGAATCAATCTTCGCCCAACTGTAAAAAAAAATCACTTAATCATATTTCTAAACCAATAGCAATAAAATTTAATCAAATATTTGACTAGAAAATCTTCCAAAACGTAACAATATTGACCTATTGCACAAGGCAACAATGGACTTTGTGGCCCAATGGATAAGGCGCTGGTCTACGGAACCAGAGATTCTGGGTTCGATCCCCAGCAAAGTCGCTTTTAAATTTTACTCATTATTTAATATATAAATAAAATGAACACAACTTAGGCTAAATTAAAGTTTTGATTTTCTATTTTGTTTCTAACACTTAACAAAGTTAATATATTTTTAGTTTTTATTGAAAATTCAATTTTTTTTTAATCTTTTAATTTTGTAATCAAATGTTAGTCTTACCTAATTGCCTTTATTTATCATATTTTCCTAAGCATATTAATACACATTGTTCTCTATTTTCAACCATGCGCTTTGTGTACCCCCAATAGTTATCTTTTGTTACATTTTATTTAAGATAAGCTAACTTATCATTGTCTAGTAGGAATTAACACAATCTTGTGGAAACAAAATTTAATAAATATTATTACTTGATAACAATGTTGGTAAACTTGCCAATTAAGCTTATTAGTCTCTAAGGGCAAACTCGGTCATCTAGACCTATATCAGGCGCTCATTGTGCTTTTCCATTGAAAGGGATTGCTTATGAACGATGATAATATGCTTGCAAATGTTTGTTTCATAGTTTATTGTAGGGGTTGTAGGGACTCCTTCGTCTTGTGAAGGTTTGCCATGTGATAGTGGATCACATTTATTTTGTTGTGAATCTATAAGATGTAACATAGGAACTTCAATTCTTAGAGGATATACATATGGATAAGGATGTACATGTATTCCATGGGATAATGATGATGATGTTGATGTAGTTTCCTGCAAATGTATTGTAATATGCCTTAAAGCTTCAAGTGAGAAAAGTTAAAAAAAACAGATTTCGGTACTGACATATTTTCGGACTTGTTTGTGGATCTGTTTGTTAATGTGTCATATATTTGGGCCTTTAACGTTTTTTTTATAGTTATAAATATATTTATTTCTTATTTGTTGTAAAATAAGTTGCAGAAGATGCATAAGGTATACATCCTAGTGAGAAGCAAAAGGTATAAAATCTTAAAAAGTTTATATTCTTGGGGTTTGGCAGCCATTTGGGCTTATCAAAGGGATTTGGGAAACACTTTAAACACCTCAGATATGTGGAATTCTTATATTGAGAGTTGAAGAGATTTGAAAATACTTGGGTAGAAATAGGATTTTGTTTGGGACCTCCAAAGAATATTTTCTTGTAACTCATATTGTAATTTCTTGTAACAACTTTATGAAATTATATTCCTCAAGGGACATATGTCAAACACGATGTCCTAAACAACTGGTTCGACAAGTTAAACCAGAAACACCACAATAGTAAGTACTAGATGATATAGCAGAAAAGTAGTAAATAATATGATAATTATTTACTAGTTCGGTGAATCCACACCTACGTCTAAGGGGTTGAGTGCACAATCCAAAAAGGAAATTCACTATTAGTAGTTTATTATAATTAATCTTACAAGCAACAACAAACCATATGTCGTTCAATTCCTCTTCCTAACACTACCTAATGACTTTCTATTTAGGGTTCACCCTAAACGTGAGAACCTACTCACTTTCTTCTCAATCACACAACCTGTGATTGGAGATTCCAACTCAATAATGAATGTTGACTACTAGCACTCAATTTTAGACAAACTAATTATGTCAAGTTGCTAAAACACAGTGGTGTACATGCAGCAATAACAAGGGCTCAAAATAAACTCTAGTACTCTAAAATCTTCAATGTACTGATTGACTTCCAATGTAGGTTTCTAGCTCCTTATATAGCATAATAATTTTAGGTTTTTCTTCATGGATTTGAGATTTGATTTTGTCTAGAATCAATGTAGAATTTATTGGACATAATTTGCTTCATAAATCTCTCCAACAAGACATGATTTGTTTCAATTTAAATTCAAATGTAAATCTTCAATTAAATATGAATCAATCTTCGCCCAACTGTAAAAAAAAATCACTTAATCATATTTCTAAACCAATAGCAATAAAATTTAATCAAATATTTGACTAGAAAATCTTCCAAAACGTAACAATATTGACCTATGGCACAAGGCAACAATGGACTTTGTGGCCCAATGGATAAGGCGCTGGTCTACGGAACCAGAGATTCTGGGTTCGATCCCCAGCAAAGTCGCTTTTAAATTTTACTCATTATTTAATATATAAATAAAATGAACACAACTTAGGCTAAATTAAAGTTTTGATTTTCTATTTTGTTTCTAACACTTAACAAAGTTAATATATTTTTAGTTTTTATTGAAAATTCAATTTTTTTTAATCTTTTAATTTTGTAATCAAATGTTAGTCTTACCTAATTGCCTTTATTTATCATATTTTCCTAAGCATATTAAAACACATTGTTCTCTATTTTCAACCATGCGCTTTGTGTACCCCCAATAGTTATCTTTTGTTACATTTTATTTAAGATAAGCTAACTTATCATTGTCTAGTAGGAATTAACACAATCTTGTGGAAACAAAATTTAATAAATATTATTACTTGATAACAATGTTGGTAAACTTGCCAATTAAGCTTATTAGTCTCTAAGGGCAAACTCGGTCATCTAGACCTATATCAGGCGCTCATTGTGCTTTTCCATTGAAAGGGATTGCTTATGAACGATGATAATATGCTTGCAAATGTTTGTTTCATAGTTTATTGTAGGGGTTGTAGGGACTCCTTCGTCTTGTGAAGGTTTGCCATGTGATAGTGGATCACATTTATTTTGTTGTGAATCTATAAGATGTAACATAGGAACTTCAATTCTTAGAGGATATACATATGGATAAGGATGTACATGTGTTCCATGGGATAATGATGATGATGTTGATGTAGTTTCCTGCAAATGTATTGTAATATGCCTTAAAGCTTCAAGTGAGAAAAGTTAAAAAAAACAGATTTCGGTACTGACATATTTTCGGACTTGTTTGTGGATCTGTTTGTTAATGTGTCATATATTTGGGCCTTTAAGGTTTTTTTTATAGTTATAAATATATTTATTTCTTATTTGTTGTAAAATAAGTTGCAGAAGATGCATAAGGTATACATCCTAGTGAGAAGCAAAAGGTATAAAATCTTAAAAAGTTTATATTCTTGGGGTTTGGCAGCCATTTGGGCTTATCAAAGGGATTTGGGAAACACTTTAAACACCTCAGATATGTGGAATTCTTATATTGAGAGTTGAAGAGATTTGAAAATACTTGGGTAGAAATAGGATTTTGTTTGGGACCTCCAAAGAATATTTTCTTGTAACTCATATTGTAATTTCTTGTAACAACTTTATGAAATTATATTCCTCAAGGGACATATGTCAAACACGATGTCCTAAACAACTGGTTCGACAAGTTAAACCAGAAACACCACAATAGTAAGTACTAGATGATATAGCAGAAAAGTACTAAATAATATGATAATTATTTACTAGTTCGGTGAATCCACACCTACGTCTAAGGGGTTGAGTGCACAATCCAAAAAGGAAATTCACTATTAGCAGTTTAGTATAATTAATCTTACAAGCAACAACAAACCATATGTCGTTCAATTCCTCTTCCTAACACTACCTAATGACTTTCTATTTAGGGTTCACCCTAAACGTGAGAACCTACTCACTTTCTTCTCAATCACACAACCTGTGATTGGAGATTCCAACTCAATAATGAATGTTGACTACTAGCACTCAATTTTAGACAAACTAATTATGTCAAGTTGCTAAAACACAGTGGTGTACATGCAGCAATAACAAGGGCTCAAAATAAACTCTAGTACTCTAAAATCTTCAATGTACTGATTGACTTCCAATGTAGGTTTCTAGCTCCTTATATAGCATAATAATTTTAGGTTTTTCTTCATGGATTTGAGATTTGATTTTGTCTAGAATCAATGTAGAATTTATTGGACATAATTTGCTTCATAAATCTCTCCAACAAGACATGATTTGTTTCAATTTAAATTCAAATGTAAATCTTCAATTAAATATGAATCAATCTTCGCCCAACTGTAAAAAAAAATCACTTAATCATATTTCTAAACCAATAGCAATAAAATTTAATCAAATATTTGACTAGAAAATCTTCCAAAACGTAACAATATTGACCTATGGCACAAGGCAACAATGGACTTTGTGGCCCAATGGATAAGGCGCTGGTCTACGGAACCAGAGATTCTGGGTTCGATCCCCAGCAAAGTCGCTTTTAAATTTTACTCATTATTTAATATATAAATAAAATGAACACAACTTAGGCTAAATTAAAGTTTTGATTTTCTATTTTGTTTCTAACACTTAACAAAGTTAATATATTTTTAGTTTTTATTGAAAATTCAATTTTTTTTTAATCTTTTAATTTTGTAATCAAATGTTAGTCTTACCTAATTGCCTTTATTTATCATATTTTCCTAAGCATATTAAAACACATTGTTCTCTATTTTCAACCATGCGCTTTGTGTACCCCCAATAGTTATCTTTTGTTACATTTTATTTAAGATAAGCTAACTTATCATTGTCTAGTAGGAATTAACACAATCTTGTGGAAACAAAATTTAATAAATATTATTACTTGATAACAATGTTGGTAAACTTGCCAATTAAGCTTATTAGTCTCTAAGGGCAAACTCGGTCATCTAGACCTATATCAGGCGCTCATTGTGCTTTTCCATTGAAAGGGATTGCTTATGAACGATGATAATATGCTTGCAAATGTTTGTTTCATAGTTTATTGTAGGGGTTGTAGGGACTCCTTCGTCTTGTGAAGGTTTGCCATGTGATAGTGGATCACATTTATTTTGTTGTGAATCTATAAGATGTAACATAGGAACTTCAATTCTTAGAGGATATACATATGGATAAGGATGTACATGTGTTCCATGGGATAATGATGATGATGTTGATGTAGTTTCCTGCAAATGTATTGTAATATGCCTTAAAGCTTCAAGTGAGAAAAGTTAAAAAAAACAGATTTCGGTACTGACATATTTTCGGACTTGTTTGTGGATCTGTTTGTTAATGTGTCATATATTTGGGCCTTTAAGGTTTTTTTTATAGTTATAAATATATTTATTTCTTATTTGTTGTAAAATAAGTTGCAGAAGATGCATAAGGTATACATCCTAGTGAGAAGCAAAAGGTATAAAATCTTAAAAAGTTTATATTCTTGGGGTTTGGCAGCCATTTGGGCTTATCAAAGGGATTTGGGAAACACTTTAAACACCTCAGATATGTGGAATTCTTATATTGAGAGTTGAAGAGATTTGAAAATACTTGGGTAGAAATAGGATTTTGTTTGGGACCTCCAAAGAATATTTTCTTGTAACTCATATTGTAATTTCTTGTAACAACTTTATGAAATTATATTCCTCAAGGGACATATGTCAAACACGATGTCCTAAACAACTGGTTCGACAAGTTAAACCAGAAACACCATAATAGTAAGTACTAGATGATATAGTAGAAAAGTACTAAATAATATGATAATTATTTACTAGTTCGGTGAATCCACACCTACGTCTAAGGGGTTGAGTGCACAATCCAAAAAGGAAATTCACTATTAGCAGTTTAGTATAATTAATCTTACAAGCAACAACAAACCATATGTCGTTCAATTCCTCTTCCTAACACTACCTAATGACTTTCTATTTAGGGTTCACCCTAAACGTGAGAACCTACTCACTTTCTTCTCAATCACACAACCTGTGATTGGAGATTCCAACTCAATAATCAATGTTGACTACTAGCACTCAATTTTAGACAAACTAATTATGTCAAGTTGCTAAAACATAGTGGTGTACATGCATCAATAACAAGGGCTCAAAATAAACTCTAGTACTCTAAAATCTTCAATGTATTGATTGACTTCCAATGTAGGTTTCTAGCTCCTTATATAGCATAATAATTTTAGGTTTTTCTTCATGGATTTGAGATTTGATTTTGTCTAGAATCAATGTACAATTTATTGGACATAATTTGCTTCATAAATCTCTCCAACAAGATATGATTTGTTTCAATTTAAATTCAAATGTAAATCTTCAATTAAATACGAATCAATCTTCGCCCAACTGTAAAAAAATCACTTAATCATATTTCTAGACCAATAGCAATAAAATTTAATCAAATATTTGACTAGAAAATCTTCCAAAACCTAACAATATTGACCTGTTGCACAACGCACCAATGGACTTTGTGGCCCAATGGATAAGGCACTGGTCTACGGAACCAGAGATTCTGGGTTTGATCCCCAGCAAAGTCGCTTTTAGATTTTACTCATTATTTAATATATAAATAAAATGAACACAACTTAGGCTAAACTAAAGTTTTGATTTTCTATTTTGTTTCTAAAACTTAACAAAGTTAATATATTTTTAGTTTTTATTGAAAATTCAATTTTTTTTAATCTTTTAATTTTGTAATCAAATGTTAGTCTTACCTAATTGCCTTTATTTATCATATTTTCCTAAGCATATTAATACACATTGTTCTCTATTTTCAACCATGCGCTTTGTGTACCCCCAATAGTTATCTTTTGTTACATTTTATTTAACATAAGCTAACTTATCATTGTCTAGTAGGAATTAACACAATCTTGTGGAAACAAAATTTTATAAATATTATTACTTGATAACAATGTTGGTACACTTGCCAATTAAGCTTATTAGTCTCTAAGGGTCAAACTCGGTCATCTAGACCTATCTCAGGCGCTCATTGTGCTTTTCCATTGAAAGGGATTGCTTAAAAACGATGATAATATGCTTGCAAATGTTTGTTTCATAGTTTATTGTAGGGGTTGTAGGCACTCCTTCGTCTTGTGAAGGTTTGCCATGTGATAGTGGATCACATTTATTTTGTTGTGAAACTATAAGATGTAACATATGACCTTCAATTCTTAGAGGATATACATATGGATAAGGATGTACATGTATTTCATGCGATAATGCTAATGATGTTGATGTAGTTTCCTGCATATGTATTGTAATATGCCTTAAAGCTTCAAGTGAGAAAAGTTAAAAAAAACAGATTTCGGTACTGACATATTTTCGGGCTTGTTTGTGGATCTGTTTGTTAATGTGTCACATATTTGGGCCTTTAAGGTTTTTTTATAGTTATAAATATATTTCTTTCTTATTTGTTGTAAAATAAGTTGCAGAAGATGCATAAGGTATACATCCTAGTGAGAAGCAAAAGGTATAAAATCTTAAAAAGTTTATATTCTTGGGGTTTGGCAGCCATTTGGGCTTATCAAAGGGATTTGGGAAACACTTTAAACACCTCAGATATGTGGAATTCTTATATTGAGAGTTGAAGAGATTTGAAAATACTTGGGTAGAAATAGGATTTTGTTTGGGACCTCCAAAGAATATTTTCTTGTAACTCATATTGTAATTTCTTGTAACAACTTTATGAAATTATATTCCTCAAGGGACATATGTCAAACACGATGTCCTAAACAACTGGTTCGACAAGTTAAACCAGAAACACCATAATAGTAAGTACTAGATGATATAGCAGAAAAGTAGTAAATAATATGATAATTATTTACTAGTTCGGTGAATCCACACCTACGTCTAAGGGGTTGAGTGCACAATCCAAAAAGGAAATTCACTATTAGTAGTCACTACAACAAACAAGACCTTAGACAGCGCTTTTTTTAGCCTTAGACAGCGCTTTAAAGCGCTGTCTAAACCTCCGCTGCTAAAGGTTTAGACAGCGCTTTTTTAAATCTTAAAAGCGCTGTCTAAGCCCCCCCCCCCCCCCCCTTAGACAGCGCTTTGGCCAAAAGCGCTTTATAAGACCCTCTTATTTTAAATTTTTTAGGTATACCTTAGACAGCGCTTTTGAAAAGCGCTGTCTAAACCCCACCCCCTTAGACAGCGCTTTGGCCAAAAGCGCTTTCTAAGACCCTCCTATTTTAATTTTTTTAGGTATACCTTAGACAGCGCTTTTGCCTAAAGCGCTTTCTAATCCCCCCCTTAGATAGCGCTTTTTACAAAAGCGCTGTCTAAGGTATACGAAAATTTTTGAAGCTTTTGTTTTAAACCACATTTTTTCCAGGTTTATAAACCAGAATTTCTACCTGTTTTCAACCAGATTTTGACAGACTATCACATTTTATATATGCCATTTTGGCCTTTTTTCTACCAATTTTTGGCTAACAAATATATATATATACCAATTCAAACCAATTTTGCCTTAAATGTATCAAAATATATACAAATTTATGTACACATTTACAAGTCATAACATATACTACAAATGTACACATTAATTACACAAATTTATGAACAAACATTGAGCTTTATCAAAATTAAACTAAATATTTGTACTAATCACCATGTTAATGCCTATTATTAGGTTGCCATGGCAGTAGTAGCAGCTTCAAGCAGCCTCCTAGCATCTGTGCCGTGTTCAGGTAACTCTGCAGGGGTCTGCCAAAAATTACAAGCAAGGAATTAATTGTTATTAAACTCCTTTAAGAGCAAGGAATGGATAGTTATTTAAAAACAACAAATATACCTTTCCATATAAGTTTTCCTTTGTGGCTGATGCACCATTAGAAAGCAACAACCTAATTACATCAGCATGCTCACCTCTTGCAGCATGATGAAGAGGCTGCAAAAATGGTGACAAAATATGGCAAACAAATCAGAAGAAATTAAGTAAACAAAGATGAAATAGGACTAGGAATTGGGATTGAGCCGGTATCTCTAGACATTCGACTCCCCCACCCCATCCTAAAGAAACACAGATATTTATAGTAGATTATACTATTAGTAGGATTGACTTAAGCCTCATGAATAGAAACTTAAATTTTAAGAAGGGTAAAAAAACTCACAGTATCACCCTCAGAATCGACTGATTCTAACATCCTTTTTATATGCTCGGCGTCATTAGCTCTGTTAAGTAGAAGTTGGACTATCTCCAAAAACCCTGATATTGCCATTCAAAGTAGAACAACATCACAAATCTCAACCAAAAATACAAAGAGATTTCAACGTATAAAACATGATTTCAAGTTAATTCCACCTCCTGCACACGCATCGTGTAAAGGAATTGCTCCATCCTCATCTTTAGCCTCCAAATCAGCTCCTCTTTCTAGTAGAAGCTGCCGTTCATTATACAAGATCAATAATTCACGTGTTTCAAAACAATAAAAGAGAAAAAAATTGAAGGAGCAAAATAACAAACCTGTGCGCATCCAAAATGGCCGTACAAACAGGTCAAATGAAGAGCGCATCCCCATCCTCCAAAGGTTCATCAATACTACCACTCAAGTTATCTGAAATTATGCCAACACGTGGATAACCATCATCAGAATTAACAAAATGACATCCATTAGTTACCCAATATTCTAGTTAGCGTGTCTTTTAGCTCACATATCAAAACATAAAAGCTATAGTAGATCATTCAATGGTCATGGTTCAATTCTCAAAAGAGACTAAACCAGGATCAAAATACTCAAAATTACCGAACATTAGACAGTGTATTCATGGTTCAACCAATTGCAATATTCAAAATAATGAAATAACCATAATTTTCTCTGCAAATCATCTCAAACCTCCTCCAATTTAAAAATATATCCTCTACAATTATTCATATCAAGAATCAATTTCCATAAAAAATAATACAGTTTATCTAAAACAATAAAATTCATAGAGCTACAACCATGTTCACTCATCATTGGCAATTGACAATAATATATCTCACAAGTTATATATCTATCAAATAACAGTAAAAAAATAGGGTTTTGGATTCATAATTTTCTATGGAGAAGTAGGGTTTAAGAGAGAGGTAAACATTGAAGTAAAACAGAGACTAAAGAATTATGATGTGGAAGAAGAAATTGAGAGAAAGGAGAATAGAAACGATTTGTAGCACTTATTCTTTGAAAAACCAAGCTTGATATATACCTGTATCATACTTGTTGCTATCAATATCTATGCCAATAACCCGTGATGCACCAGCACTTTTTGCACCCTCTGCAACCTGTCAAGTACAAATTATGAATCATAACAGTAGCACACAAACAGGGAAAAACATGAACATCTGATATTGTAACTTTAGAAACTTACAGCAAGACCAACAGTTCCAAGGCCGAAAATTGCAACAATTGACCCTGGCTCAACTTTTGCAGTGTTCCAGACAGCTCCAAGGCCTAAAAAGTGAAGAAATAAAATAGTAACCATAAACTCGCAATAACAAGTGAACCAGGTTTAGGAAGGATACATATCCAAGAACACGTATTAAGGAAGAAATATAACAATTAACTAATAAGACAATCAAAAGCAAACTTCTTATTTCAACCCACCAATCTCCCCCCGGTATTGCACCCCTGGTTAAACCATCATTCTCCATGGAGCCATGACCTACAAATGGTGAGAAACAATGTCAAGGTAAAGTCAACATGTGAGTGAATGCCTAATGAAACAAAGCAAGATATGAAATGCAAGAAAATGGTCAAGAAATTCGGCAGCATAACCAAAGTCAGAACCATATTGTACTGTAAGCCAAAGCATATGATACACAAGCTGCACTACACATGATCATGGTTGTGGAATACAAGAGTTTAACAAAAATTCAGAATCATGAAAGATCCTTGCAAGGCATACTGACCTGCTATGATCTTACTGAACTACATGAAGCTAGGGATACACATTCTGAAAAATCACTGAGTTAAGACCAACATGTCCTAGTCCCATGAAGCATTGTCCTCCATACCTGCACATAATGGGACCTAGCAAACCAAAGTTGCACATCAAGCAAAATCCTGCTACCAGTCAGTAAACATTGGAACCATTCACAACATGAAACTAGTCAACATGCTCAACCACTATGGACAATCCAACAATCACATGGATAAGCCAAGGCATTATGGAATTACCTTGCAAAGCTGCCAACAGATACTTATTATACCAGCCAGGATCTTGCAGCTAGCCATGAGCAAATAAGACCATGCCACAAATCCTGCAATGTCAAGCCAGTTCCAAAGTGGTCAACCAGAAGATAAACCCTGAACAAATGGAGATAGTGTTACAGTACAGAACATACCATCAAAATCAGGCTACAATGCTGACCAAAGCAATATACTCATAGAAGTCTTCGACTACTTGGGTCTCTTTAAAAGTCTCTTGATGTCTCGTCCATGCTCACTTCAATAGAATCAATAAATCAAATATTGAGTCTTCAAATTTCAAATTTGGATAACAAGCTTCACCATCCTATGATAGAAGAAAAAAGAGAATAGAGAATGCTAACTGTGATATGGTATAACATATATAGTTAATGGAAATTTTTAAACTACTATAAGAATCAATAAACTAATTAAATTACGAAGTGCATGATCAGGGTTAAGCAATGAGAAGAAAATTCACAATCCCAATCAGATAAGTGTATGACATGGCAACCGCGATAAACATTAGCGAAACTGTTTAGAAGATCTTATAGAAATAGCTTATGACATGTCCATAAGTTGTTTTCAACTTATAACGGTTTGTTCGGCCTTAAGCTTGTGTCGGCCCTAACCCTCCACTCGTTATTGCAGGAAGGTGACAGTGAGGATTCAAAAGTGGAAATATCGATTTGAAAATGACTTCTTAAATAAAAGAAAACTCACCGGTGGTAACAGGTCCAAGAGTGGCTTGCTTGTACAATCCATAAAGGATAAGCAAGTTTTCATTTGATGGACTCTCTTTTAGAGTCTTGACTTTCGCAGCATGCTCCTCAAAATCCTCCTGCATCACATTAACCAAGTGTGTAATGCTTGAAGTAATCATTTACTTATACTTATAAGCATAATATCAAGCACATGCAGAATTTTGATACTATTTCTATGAAAATGAAAAACATCACATGTTATGTTCATGTTCAGTACAGAGATCAGATTTAACATTCCTGCATAAAATTCAGCAAACAGTTTGAATCACATCATTTGAATAACAGGGTTTTTTCATACTGATAGCATTGAACAATTCCCAGTAACCGATTGCTGATAAAGAACTCCCCCAATTATAGTAAAAAGCAAACAAACCAGACCAGCAGGACTAGCATGCTTATCCCAAATCGTCACATTAATAGCCACCGTGAGAAACTTATTCACAACCCCAGTAACCGTAAAAGCAGTAGCCGAAACCGCTTTTCTCGCAGCAAATCCAAAGAAACTGATAAGCAAACCAAACACACAAGACAAAGAAACCGCAAGAAACGCATTCATCTCAAACAAACTCCCGGTACTCGAATTAATCGCATTCGAAACCTCAAAATTCTCTCCAGTTAGAAACCAAAAGAAAGGAGCAATCATTAAAGACAAGACATTGTTATAAAGAACAAAACCCCAAGTATTCAACCCAAGACTCATAACCATATGCTTGATATAAACCATCTCAGTAGTAATCGTAACCAAATAAGCAAAAGCCCATGAATAAGCGGTAAGAGTAAAACCCGAATCGGTAGCAACATAACCAACGGCACCAGCAAGAATAACAACAAGCGAGAAAAAAGTAAGGTTAGAAGGCGAAGGTTGACCTCGAAAAGCGGTATCAGCGAGAGCAACAAGAAGAGGGGTAAGAGATCTGAAAACAATGAAGGTATCAACGTTAGCGTGACGGAGTAGATTCGTGTTGGTGAAGATAGCGAGGAAGAAAACGAGTGCGGCAGGGAAGAATTTCTTGGCGATCGGAATGGTGAAAGGATCGTGATGAAGAAACCCTAATTTTCCGAAAAGGTAAACGCCGAGAGCTGAAGTGAGGTACTGTAAAGCGGTTAAGAGACCAGGGTAGTTGAATTGAGTGATGGCGTATTTGTTGATTATCGCTAACAAGCTTGAACAGAGAGCGTAACCTATCACCAAACCGCTTGTGGCGTAGTGCGGTGGCTTGGTTGATGATGACATTGTTGCGGTTTTTTTTGAAGGATTCAACAATGGTGTGAATTGGTTGAGAAAAATGGGGTTTTTAGGGTTGATTGGATTGGAGGAAATTGGTGTTTGTGTGTGTGTCAGTGAAGTGTAAATTGGGAGCAGAATGAGTAGAGGAAAAATGAAGAGGGAAAGAGGACAGCGCTTTTGGTTTTAATTTTTTTTATAATTTAAAGACTTTAGACAGCGCTTTATCAAAAGCGCTGACTAAGGTCTATATTTAAAAGCGCTTTCTAAAAGCGCTGTCTAAGGGGGGGTCTTAGACAGCGCTTTTAGAAAGCGCTGTCTAAGACCCCCCCTTAGACAGCGCTTTCATTATTTTTTTGGAACATTTTCCGTGTTTTATTTTAATTTTAACCTTAGACAGCGCTTTCTTTTAAAAGCGCTGTCTAAGATGCGCTGTTAAAAGTCATTTTTGGCGTAGTGAGTTTAGTATAATTAATCTTACAAGCAACAACAAACCATATGTCGTTCAATTCCTCTTCCTAACACTACCTAATGACTTTCTATTTAGGCCTCACCCTAAACGTGAGAACCTACTCACTTTCTTCTCAATCACACAACCTGTGATTGGAGATTCCAACTCAATAATCAATGTTGACTAGTAGCACTCAATTTTAGACAAACTAATTATGCCAAGTTGCTAAAACATAGTGGTGTACATGCAGCAATAACCAGGACTCAAAATAAACTCTAGTACTCTAAAATCTTCAATGTATTGATTGACTTCCAATGTAGGTTTCGAGCTCCTTATATAGCATAATAATTTTAGGTTTTTCTTCATGGATTTGAGATTTGATTTTGTCTAGAATCAATGTAGAATTTATTGGACATAATTTGCTTCATAAATCTCTCCAACAAGATATGATTTGTTTCAATTTAAATTCAAATGTAAATCTTCAATTAAATATGAATCAATCTTCGCCCAACTGTAAAAAAAAATCACTTAATCATATTTCATAAACCAATAGCAATAAAATTTAATTAAATATTTGACTAGAAAATCTTCCAAAACCTAACAATACTGACCTGTTGCACAAGGCACCAATGGACTTTGTGGCCCAATGATTAAGGCGCTGGTCTACGGAACCAGAGATTCTGGGTTCGATCCCCAGTAAAGTCACTTTTAAATTTTACTCATTATTTAATATATAAATAAAATGAACACAACTTAGACTAAATTAAAGTTTTGATTTTCTATTTTGTTTCTAACACTTAACAAAGTTAATATATTTTTAGTTTTTATTGATTTTTTTTTTAATCTTTTAATTTTGTAATCAAATGTTAGTCTTACCTAATTGCCTTTATTTATCATATTTTCCTAAACATTTTAATACACATTGTTCTCTATTTTCAACCATGCGCTTTGTGTACCCCCAATAGTTATCTTTTGTTACATTTTATTTAACATAAGCAAACTTAGCATTGTCTAGTAGGAATTAACATAATCTTGTGGAAATAAAATTTTATAAATATTATTACTTGATAACAATGTTGGTACACTTGCCAATTAAGCTTATTAGTCTCTAAGGGCCAAACTCGGTCATCTAGACCTATCTCAGGCGCTCATTGTGCTTCTCCATTGAAAGGGAGTGCTTATGAACGATGATAATATGCTTGCAAATGTTTGTTTCATAGTTTATTGTAGGGGTTGTAGGGATTTCTTCGTCTTGTGAAGGTTTGCCATGTGATAGTGGATCACATTTGTTTTGTTGTGAAACTATAAGATGTAACATAGGACCTTCAATTCTTAGAGGATATACATATGGATAAGGATGTACATGTATTCCATGGGATAATGATGATGATGTTGATGTAGTTTCCTGCATATGTATTGTAATATGCCTTAAAGCTTCAAGTGAGAAAAGTTTAAAAAAACAAATTTCGGTACTGACATATTTTCGGGCTTGTTTGTGGATCTATTTGTTAATGTGTCATATATTTGGGCCTTTAAGGTTTTTTTATAGTTATAAATATATTTCTTTCTTATTTGGTGTAAAATAAGTTGCAGAAGATGCATAAGGTATACATCCTAGTGAGAAGCAAAAGGTATAAAATCTTATAAAGTTTATATTCTTGGGGTTTGGCAGCCATTTGGGCTTATCAAAGGGATTTGGGAAATGCTTTAAACACCTCAGATATGTGGAATTCTTATATTGAGAGTTGAAGAGATTTGAAAATACTTGGGTAGAAATAGGATTTTGTTTGGGACCTTCAAAGTATATTTTCTTGTAAGTCATATTGTAATTTCTTGTAACAACTTTATGAAATTATATTCCTCAAGGGACATATGTCAAACACGATGTCCTAAACAACAGGTTCGACAACTTAAACCAGAAACACCACAATAGTAAGTACTAGATGATATAGCAGAAAAGTAGTAAATAATATGATAATTATTTACTAGTTCGGTGAATCCACACCTATGTCTAGGGGGTTGAGTGCACAATCCAAAAAGGAAATTCACTATTAGTAGTTTAGTATAATTAATCTTACAAGCAACAACAAACCATATGTCGTTCAATTCCTCTTCCTAACACTACCTAATGACTTTCTATTTAGGGTTCACCCTAAACGTGAGAACCTACTCACTTTCTTCTCAATCACACAACCTGTGATTGGAGATTCCAATTCAATAATCAATGTTGACTACTAGCACTCAATTTTAGACAAACTAATTATGCCAAGTTGCTAAAACATAGTGGTGTACATGCAGTAATAACAAGGACTCAAAATAAACTCTAGTACTCTAAAATCTTCAATGTATTGATTGACTTCCAATGTAGGTTTCGAGCTCCTTATATAGCATAATAATTTTAGGTTTTTCTTCATGGATTTGAGATTTGATTTTGTCTAGAATCAATTTAGAATTTATTGGACATAATTTGCTTCATAAATCTCTCCAACAAGATATAATTTCTTTCAATTTAAATTCAAATGTAAATCTTCAATTAAATATGAATCAATCTTCGCTCAACTGTAAAAAACAAATCACCTAATCATATTTCTAAACCAATAGCAATAAAATTTAATCAAATATTTGACTAGAAAATCTTCCAAAACCTAACAATATTGACATGTTGCACAAGGCACAAATGGCGTACCTCATGTTGTGAAACCGCGTCTAACATGTGTCCATTCTACACCTCCATATAGCTTAAGCAAGCTAGATAATCTTTAAAACTTTTTATTGCTTGTCCATGTGTAGATCAATTTGATCAAACTGGGTAAGTAATTTCCCTATGTTTTGCCTATTATTATTTTTATTGCTTGAGGCCATTTTTTTGTTGTTATTGTTCTTTGTTCCACGCATCGAAGTTTTGGTGTATGAAATTCATTTGTACTAGTTTTCTTAACAAGTGGCGCCCACTGTGTGGCGAATGGGTTAATTTTACACAAGCTAAGAAGACTAAGATGATGGATAAGGCCAGAAGTGGCATTATCTTGTGGCACATAGATAAAGTATCAAGAGGAATTGCGAGGGAGAAGAATGTGACTAGAATGTGGGTCAAACTTGAATCATTATATATGACAAATTCATTGGCTCACGAATTGCGTCTGAAACAAAAACTTTATTCTTTCTGTATGGTGATGAATAATTCTATTGTAGATCAGCCAACATAATTTCACAAGATCATTGATGATTTGAAAAATATAGATGTGAAATTTTAAGATGAGTACAAGGCTCTACTCTTATTAAGCTCGTTACCCATATCCTTTTATCACTTTAAGGATGCCCTTATTTATGGAAAGGAAAGAACTATTACTTTTGATAAAGTTCATGCGACCCTAAGATCAAATGAGTTATCAAATTTGAAAGATTTGAAGGTTAACGATACTGGTGAAGGCTTAAGTGTCTCAAGAAGAATGAATGGGATTAGAGGAAACCAGAAAGAAAAAAATATAGGTCAAAATCCAAGTTCAATGTTTTTGATAAGTCAAAGTTTAAATGTTTCACTTGCCACAAAACCAATCAGTTCAAAAAGGATTGTCCCAAAAGAGGAAACAAGGGTGATCCTGTTCAAATTGTAATTACCTCACACAAATATGGTTATGAAAAATATGGCTCAATAGTGGTGCCAAGTTTGGAAATAAAGAAGAGTTGGGTTATGGATGCAGTTTTCTCTTATCACATGTGTACAAGGAAAGAATACTTTGATACTTTATAGCTGAAAGAAGATGGAGTCATTCAATTTTGAAACAATAAGGCTTGCAAAGTTCATGGTATTGGTACAGACAAACTGAAAGTGTTTGATGACCGTGAGTTTATTCTATGCAATGGGAGGTATGTTCCTAAACATAAGCGAAATTTGTTATAAATAAGCATGTTTGATGATATAGGATATTACACTAGAATTGAAGGTGTGGCGTTGAAAATTTCGCATGAGGCATTAATAATGGCTAAAGGGTCCAAAATGAGTAGATTTTTTAATTTGGATTGTTCCACTATTATTGGTCATGCATCAGTATCTAGTCAAGACCTTCTTGATAAATATAAATTGTGGCATTTGAGATTAAGGCATATGTCAGTGAAAGAGGTTTAGTTGAACTTGCTAAATAAGGTTTGATAGAGAGTGAAAATTTAAATAAACTAGAATTTTTTATAATTGTATTCTAGTAAAATAGCATAGGATGAAGTTAGAGAGTAGCAGGCTTAATTCTAGTAGACTTTTGAGTATGTTCACTCATATCTATAGGGGCCAGTAGGGTGGCAACTCATGGGATGGATTATATTATTGATGATCTCTATAGAAGAGTATGAGTCTACATTCTAAAAAGTAAAAGTGACACATTTGAAAAGTTTAAAGAATTGTATACTCTTATAGTGAATCAGTTGGAAACTAAATTGAATGTATTAAGAATTGAAAAATGGCCTGGAGTTTGTTTTAGATAAGTTTAATGAGTTTTGCAGGAAACATGGTATCAAGAGGCATAAAATCGTTCTCAACAAAATGGCTTATTATAACGCATGAATATAACCATTTTGGAGAGAGTGAGGTGCATGTTGTTGGGATTTGGGTTACCAAATTTTTTTTTTGGTGAAGTTGTTGCTACAACAACTTATTTGATTGATAAATATTCATCCACAAGAATAAACTTCAAGACACATATGGAATTTTTGAGTGGTAAATCGATAGACAGCTCAAATTTAAATTTGTTTGGTGTTTTTGTGTTTGCTCATATCAACAAAGACAAACTTGATGTTAGGGTTATGATGTGTGTCTTCATTGGTCATCCTAAAGAGGTTAAGGGTTACAAAGTATCCCAAAGGATCAAAATTTATCATAAGTAGGGATGTTACTTTTAATAAGACCTGTTTGGGAATGAAGTGCAAAGACCTATAGGTTAAAGAATTAGAAACTATGGTGGAAAATACTTGGTATAAGGTGGAAGTTTCTACTAGTTAGACTAGAGATAAGGAGGTAGTTGAGACTCCCATTTCAAGTAATATTGAAGGGAAACATACAGTGTCTCATAATTATCAGTTGGCTCATGATAAATTTAACAGGGAGATTGTACCACCTCAAATATACAGTTATGTTGATCTTATTTATTATGCTTTGAATGTGGCTGAAGGGTGACAAAACACAGAACCAAAGACCTTTAGAGAAGCAGTAAAATTTAAAGATAGTCAAAGATGATTGATGGTGGTAAATGATGAGATGAATTTAGTGATGAAGAAACATACTTGGGAGCTTGTAAGACTACCTAAGAAAAAAGGTGGTTAGATGCAAGTGGATCTTCAAGAAGAAGGAAGGTATTCCAAGAATTGAAAAACCAAGGTTTGAGGAAAGGTTTGTAGAGAAATGTTTTACTTAGGTGGAAGGGATTCATTACAATGAAATGTGTTCACGTGTAGTAAAAGATTGTTCTACAAGTATACTCATGGTAATTATAAATGAATATAATCTTGAGTTGGAGTAGATGAACGTCAAAACAACTTTCTTACACGGAGACCTTGAAGAAACAATCTATATGGAACAACCTTAAGGTTTTGTAGAAAATGAAGTTAAGGTATATTGGTTGAAGAAATCTTTGTATGGGTTGAAACAAATCCCAGGGTAGTGTTATCATCAGTTTGATGAATTTATTCTTAAACATGGTTTTGTAAGAAGTAATTATGACAATTACGTATACATATTGAACATGAATGATAAAGTCATTATCTACCTCCTTCTATATGTTGATGATATTTTTATTGTAAGTTCTAGCATAAACGAGATTGATAAGCTCAAGGAGATCTTGAATGGTGAATTTGAGATAAAAGATCTTAGTGAGGCTAAAAGAATTGTGGGTATGGATATCATGAGAATCCATAAGAAGATTGGATTTTTCTTATCTCAATCTAGTTACTTCAAGAAAGTGGTGGATCTTTTTATAACGCAAGATGCTAAAATTGTCAACACTCCTATGGATCATAACACAAAGCTTTCGGTTGAATAATGTACTCAAACTGAGTAAGTGAATAAGATAGCAGAATGTACTACCTATGGAAGTAGAGTTGAAAGCATTATGTATGGTATGGTTTGTAATAGACCATACATAGCATATGTAATCAACATAGTAAGTTATTTTTTGGAAAATCTTGGTCATATTTATTGGGAAGCTTTTAAGTGGGTGTAGAGGTATTTGAATGATTATCTAAAGGGTGGTTTAAAATACACAAGGTCAACTTAAAAGGAAAATGCTTTTGAGGGTTTTGTAGATTCAAACTATGCAGGTAATATGGACATTATAAAATCCATATCAAGTTTTGTACTTATGTTGTTTGGATAGCTATAAGATAGAGGAAAACACAAATATCAGTGGTCATGTTATCTACTACTCAAGAAGAATACATTGCCCTTTTTTAAGGGGTCAAGGAAGTTAATGATTACTCAAGAATGTGTGAATATAAATCGTCATAGTCAAAATGCCATTTACATGGCCAATCATCAAATTTATCATGAGAGGACAAAACATATTGACATTCATTTACACTTTATAAGGGGCATGATAGATTCAAAGGAGATTCAAGTTCAAAAAGTGCCCTCATAAGAGAATCCAACAAATATTTTCACCAAATCATTGCCAAGATAAAGGTTCAAGCATTGCTTGGACTTAAACAAAATTTGTCTAAAAGTAATTCAATATCCCCTAAAACATACAATGTTTTGCAAAATACAGTGGGGGTGACGGTCAAGCACTCATAGAGATGACAACCATCATTTCCTTGAGGTAAAAATGAAGAAAATTAGACAGTGAAAATGATAGATATTATGACGGCTGGAACCGTCATAATACATGACGCCCGTCACTGTTTGCAATTCCAAAACCTTTCAAAATGATACTCTTGAAGCGCTGATGAGTAGCTTGTCATCAAGATGGTGGTTTTCAACAGCGTATATGCACATCTTCCCACGTCTTAAAAACTGCACAAACTTCCCATCATCTCTCTTCTACCAATCACAACCACCGAAGATCCCTTTCAAAACCATCAAAATTTGATTTTTTTCTTCTTCTTCTTCTCTTTTCTCTCTCATTACTTTCAACCACCACTCCATTCTCTTTCTTATTCTTCAATACTAAAACCATACACTGCATATCCAAACCTTCATAATTTAACACCTCCATAATAATAAAAAACACGCATACCTCCATCCTCTTTATAACAAAAAATGTACCCACAACAAAAACATCATTTAAACCCTTTTTTTTTTCTTTTTGCTCATCGTCATCCGAAAGAAATCCTCTATGAAAATCCTTAGAGGATATTCATCATGAATAGGAGATAGGCCGAGAAAGAATGTTGCTGCAGTAGAACACCCCATGTGTATTGAGTTAGTATATCGATGAAACTTGCTTAGAAACTTTAGGTTTACTGGCTGATGTTAATTGGATGTTTGACCAACTTGGTTTGAGGCATTTTTGTCTCTCAAATATCCCACATTTGAAAGAATTACTCTTGAGTTTCTGAGCTCAGTTAAATTAGAGTATGGTAGAATATTGAGAGGCCATTTTGGTGTAGTCACTTTCTGATTATTTAATCAAGATTATGAGTTTAGCTTAACAGGGATAAGGGAATTGTTTCACCTCCATGTCATAGCTAGGGTCTAATGACCCTATGAATGGCCATGTTGCCTTTTATTTCTGCGGGCTTTGAAGGCACTTAACAGGAAATAGAGCCGCTAACATGGAGGGGAAAAAGTCTTCCTGCATCCATAATCTCGTTATTAGGTATGTTCAAAAAGTTCTCGCACACACTGTGTTTGGTAGGGGCAATAGTGCCGGTAATACTAACTTAAAAGAAATTTACCTAATTTATTATCTTCAAGCCTAAAAGAGTTCACATTGTGAGTTTCATGCTCGCACACATGGACAAGGTCGCTAATGCGAAGAAAGGTGATATTGTGGTGTGCGATTTGATTACCTTCCTAACCGAAGCCCTAGGAAATAACGAAGTGATTAGACGGTTAGTTCCTATCGTAGGAAACAAAATTGCTTCATATTTTATGCAGAGTTTGGTTACGAAAATAGGCCTGGACTCATTTGTTCTAATGATTAAAAACAAGGTTATTTGAAACGTGGTTTTGCCAAACTGGACAATCACCAATGTTCAAGATGAAGGTAATTCGTTGTATAGAGTGGATATTGATGTCCATGTTGATTCTGAGGATGAAACTAACACTAACATGAACTAGAGATAGCAAGTCCCTCCTTCTAGTCCACATCCACCTCCACCCCTCCCCGTGTACAAATTGAAAATTTTGAAGGTAATGCAAACCTCTATCAGAGTATTCTCGAGTATGAGTTAAATGCATTACAAGTCGAAGTGGAAGATTTGAGATAAGCTCAACAAACTCGTAATGATCGGGAAGATGAACGGAAAACGAGACATGCGCTAACTCATTTGATGGTCCGAAGAATGTTTTCATATCATATCCGACAAGGCCACATGCACCCACCTAATTTTGACATCTATGATTGATATTTTAGTAAGTTTTCTTTAGTAACTCATTTTATGCTTTTTAGTTTATTAGTTATTAATTTAATTTTGTGTGTTTTTAGTATTTTTCCAAGTTCTATCACTATAAATTTTTTCCCAAACATTTTGTTTTCGAAGAGTTAACTGCATTTGAGAAGAGATTTAAGGTTAAGGGCGCTAGGAAAATTCAGTAAATTTATTTTGTCCTAACGTCTATAGTCTCTCGATAAGATACTAATTAAACTTGAATTGACTTGTAAGCTCTACAATTGTACTTGTTTTTTTTATTAATTAGCATGAATGGTCTGACATAAAATTTTGTTTCGCATAATGTGTATTGTCTGGCTGAGAAGAAAAATAAAAACATAACAGTAAGGCATTAAAAGGAAATTGTAATTACTAAGTTGGGTAACCTTCACAGGATTATCCGCCCAACGGTGGTTGATCCCTAATGCCCAGAAAAAGAATATGAAAAATAAAACAAATGTGCGAATAAAAGATAGTTAATCAGAGTAAGTCAGGTATACCCTAAATAGACCACCTTTCCTAAAAGTTAGCTCGTCATCATTTTTTAAATAAAAATATTCCAGTTATGACCAATCTATGCTTTGTTTCCTTTTGTGGTATGAAATGCCTTAAAGTGATTGTTCGTGTTTTTGAAAAGAGAAAAAATCAAGATTAGAGGTTTATATTCAAGTTTGTATTAGAATCAATATCGTGGAGGGAGACTTCAATGTGTTTCTACAAAATATTTGGATTTAACTAGTATTGGACGAATTGACTTTAGGTTGAATTGATCATGTACTCCCGTATGAGTATCTATATCTTGTTGTCATGAACTTTTCTTTGAAAATCGTCGGCTTTGCTTAAATTCTTTCAACGCAAGTAATATTTCTTAAAGACAAGAAATTGTTCAAGTGTGAGGGAGTTTGATCATAAGTGTTTTTTACTATTTTAAATAGATTTATTTCCATGTGTTTCATATGTTTCCTTTGTATTTTATTACAAAATATGGGTAATTTCTCTATGTTTCAGATTTAAGACATTTGGCACAGACTATTGGGAAAAGAGAAGAAAAGGCACAAGAGTAGCAAACATACAAATGAATGACGGTTGGCCTGTCATGGAGATGACGTTCGTCATGACAACCAAAGACGCTCGTCATAGACAAGAACCAGGACTTCATGGGAAAAAAGAGAAAACAAAAAACCAGCATGCCATAAGCCATGACGGGTGGCCCGTTATTATCCATGATGCCCATCATGGCTCCCAAACCCCCACGTTTCAGCTGATTTTCCTGGCGGTTTCTAGTGGTTTTGCACGACCTTCACTGCATTCAACTACCATTTTAGTGCCAAAAAGATGCATATAAATGTATTGTAACTGAGGAAAGGGGGATCAAAGCATTATTATACTAGATTTTACTCATAATTTTCCATGGTTTTAAGTAAGTTATCAAGCTTTCCTTTACTTTCTGATGTGCTTTATTTCATTATTGCCTTCTTCATTTATTGTTGTATTGGAACAAAGTCTCCCCAAGAGAACTCTTATTATTATCAATATTCATTATATTCCAGGTTTTCTTTTCAGTGGTTTTACATTGTATGCTTTGTATTTTTATATCATTTTATCATTAATCATGTCTGGGTAATTTAGCTTAGAGTTTGAGACGTGAGGACTGTTGTACTGACAGACATCCTGCAAGTTGTCTGAGTATTAATTGTAACAAGAATAATGTTTTGATTTGAAATTTTTGTTTTAAAAAGAAAGATGTTTGCTACGAAAGTTGGAACACAGATATTATTTATGTGCCGAAAGGGCATAAACGAAATCCGACTTAGAAATCCGACCACTTAATCTTGAGATCGTGAAAGCATTTCTGAATTATTTGAGGAATTACTTTTTTTTTATAAATGGTATTTAAGTTTACAAGTCATGCTGCGAAAGTAGATGGATTGCAAGTTAAGAGTCCGATAGTGCACCAACGAAAGTGAGCATTACCACTAGTTTAGGTATTTTCTACAAAAGATAAATTCTCGTTGTAATCGATATCGCTGCTTGTATGAGTCAAGTTGGTGGACGAGAATCATAGTCTTGGATTCTTATTTTTATCATTAAGAGAATCAAATATTTTATCGTTTTGCACAAACTAACTAGTTTTCACATAACCTTAGATAAACATAGATACGATAGAGAACAGTAATTTATCATTGGTCTCTGAGGATGATAAATATTTTTACTACTTTGGTATTGTTATATACTTGCGGCGTATCAATATGACTTAAAACTTTAAGTGACAAAAGAGGAAGAAAAACATATTTCGGTACTAACATATTTTCGGGCTTGTTTTTGAATTTGTTTGTTAATGGATAATATATTGGGCTCATTAAGGTTTTAGGAGTTATAAATATGGTTTTCTCTATTTTTTGTAAAACAAGTTGCAGAAGGTAGAAAATCTTAAGTTTATATTTTGGGGTTAGACATCCTTTTGGGGTTATCAAAGGGATTTGGAAAACACTTCAAACACATTGGGTTTATGTGATTCTTATATTGAGGATTTGAGAGATTGGGGAACACTTGAGTAGAAATAGAGTTTTGTTTAGGAACTCCAAAGGCTATTTTCTTGTAACTCATATTGTAGTCTTTATTGTGTCAAATAGTATATTCATCCAAGTCTCACATCGGATAGTAGGAAGAGAATAAATTGAAGTATTAATATAAATAAAGATAATTAATTTTACTTTTCTATAACAACAACAAAATATAGTCTTTTGGGTGTATTGGAGATTTGGGTAGTTGTGTGTCTAGAGAAGGTTTTCTATTTTTCCGTTCAAAAATAGTTTGTTGAGAGGGTTTGCAATTTTTTCGTCAAAAAATTGTAATTAAGAGAGGGTTTACAATTTTTCCATTCAAAAATTATAATTGAGAAAGAGTTTGTAATTTTTCCGTTCAAAAATTGCAGTTTGGGGGGTTTGCAAATTTCTCCTTAAAAATTACAATTTAATGAGAGTTTGTAATTTTTTTTAAAGATTTGAAGTTGAAATATAGTTTTATGAGTTTTTTGTTTGATTTTTTTTTCTCTTTTTCTTTTTGTGGGTATGCTTCCGCATGCGTAGAATTTTTTTTTCCAACCGTCTCTTGTAACAACTTTTGAAGTATAATGTAGTTTCTTGTAACAACTTTGGAAACTCCCTATGTTCTTGACTGTTATTATTTTTATTGCTTGAAGTCATCTGTCTTATTGTCATTCTTCTTTGTTCCTTACATCAAAGTCTTGGTGTGAAAATCATTTGTACTAATTTTCTCAACACTAGGCTATTAATTCACTCTAACAATTTCATTAACAATGTAACAATGTATTATGGTTGTGGTTTCTCGCTTTCTTTTGTTCACCATAAGTGAAAATGTTGAAACATTGGAGGAAGATTTTCATAGACAAAACCAAATTATCACTGAAGAAACTTTCTAATTCATGTGTTGGAAATGAATATAGATCTAACAACAAACTTTGGTATGATCATAAATTTCAGTACGATAGTGAGGGATGTACATGCAAACACTCTGATGTTCAAGTTAGTGACGACCATAAGTGCGAGACTTTTTTGTTAGAATTGTGTGTAATTCATATTAATTCAATGAATGCCTTTTATAGGATGTTCTTAAGTTTTTTTAGGAGGATAAAACCTTTTATTTTCTACACGTGTCTCGAAGGACAGATGTTACATAATCCCTAAAAGTATGATATAACAATCTTTAGGGTCTTATCATTACTAATCAGGTGTGCTTATAGGGTGGTCCATATAAGGACCACAAAGAACTAGAACCTTCCTTGTTATTTCATGTCATATACATTTTGACATTTGTGCTTCCAGATGTCTTCTTGATCCAATAGTCCTTAGATGTTTGGTTGACATTAATTTAATAAGATGCTAGGACGTGGTTATTATATGGACCTCAAGTTCATTGCATCATTCCTTGTGTGTTGACGTTCCTAACTTTCTTTTAAGACCATTAGGTGAACCTTCACCTAACAACCTATTTAGTTTAATTGATGTGGGTTTTTATATGCTATAAGAGCCAAGTGGTTGAGCCTTGGTCAAGATCGAAACGTATATTTTCATGGATTTGGTTGTATTTGTTATAATTTGAATATTAAGGAACAAATTAACAAGTTTAATTCAAAATTAAAAAAAAATGTATATTGTTAGGATATTCATAACACTCTAAGGCATACATAATATATAACAAAGAAATCTTTTTAAGAATCAATTAATGTAAGGTTTGATGACAAAGGGTACCTTAGATATTTTCTTCTTTTTTATTGATGCAATTGTCGACTCTGATGACATTTTCTTAGTTGCTTTAGGCGTAATGAGGTCAGATGGTTCGTTGACATGAATTCCACTTGATCAGGTTCATTTTCTAGAAGCAAAAAGCTATTTTCAACATCGTCATCTAAATCCACCACAATTAGTTTCTTACATCACATAATGGAAAATAAACAAGGTAAGAAAAAGATATAATATGGTAAAATAATTTACAAAATTAAAAATGGTATATACCTAACTTACCAACCCTTCCAACTTCAACTGCATTAAACGCCCAAAACTGTTGAGTCGTAACCGAGATGGATGTGTTGCAAGATACCCAGTTTACTAGTTTCAAAGGGATTATAGTACTCCGCTCAAGTTTTGGTGTCTCTGCATTTGATGGAGACCACAAAGCAAGTCTCTAACTACCAAAATCATTGATAAGTTTTCGTTAATGGTCATTTTGTTGTCTTTCCTACATCAAACATCCAATAAAGGTCAAACTTCTTTTAATAGAATTGAGATCCAATAACATGAAAAGTGTGTAAATGAAGATAAATAAATCATACAACAAGAGGTGGAGTCATCACCATCTCATATACTAATTAATACTCCCAAAGTGCTTATTCCATATTAAGAATCAAGTTAGGGTCAAATTTTTTATCCCAAAAGCTTTGGGAAGTATAATTAGAACCAAAGTCGGAGGAATCATAGATTTTCACTTCTTATTTCCCCTTTAGCTCACTCAAGATAATATTAAAGGGAGTAAGAAATAATATATAAAGAGGAAAAAAGAAAATAACACCAAGCTATGTTCTAGTTAGAATGCAATAAGGCAACATATAATTGTAATTCTTGAAGGATTGCTACAAAATTAATGCAAATAAAAATGTTCTAAATCAAAACAACTTCAATATATTGTGCTCTAGTTTGCCATAATTTGTTTGTTTCCATTGATGTGTTCCACGAAGGAAACATAATTGGAACTATCCCTCGAGAATTGAAACCACAAAGAAGGGATATGATTATCATGGGTTGCAAGATCCTCAACCACGGGTAAGCCAAGTATGGTCGACACATCAAGGATAATGGGGTCATCACACACAATGGGAAAATTATGGAAATATAAATTCTAGATCAATACGCATTGAGGTCAAAAATATGCTACATGTCAATTCTCATGTATTCTCGTGAAATCATAATCATCTCATAGATATCATATCTCATCCAAATATATCATTTGGCATCTTCAACCCTGTGAAGCCAAGTCAGATAACTAGCTAAAGGATGATGATATGTTCTGAACTCACTCGACTTCCCTTCAGCTTTACCCAATCACAAGTAAAAGGAAACATGGAGTCAGTACATTCAAGGAAGAAAGCTTTGAATACCACATCATCAGTAAATGGATAATGAGTAACATTGTCCTACACAAGGAAAATAACTCTAGGAAAGTTTTAGTTTTGAGATAAAGAGGCCATAATTTTCTTGGAAAAGTCGGAAAGCAATAAAAAAAGGGGAACTGGTTTAGAGAATACAATCAGAAAGGAAAAAAATACGAAGCTAGGAGAAATATGATAGTGGAATGTGAAATCTGATAAGAAAGAATAATCATGCAAAAGGTCGTTAAATCAATCATAATGGTTGAAATTACTGTTAGATGATTAAATCAAGAGTCAATGAGGCAATTGACTCTTCATAGGCCAAAATAGGGTTTATAATGACTAGCTTTCAGTTTTATGGTGCAATGAAGATCATTAATCATGCACAATAACTACGAGTTATGCCACATCATCTCGTGCATCAAATTTAACCGATAATGCACCACTTAAGACATTTGCTTACACATAAAAATAATAAAAGTGTAAGCCAAAATGGACAAATAATCGAATTTTAGGTTAGTCAAATGTACCTCAATCAATAGCAAGTCAAACAAATGTAAACATAACCAAACATGAGCTAACTAAACATTTATTAAATAGATTGGATAATTGAGATTTATGATCACATTAATAACATCATTGACCGAAGAGGACAAAAATTATGGAACTACGCACTAGAAAAGTTGCACACATGAGAATATAGTCAACCAAATATATTGAGAAAAAAAACACTTGAATATGGAGTGTCATATATCTCAAAACAGATTGAACACTTACACACACTACGAGTGCAGAAAAATGAATGAATTTTTTTAAGTGAAGATAATTCTAATTATGGTTAAATATGTTTGTGGATCTCTTAACTATCTCATATTTCATTTTTAGTCCCTTAACAGATTTCTTTTAAAGAATTGTTCTCCTAAAATTTTTCATTCACACTTTTAATTCCTCCTATAACTTAACGACGATTTTTACAACTTAACGACTGAATTAGGGATGGTTTAAGCGATTGTTTTAGCGGGATGGATCAAAAGTGTAAATGCAAATTTTAAAAAAAACCATTTAAAAAAAATTTAAAAATAAAATAAAATACAAAATATTTAAGAGAATCACGCCTATTTAATCAATTAAACTAAGTGGCACATCCAATACCAAATATGTTTTATTGTTTAACCAAATAATTTGAAGAAAAAAAATGAAAATATGATTAACAATAGTACTTCTTAAACCATAAAAAAAAAAAAAAAATCTTATAGCTAGGTGAATAATATATAGCAATTTTTTTAATGAAAATTCTCAATTGAGTTGGAATAGTACCATAATTCTTTTGCTTGATTTGCAACTGATATGGGTGATTTTGGTGCACAAAGGAGAATCACCATAACAAACCACCACGGTGAAAATCTCGTCGGAGTATTACACGATGCGCCTTCCGCTGCACTTGTTATCGTTTGCCATGGTTTTCAATCATCCAAGGTTCTCATCACGCTCTTCCCTTTTTTTTTTTATCTTAACCTAATTTCACAAATCTCCATTATTGCATTGCAGAATCGTTTTATGTAAATTCGTGATTTCACTGTTATCTAAATCATTATGTTTTAACATCGATCTTCTCTATAGATTTAGCTTAGTATAACTCTTTTCAGATTATTTTCATAAGCTCTCCAGAATACTTAATTTCATTTTTTATATCAAAATAACTTATGCATAAGCACTTATATGGTGTTATCACATGTTATAAGAGTTAAATTAAAGTGTTTATCCAAACATAGTCATAATTGATCAGTGTCTGAGTCAGTTGAATAATCTCTAGGAAAGGATCCCCATGGTGAACCTTGCTGGTGCTCTGGAAAAAAATGGAATCAGTGCTTTTCGCTTTGACTTCGCCGGAAACGGGTAAGCTCCTCTGCAAAGGAAAAAAGAGTGTTAATGAATGAATTACTAATTTATCCAGGGAAGAAATATGAACATTTCTTCTTGAGTAGTTTAATTTGTTTAAAAAGATATCTCTTTTCATTATCGGTTGTTTATTTTTTAGATTTTCGCGGTGGCATGAACTCCAAGAATAATCAGTATCTAAGATTGCAATGTTTTTGTGTATGCGTTTATATGCATATTATATGAATATTGGAAATGTTTATTCAACAAAACATAGATCAGAAGTTAGCTTACAATGAGTTTGGAGGATAAGATAATATGATTATAGAGGATAAGATAATGTTTGGTAGATAAGTTAGAACCGAACCAAACATAATGGTAGAAGAAAGCCGGACAAAAAGTTAAAATTGTTTAAGAGAACAACAGTTTTTTCTCTCCCATTTTGTCTGCGTGGCAACGTTACCTAAGAGATCCTTCTTAAAAAGAAAACTTTGTCATAGACTAAGTCTCCTAAAAGCTTAGGAAGTTAATTGAAGGTACATCTCTAGCAAACTAAAACAACAATAAACAGAAGCAAACTTCAATGAAGTGAAGCATTCTAATCCCTCAATAATTATCTGTTAGGGAAACCCTCTTGACTAGGCTACTTGCTTTATTCCCAGCAGAACCTGAATGCCATATTCTTTCCAAATTCAGTTTGTGTCAAAAAACCTCCTTTAGTGGCATAGATTGCAAATAGTATATTGTTCCATTCATGGTTTCATTCTATGTTAATAAACTAGGAATGAAACAGACGAAGCCACGTTTAGAACAAAATGAACATTCTTTTGCAAAGTTGAATATATAAACAATTCTAACTTGGAGTATAAGGGTATACCTATTGTTCTAAAATTGAACAAAAATAATTTAATATTGAACTATTTTTTTTTTCTGCTAATAACTCGTTATACCGTCTTCTAGGGAAAGTGAAGGTTCATTTCAGTATGGTAACTACTACAGAGAAGTTGAAGATCTGCGAGCTATAGTCGAACACTTCCGTGAGGAGAAATATGTAATTACTGCAATTGTTGGTCATAGTAAAGGTCAGACAACTGTTATGCACTTATTATTTGAAACTGAATTTTGTACTGGACTGAACTGAAGTTCTCTGTGATTGTGTTAGAGTTTTCCCTATACAAGTCTCTCACAATCCTCATTTTTTTGTGTTATTCACACTCAATGGAATGGTTTCTGCAGGGGGTAATGTGGTTCTGTTATATGCCTCAAAATATAAGGATATTCATACTGTTGTCAATATATCTGGGCGGTTTAACCTTGCAAGAGGCATGGAGAGTCGCTTGGGAGAAAATTTTATACAAAGGATCAAAAAAGATGGATTTATCGATGTTAAAAATAAAAGAGGTGAGATATGAAATGTAAATATTGGTCTATCATCTATTCATCTATCATTTGTGGGTCAAGTCAGCATGTCTTGATAGACTTTTTCTCGCTTCTTTATTCTGTTGCTGCCATGAACATTTTGACTTTATGTTTAAAATTTAAAAAGGGAGAATTGTATACTCTCACGTTTCTGTTAATCTCTATTGTTGTTGAATGTTACACCTCTCAACAATATGTTGCTTTTCTTGTGGTAGGGAAGATTGTGTATCGTGTAACTGAAGAAAGTTTAATGGACCGTCTAAATACTATAACCCATCTTGCCTGCCTATCAATCCCCGAAAGTTGCAGGTAAGGTTTGTGATTACATCTAATAACATACCAATCTTTCTCTTCCTCATAAAATTTTATATCAAACGCTTCTTCATGCTTTACTGTTACTAATTACTTGATCAGTATTAAAACAGGGTGTTGACAATTCATGGGTCCATGGATGAAACTGTACCCGTAGAAGATGCGTTAGAGTTTGCTAAGTTCATATCGAATCATGAACTACGCCTGATAGAAGGGGCTGATCATGAATATACTTCTCATCAAGATGAATTGACCAGTTTAGTTTTGGACTTTATCAAGGTTCATAATGGTAAGGAAAACAATACATCTAAGCAGACACGATTCGGAAGAGGAGATAAACCTATCCATTCACGTTTCTAATCTTTGCGAAATATGTGGATCTGGTACCTCATTTTAATCTACCCTCCTTACTAATAAAGAGGACAGACTCGTCCTATTTCTTGCATCTCTAGTGCCCACCAGGCAGCCAATAATTATTAGCTGTCAGAGTTAAAGAAAATCGACCAATCGTCTCTCATTATTGGGCCACAACAATTACACATCTGACAAGAACTACCACGTCATAACTGCCAGGTTATCAACCTGACATTATACTCTTATTGTTGCTGTTAAAAGTTTATGCTCTTCCATTTACAGTGGATTTTGATATCATAAGTTTGAACACCACCCATCTGGTAGATAATACATACAGAGTACAGTTGATTGAATGGTTGTTATCACAAGCGAACGAGCATTTAAATGGCAACCACCACAACAATTGATCCTGGAGGCAAGGACGGGGCCAAAAGTCTAACTCAAGTGAGGCCAGGACAGCGCCATCTGTGCGACTTGACCAGAAAATTTTATGATACCTACTTTAGTATGACAAACATGTTACCAAAAGCAAGAGGGGGCACAATATTTCTATCCTGCATGCTAAAAACTAATATTTCTATCCTACATGCTAAAAACTGGAGAGACACAATACTTTATTATTGCATTATCATGTGAAATTTTATGGGGGGTCACTGTGCTTCCCCTTCGATTGGCCCCTGCTTGGAAGCTGACTGTTTGTTTTACAGAGTTGAGAGGACATAGTACCCCCTACAGTACTGCTCTTATAGATTTACTTTTGGCCACAACACGAGTCACTAGATCTTGAGGCCAATATTGTTTGGAACCTTAATGTGCCAACTTAATCAATATTTCTTGTAGCTGTAACTAAAAAGAAAAATATAAGAAGGAAAAGAGCTACTTTTCCCTAACACATGCCTATCCACTTCATACAGAAACAAACGTGATTTGTCTAGTTTGTTTTGTATGACTCATCACTTTTTGTGTCGATATTAGGGATACACATCGTTTCTTTGTCTGTTTTTTAAGCCAAGCTGAAATTGTAAGGAAAGAAGAGTACTGGATGTGAGTAGAGCCTTCTTGGGCGCAGGTGCACTTCAACCCATCCTTTACTTCTTTGGAAGTTTTGCAAATGAGATTGTTGCACACCCTAGCAAAATTCTAAAGGTAATCCTTAATTCCAAATTCTAAAATTTATACGTATTTAATACACAACAAGCTCTTTGTGGAACACATCAAAGCAAGAATTAAAAAGAATCCAGACTTTAAAATGAGTTTTCATAGTTGTGTGATAGTATAAAGTGTAATGAACAAACCCCTTTCCAATTCACCTTTAAAGTAAGTTCCGAGATGGTCTTTCTTGATAGTGTGCGCGCGCATGCATACATATATAATCTTGAAATATCACTAAAAATCAAATAAAATCAAAATTTGACTTCACAATTTTTTCCGAATATTTTAGAAAATATAAAAATGGAAAATAAATCAAAATAAATAGAAAATTAAGGAATTTTAGATTTTTAGGGGGAGTCCCCTATTTATTCTCTAAATAGGGGTTTTTTATCCTTGATTTTTTTCTAATGAATCGGCAAATAATCAAACTAATCTAAGACGATCTTTTTAAAAATCGATTTTTTTAACGATAAAATGCAAAAATGTCATAATGCAAGAACGTTCGAAACGCAACGTCTATAATTCTAATATTGATTAAAATCTTCAAGAGTCCTCAACAACGGTGTTAATTTTATCCGTTGTCACGCACGGGACAAAAACGAGTTTAAAAGTGTAGTAAAACGGAAGTGACACTCGAATGTCGTATCACAAGGACTCTTGAATATTGTAACCAAAAAAGAATGATTTTTTTAAGGTTCAGAACTTAAATCGAAGATAATTAAAAGTAAAAGAAAAATTGATAAATAAGTTAATCTACTGTATCGATTTCCTACTTATCATTGATTCTTTTTGTGTTAGAGTGTTAGCATAATATTAGTTTGTGATATTCTACATATCGAGTGAGAAAAGAGAAAAGAAGAACATTTTTTATTAAATTGGTGATTTTTATTAAGGTGTGCCTGATAAGATTTCAAAATCTTGCTCTTACGTATCTCCAGGTGCTAGAGAACTCAAGACTACGCAGTTCTACTTAGAAAGAACTAATAGGTTGATTGTTTTTAAGGAGTGATCCTTTGGATACCACGAGCTTTAGAGACTAGGATTCGAGATGGATATCTCGCCCATCCAAGTTCTCACCATTACTCAAAACACATTCACCAATCAAACTCTTTTCTCACCGTCGTGCGATCGATCCTTAAACTTTTACACAAACAAAAGGTACTTTGTCTCGAAAAGATGCAAAAACAATGTTTCGTCCACTTGAACCTGTGAGCAAACTAGCGACGTTACCCACGAATATTGATTTGTAAATCCATTTGGTCATGATGTAAACGTTCCCTTCTCCACTTGTTTTGGGTAGCCAACAATGTTTTTCGTCGATTGACACAAAGTAGTTTTCGCTTAAATCGACAAACAAACAAATAATTTATACCCATAATTACGTATGCCTTGAGTTCTCCATCGCACCCGGAGATACGTAGGAGCGAGATTCAAAGTCTCGTCAGACACCATAATAAAAAATAAACATTTTGGTCCTATTCTTTTTTCCTTTTAATAACTTGAAAAACCTGACATTTCTAAGCAAACATTAACGCACACAACTAACCAAACGATTCTCATTGAATACAACAGACGTAAGAGACTATTGGAGGTCAGAGAATCAAAGTCTACCACTATACAAGAGAGTCTCATCCTTGTAGATATGAGTCATATCCCTCACAAAAATAACTCACATTCATTGCATAACATCACACATCATATAAACCAATCATGTACGCTGCATACATAATGGATAATAAACATCTCTTTTGTGACTAGTCTATTCCCCAAACAAAAATGTTAGTCAATAATCCCACAAAAGCCTATCTTCCATTCATATCCCCAAACAAACAAACTTTTCACAATACACTTATTCTCCTTACACTACACTCACTCCATTCTCAAAGGATAAATTTTTGGATATTTTGTATTTAATCCTCTTCTACCTGAAATGCCCGAAAAGTTATCGCCATTCATATATTTTAGGTTCAAGATGATTAAATAGGGGTAGTTGTCATACCCCAAAATTTGTCATACTTTTTTTTGTTTCATCTGGCCCATGATCCTTGGTTCATCTGCATACTCATGTCCTAGTCATTTAGATCATTCATTTGCATTTATAATTTTTGCAAAGAAACATCATTAATTCAAGGGATTCTTTTTATTTATGGTACAAAGCTCAGAATTGTGATAAGGAGGTTAATCTATGGCCTTCTATGGTGCATTTGTGAATCAAGCTTGTGGAATCATTGTGTTATACTTGACTTTGGGATGTTTCTTTTCTCTTGGATTAAGTCTATTGGGGAACCCGAATATTGGTCAAGACATGTGGATTACATCATAGATAGAAGAATTTGGAAGTAATGGACAAGATTGACTTTAGTCAACGAAGTCAACCATGGAAGGTTGACTTTTTGTTGACCATTTTTCTTATGAGACCTTACATGGATAATTGATTGACCATTTGCTCTTTTGGATTCAAGACATTCACAATTTGCATTGAAATTCATTCAAGAAATCAAGTTCAAATTCAAATTTTAATTTGGAGGGAAGAATATTTTTCTTGAAAAATAAGTTACACATTATATTCAAAAGCTAAATATTTAAGTACAACACCAATATTCGTTACAAAAGAAACCAAAATACAAATCATAAAAAAAAACTCATTTTCACAATTTTAAATGAGGTTATCATTTTATTTATAGATACAATTTTGGATTATTGCTGACTTACCTGCAAGATGTCAAGGAACAAAGAAATCTTGTTAGAATCTCCTTTAAGGTTATCAAACATGTTGGATTCTCACGGAGGACTTCTTGTCGCCCCTCGATAACCAACCCTTATGGATGCTCACAATTTCTTGTGAAAAAACAAAAATGCCCCTAAAACCCGAAAGTGCACTTCCATACGCACCCAGTCCACACCCAATCCATTTGTAAGTGAGTAATACCCTTATTTTAAACAAAAAAACAGAAATGAATATCCGTAACAACTTACGAAAATATACCTCCGAACATGGTTTTAATCAAATACGCGTCGGACCTTCCCCCTTCCTCATTTCCAGCAAAAATACTCTAAATCATTTCTCAAGTTTTCAATCCAAGCTTTTTGTTTTCTCTACATGAATTAAGAAATAGGAACATTAGGTTGTGTAATCCACATTACTATATAGGTAGTTACACTCACTGTTAGGTTGTTATATTGAGCATTATGTGTTTGTCCCATTGCTTGAATTGGAAGAGTATTGTTTGAAGTGCAAAAAAGAGTAGTGAAATGAGAAAAGTGTTATGTGCTTGAAGTGGTGATAGTATTATTTGGACCAGGATTATGTTGTTTGGATCCATAGGGTAGGTGCGTCTGAATCAAAGAGTATGACGTTAACCAATATATAGTATGTCCAATGTAAGATTGTAGGATTTTTTCTAGATCCAAGGATCAAGACCTACAAGAAGGGGGTTGCTAGAGAATGAGGCTCCACAGGACAATGCATGAGAATTGCCATATCATGAGGCTCCACAAGGAAATGCATGAAGGTTTCTAGAGCATGAGACTCCATGAAAAATGCATGAGTTTTGTCAGAGCATGAGGCTCCACAAGGAAAAAATTAAAGAAAAGGATTTTTCAGAGCATGAGGCTCCACATGACAATGCATGAGGTTGCCAGAGCATGAGGCTCCACAAGGAAATGCATGAAGGTTTTCCAGAGCATGAGGCCCCACATGGAAATGCATGAGAATTATTAATTCAGAGATGGGTGTTTAATCATGAGGTGATTAACACAAAGAATGTATGGATGTCAAATAGAGTGTTGTATTTGGTGCAAAGAGACAAGTGTAATGGATATTGATTGTTGCAGTGTTGAGATGTTGTCTATGGAGAATGAGACTTGACAATTATTCAATTTCAATTGCACTAAAATCTATGAGTAGATGTGAATACTTTAAACAACTATATCAGATGTCCCGTATCCAAACATATTCGGAATGAGGGAAGGTATACTCCATTTCATCTCTTCTCTACTATTTAAGGCATATTCCCATCATAATTGACAAGGGTTGAAGATAAATCTTTTTGTTATACTTGATGTCCATAATCTTCAGCTTTGAGGTCTTATATAATGTCATATTTTTATAATATTCTCATCATATACATATTTATTTATTTATTTATCTATGAAAAATTAGTACATATTTTATAATTAGAAGAGGTATTATCCTTATTATTTTTATCTTTTTCTACTTATACTCTTATTGATTGTATGCCATATCGCCTATTATTACGCTGCTAATTATTTCACTTAACAAACGATAATTTTAATATAAAAGCTACTTTTTTTTATACAATAAAAGCTATTTTTCTAAATAATTAAAAACTTACATAACTTTAAATAATATTTCCACAATAATTATTTATTTAAAAATTATATTAAAACGAATCACACTTTTTAATCCAATAAAAATAGAGAAGATGATCTTGAAGATGTTGAGCGAGCAAACATCTTTATTTGTTGATGAGAGGGTCAAACCTATAAATAAAGGTGAAAACCATATCTATATAAACTAAATAAGTTTTTTTTAAAAGTCTAAATCTAATCTTTTTATTAAATAGGCTAAGGCAAGTCAAATTTAAAATGGTATGATTTATTCTCATCTTTAACTGTAAACACTTCAATGTCTAATTCATAGAACAATGGAGGAACTGTGAGTATGTAAAGTAGAAAAATATGTATCTTTCTCTTGTTTTATATATATATATATATATATATATATATATATATATATATATATATATATTCAAAAATACTGAATTTTTGAATGAGGATCTTAATTAGTTATCTAGATTGATGTTTAGGGGTGTTCATAAGTGTGGATCTACCCGCGAACCCATCGATCCAAATTGAATTAATCCATTAATTATTTGAATCCGTTCATTTACGAGTATATGCGACCTAACCTGCGATAATCATATAAGTTTGATTCAAGTATTGGGTTTGAAAAATTTATTCATATAATTTATGTTTTGAAAATTTTGTGCAATTGTATTGAATTATGTCACAAAAATTTAGAATTGTCAAACAAATATTTTTTATTTTGTGTTACAACCAGTGAATCCAACTCAACTCAATCAGTAAATAATCGAGTTGGTTCGGGTCAATTTTGATTGTGAGATTGCGAGTTCAAGGATGAACTCAATCCATTAAATTTTAAATGGGTTGGATAATGGGTTATATCAAACCTAATCCAGTCCAACCCGTGTCCACTCTTATTGACGCTTATGTTTTTGCCTTCATCTTTTCACCCATGTCTTTTTTAGCTATTGTGAAAATGTCAGGGAGGTAAACCCGTTTAAGTGATTTGTATGTTTTGAGTTTTTTAAATATTATTTTAGGGCCTAATTCAGAATAATTTCTTTGTTAGTCAAAATTTCAAGAAAATAAAGTGGTGACATGACACAAATGATGAGGATAATCGAAAAATGGATATTCAAAAGTTTATTTCTTCTCTTACTAAAGTCTCAAGAACATGTGATTTTCTTCCTCTTCTATTCTCTGTGCTACTACTTGTCGTGCTAAGGGTTGAAGTTCTTTCTCCTCATGATCACAGAAAAACAATGTTGAGGATTAAAGTATCATACATCAAAGATCTTGTGGAGTCACCTCAATAAAATATAATAGTTGAGAAAACATCAACATCTTATTAATGTAAGAAAAGCATTAATATAACGGTCTAAACTTCCAAAACATTTCTAATCTTATGCAGTTTCCTATATCACTCTCATCATCAATAGAGTCAACACTCTTTTGTTAAATAGCATATCATCTTATCAATTCATACACAATTCTTTGCAAAATCATAAAACAAAATTTGCTTGTAGAGAAAAAAAAATACTTATTTTTAGCATATGCTATTTGTTTCAAAGATTTTGTTTTGTAAGATCTTCACTCACGAGAATTTTTCATTTTAATGAATTTTAAATTTTATGAACACATCTTGCCATACCATGTTCAAACACCATTTGTCACAAATAATTAGGAACATTCCACTAACGTGCATAAAAAGTCAAATTCTATTTCATCTAATTCTTATGAACAAGAGCCACAAAATCTTGAAATTATCAACATCATTACTATCATAGATTCCACACATGACACTCACCAACCTATTCATCGTGGGTTTATGTGCTTGTAAGTATGACGTCTGCAATGATATGTTTCATTTTGATGTTGACAACACTCTTAAGAGAACTCTTCATCATAAGTGTTGTTCCAAGCTTATTGGTTAGAATGATGTCAAGTGAAGATGTTATCTGATATGATGATCAAATGGTGAAGCTTGAAGGTCAAAGTGTCATTACTGAGATGATCAAGTTGTGGTGATAAAGATTTCAAAGCTTAGTTGTTGTGGTGATTAAGTTGTGATACTTAGAAATCAAGATATCAAAGCCTATCTATGGAGGACACCACCTTATGTCAAACAACATTTAGTGGATTCAATAAAGATCTTTATAAATCAGTGTGCATAATGATTTTGTTTATCTTAAAGAGTTATCTCAAACCTCATCAGAAAAATATTCAAGATTTTAGTGAATTGTTAAAGTTAAAGATAATGTGGCAAGAAATCAGAAGCTTCAAAGTTGTGAGAAAGAGGAAGTGTGAAAGCTCGTTTAGTCTAAATAGAGTGGTATGTGTCTGTAAAGGTATAAGACCAGTGCTCTAATTTTTTTAAGACAAATCACACACGCACTTTTAACCTTTTATAAAGTCTATCTCTTTTTATTAAAACCACCAAAAAAATGTTTGTGCGCCTAACTAATTAGCAAGGAACTCAAAAAATTATTTATGAGGGCTTAATCGATTGGCCTTTAGGCTTAATCGATTATCCCTTTTTGTAGCACCTCATAATCAACTATTAAAGTTTATAGTCGATTAGTAATGACTCTTTTGAAAACCTTCAATTTTTGGACTTGATAATCAATTATATGATTGATTTAATCGATTATCAACCTTAAAAATCCCATCGACTGTTTCCATATTGGATCCACCTTTTGTCCTATAAATAGAGGGCTCGATTCTCATTTCTAATACACGAGAAAATATATTTGAAGTAACTTTTTCTCACACTCTCTCCCCCTATCTCAATTTTTCTCACTTTTTCCTTAGTACTTTTGAGAGTGAAGTTCTATATCTGTGAAGTGTTTAGATATGGTGTAAGGGAAACATTGTAATTCTCGTCGGGAGAAATTTTTGTTTTGGTTGTGAGATAAACCATGGGAAAATCTCTTGTTTGATTTTTGAGGTAAACTCGTTAAAACCTCTGTTCAATTAGGAAAGTCTTTGCAATTAAAACTCTCAGTCGATTCTTAAACTCAGCATGTGATAAAAGCTGTCAATTGGTTTGAGATTGTCCTGGTGAAAAAGTCTCTTGGTTGGGAGGTCTTTGTAGTTAAAACTTCGTGTTTGGTTGAGAAATTAGCCATTGTAAAACTCCAATCCTTGTAAGGTGGTTCATGGGCAAAACTTGTCAAAATCTTATATTATAGTGGAAACTCCTAAGAAGGAATTATTAGGGATAGACGTACGTCACTTTATTACACCGGACCTCTATAAATATTTGGTGTTTTTATCTCTTCCATTAACTCTTTACTTTTTAGTTATTTATTTATTTGATTCTCTTATTTTCGCTGTTTTTATCTTGTTTGTTCTGCAAACGCTTTTTAAACTCTAATTTTGTGAGAGACTTTTATTTAACCACTTGTGTTTGGAGTGACTTGACCAACATTCATGTCATAGAATCCATCCCGCATGAGATACAATTACATATAATATTTCATTCCAAATCGGATATCACCAAGGGTGAGACATCCATCATCACATTGTAAGTACTATGCATGTGCTTCCTTCAATGATGCACCAAAAAAATCTTCATCTGATACTATCTACCCTTTGTTTAATTCTATATTATACTTTTAATTTTCTTCATCACATTGTCACTAAATCGAATCAAAGTCATACAATGAGGCTAGAAATTTTGATTGTTAGAATTAAGCCATAAAAGTTGAGTCTGATACTCTTCATAAAAGTGAAACTTAGAAAATTGTTGACCATCCACACAACATTAAATCAATAGGCTACATGCGGATCTATAAAATAAAACACAATTCAGATAGAAGCATTGAGAGATTCAAGAAAAGACTATTTATAATTAGATAGCAGGACTGGACTACCCTGACTTCTAATATATCTTGGATCAATCCATAGGTTTCATTTGCATCAAATTAATATAAATGATACCATTTTTACACGGTAAGTTAAATGAATATGTTTATACAATAATTTCACCTAGTGTTACAACCTCAAAGCCAAATAGAATGTGCAAATAAATCAAAGATTCACGGGCTTGTTAACATCTTTTCTTATCTATCATGGTTACAAACAAGCTGCCTCTGACACTTCATGTTTGTTAAGAATAAAAACTCATAATTCACAATTCTTTTTATTTATGTTGATTATATGATTTTAGCAGAAAATTCTCTTTATGAATTTCAAGTCATCAAAGGAGTTTTCCATCAAGATTTCAAAATAAATGATCTTGGGATTCTTAAATATATCCTCAATTTAGAAGTAGCTCATTCTAAACTTGGCATTTCACGAGTGCTTGGCTCTAAACTAGTTTCCACTCCATCTGATCCTTCTAATAAATTGTGCAATGACATCTCTGATCCGTGTGTCTTACCATCCTACAGAAGGTTGATTGACAAGCTCATTTATCTCAACACCATCAAACCTGATATTACATATATCACTCAACAACTAAGTCAATTCTTGTCCAAACCTTCTATTATCCCTTATAATGTGCCTTGCAGAGTTTTGAGATACCACAAGTGTTATCTTAGTAATAAAGA
This sequence comes from Lathyrus oleraceus, assembly GCF_024323335.1. Taxonomy (NCBI): domain Eukaryota; kingdom Viridiplantae; phylum Streptophyta; class Magnoliopsida; order Fabales; family Fabaceae; genus Lathyrus; species Lathyrus oleraceus. The sequence continues at coordinate 20,817,619 of NC_066584.1, read as the reverse complement.
CTTATTTTTCTATAGGGACTCATCAATTCATCTTCTTGAATTCTCTGATATTGATTGGGCAGGTTGCATAAATACAAGAAGATCAATTCCATGTTCTTGCTCCTTCTCTGAGACAATTAATTTCAAGAAGATCAATTTCATATTATTGCTTCTTCGTTGGAATATAATAATGCCTGTAACATTAATGTCTCATTTTGTTCCAAAATAAATGATTCATTTGTAAAAAAATAATGTCACAAATAGCGTTTTCAAAAAAAACACTATTTTTCGAATGCAACTTAGACGCCACTATTTTTAAGGATAGAAATTGTTATGAAATGAGAATGTTCATTCGAGATGATAATGAAAACTTTATTAGAGCACAAATCATATGGAGGAGAGGTAACCCTCTACCTCATGAAATCGAAGCTTGGAGCTTGTTAAGAATTTGGATTATAGTAGCTTATCCATAGAACTAAATTGATTGTATAGGTGTCACCGATTATTCAATTCTCAAACTGAATTTGGTGTTATTTTATGTGTTTGTAAGACTGCTATTATTATTACAAAACTTAAGGATAAGTTTCATTAGGATACAAACCAAAAATGTTGCTCATTTATTAGCTAGAGTATCATTGTCTTTTGAGAGTCACCAAGAGTTTATTTACATACCATAGCGAATGTTTTGATGAAACAAAGAAATTGATTTTATTTTGTAAAAAAAAATATTTTTTTCTTTCAAATGTATACTATAATTAATACTATCTTCAAATTCAATACCTTTCATTTTCTTTTATATTTATGATAAATGTGAATAGGCTTATCTAAAAGATAAAAAAGACAAAAAGATATATCAAGATTAAGAAAACATGGATGCTGAAGATATTTTGCATAGAAATAAGCATCTTCGTATGGCATATTCTAAAAGCTGTAGTCGTGGTACTAGGTTGCCACAGCTTTTTGTTGGGTTCGGCTCATACTTGAGCATGACTATTATTTTATGTGTTATAGTAACAAGTGGTTTAAAAATACTATTAAAGAATTTATAGAAAGAAAAAAAAAACATCCTTTTTAATTAAACTCTATCTTGTCTGAAAGTGTTGTATCATATTGGACAGAAAAATAAACATTGTTTTGTCCAAATTTGTTGCAGCTTCCTAATTTTTTTTCACTAATTAAAAAAAAAGTTACTTCCCTCAATATGTACCCCACTTGCACTCATCTCTTATCTTCTTTATACACAACACAACGCAACTTCTAATATATTTTTTTTCAAAGAAATTATAATATTTGTTTTTAATCGACAGCCTGTTTTATATACAGCTAATAATAACCGCTCCTCCTTTGACAGATGTATTCATAAATAGTTCATTGTCCTAATTTTAGATATTTTTTCTCTCTCCTTTGAACCACATGTTGATTTTTTTTTTCCTTTTTTGGTTTTTATTTTTAAATTTTAGGAATACGACTTGAATGTATTAGTCAAGATTCTTGTAATTTTTAAAAGAAAAATAGAGCTCTATCTATCTATAGACACGGATAGAAGAAGATTGACGAAATTCATTTTTAAAAATGTTTTAAATATAGATTATCTGAGTAAGTTTTATCTAGACAGTAAACACAATATCAAATAAAAAATATTTCACCACACAAATGTTTAATAATTCTTTTATTTTTTTAATTTTATCGGCGTGTTTAAATATATTTTAAGATTAATAGATAATCTGACGTCTATCATATCTGACATATCTAAAAAGCAACTATAAAAAAATATTTTATTTTATCTTATAAAAAATTTCTTATTTTGAAATTTAATTAATAGATAATCCTTTTAATTTTGTCGTAGCGCTTTGAGAAAGTTTTTTTGTTTGTGAAGAAATTTATATTCTTGAAAGGGCATTATTGTAAATTCATCAAGGAGTATTTTTCTCTTGGTTGAATAATTTATCCTTAAGGGAGTGTTTGTTTGGGTTAAAAAGCTAAATCTATTAAAAGCTTTGTTTGGGATTTAGGTTCTTAAGTCATCGTTTTTGTTTGTAAGTTCAATCTAGTTTAAAAGCTTACTTTGGTTTCAGTTGAACCTAGTTTGAAATATCAACTTAGTTTGTGGTGATCATGGTTAAAACCCAAATTCGGCTCGTAAGATCATCCTGATTAAAAGCTTACTTTGGTTTGAGAAATGTCCACTTTAAAATCTCAGTGGTTCGTGGTCAGTCTGATCAAAACCTCATATCAATTTGTGAGTTCAACCTAGTTAAAAGCCTACCTGGGTTCTAGATAAGTCCATAGAAATATCAGTTTAGCTTGGGGACTATCTGTTTCAAGTTGATGTTAGGAAAGAACACCAACTGCTTCAATTTGTTGTTTTGAAGGAAGACTAACCGCTTCTCTCCACAAGTTTATATTTGGAAGGAAGGCTAACCATTTCTCTCCATTGTTTGTTGTTTAGTTGGAAGTTAGCCTGAGACTTCACTTTTTCTTGTGTAAGGGGGTTCAAGATTTTAACCTACTAAAATCTCTTAAGCATTATTGAATTCGAGAGGATTAAATTATTTCATTTTGACCAAACCGCTATAATTCTTGGTATCATTTCTCATACCCTTAACTCTTTACTTTTCACATATTTACTTTTCGTTGCTATCTTTCAAACATCTTTATTAATTTTTTTTAAACTCTGATAATTGTAAAGAAATGTTTTCTAACTATAGTTTTTCTAAAATCCACAATTTACCCCCTCTTGTGTGTGAAGTCACCTATGAAGCCCGGACTCAGACACAGACGCGAGACACGACACGGACACGAGGACCCCACTAATGTAAAAATCATAGGACACGGACACGGTTGTATATATTTTATATATTAATATAATAATGTAATTTATGAAAAAAATTGTAAAGAGTTTAAAATGAGAAGCAAAATTTATGTTTATTTAAGATAAAACAATAAAAAATTCTTTCAAAATTTTCAAACAAATTTCAAACATGATAATTGATATTCATAGATACCGTGTGAAAACTGAAGCAATGGTGCGCAAAGATGAAAAATAATCGGAGAAGATAAAAGAAAATTGTGGAGACAAAAACATTGAAATATAAAAAAAATAAAGAATCCTAATTGTGTTGTTTTTATAGTGAAGAAGTGGAATATGAAAGTTAAAAAACTTATTTATTTTTTAAATTTTGAAAAAAAATTAGTAGGGTTTTTTTTTAACAAAAATTCTGGAATTTTTTGAATTTGGTCGTGTCCTTTATTTGAAATAAGGTGTCCTATCCGTGTCCGCAGTAATTAATTTTTTTTTCTGTTGGACACTTCAAAAACGTGTCTGATACGTGTCGTACGCGTGTCGATGTCCGACACGGCGACATGCTGTGTGAATGGCGTGTCAGAGCTTTATAGGAAGTCACATATCCTACAAATCATATACATATTTTATATTTGGAAAATGTAAAACTGGGAAAGCGAACCCTCTGACAACCTCCCTAATGTCATTGCCAATAGAGATACCTCCTTCCTCCAAGCTAATACCAGTGCATGTGTTCCTAACCCTATAAAGGTTTCTCACACCGGGATTTCTATCTCTAGATTCCTAGCACCAACAAATCCTCTTGCTTTTACGACATTCACGACGAGGCCCTGTCGAACAACACTTCTTAACTTGTCAGATTTATCACTTCTTCCCCAATTTGAGAGGAAGTGTTATTAATTTCATCATCACTAACCATGTTCATGACCAAAGAACTCAGATCCCTTATATCATCCATACCCAAAAAGCAAACATAAAATAATTGATATAGAAAAGGATAGATTATTACATTGAGATACCTATATGATTTTGGAAACAGTGTACCGCAGAATCACCTAAGCCTCAAGAAGAAATTTCTGACAAAGAAAGGAAATATAAGAAAGTGAAAAGGTGTGCGAATTAAAAAACAACGAGTAATGTAGAAAGATTAACGCTTTGAAGCATAACTGATGACACATATCTGTCCTAGGTCCTATAATGATACTAAAGCTCTCTAAAGACATTTCCTCTTAATCCTAGAGGTCTTTGTCCAAATAGAGACCTCCACAATGAAATGTTTTAGTGAATATGACAAACATTAAATGTGCATGTTCCCAATACCACATTCTCCTACTAAAGTCGATACTAGTCACTTCCCTAGCTCGAAGAACTCGACAACAATCGTAAAACAGCGAGAACATAATTTTCTTGAGGTTGGTCTCGAAAAATTACACAACAATAATCCTAGCTTCATGTTCGATAGCAAAGACTTGGGCAAATCTGTTTAAAATTGGCTAAATATCCCAATAAGACCAGCCCAAACGAAAATCAAATTTAAAGCTTCTCCCACTTAGACTAATGAACATGTATACCCTCATTAAGGAGTCGCACGTTGAAACCAAGCATCACACGAATCTCAGTTGTTGGATTCCATCTAACGGTCTCCCATATAAGACGCCTCATTCACTAGGGACGATTCTAACCTTGTTCATTTAAAAGTGTGGCTATGTACGATTCAATAAACACTTGCAAGTTTCTTATCTCTGATTCCACTTAGTTGGGTATTTAAGTGTCAACCTTACATATTTTTAGGAAATTATCAAATAATCATAATATTTTTCTCAAGCGGAATACTTTCTCAAACCTGTGCAATTTAAATAGAAAACCAGTTGAACTAATTTCAAAGCATACTAATAATAACATAAAAATAAAAATAGCAAGAACACCATATTTTAACATGGAAAACTTCTCTCGAAGTGAGGAATAAAAACCACATGACCTAGTCCAATAAAACATTCCACTATATCAATAATGGATATACAAAAGTCTTCCTAGTAACACTAGGGAATAACAATCTTCACTAATAAACAATAAAGGTGGGAAACACACTCTATACAACCTTTTCATAAAATGTGGTTATACCAAAACAACTCTAAGAGAAGCTAAAACTATTCAACATGAACATAAATAAAATTAACTAAGTGATAGGAACAACATACTGAATTTGTAGCTCAAAATGATAAGATTTGCTACACTCATCTATTACTTTTGCTTTTCTCTTCTTTGTTGAAGTTCTCTAAAATCCTTGTTTAGTTGCTTATTTGTTGTGATGATTTAGGGATTAAAAAACCCTTTTATATACATATCAATTGGGGTTGACCCAAATAAAACAATTCACATGAAAACTTTTTGAAATTCTGATACGCAAATAACATATGTTGTATACAATGTCACGACACCAGGATCAGGACATTGTCACAACACAAAAAATTACAGTGTTAAAGTAAATAGCATGAGGTAAATAATACAGGTCAATTATTAACCCAGTTCGATGCAACGTCCCGTACATCTGGGGGCATCCAAATCAGGAAGGAAATCCATTATAATAGTATTAGTTTGAAGTTCTAAATAACCTTTGGTTTTACAAACTTCTCACCTAATCACTACCCGTGGAATTTCTATCTAAGACTCTCCTAGATATGAGACTATTCTCACTTCCCTTCACTCACACAACAGTAATAACAACTTCTAACAATAAACAAAAGACACGCTTCCAATGAAACAAAATCCACTCTTGCTTAAAATCTCATTAGTGATTCACAATTACAACTCAAAAAACTCAATCCAATTCAAGCATCTAAGTGATACGGGAATGACTCACAAATAACAGTGAACAAATTAAACCCTGACAAAGCCTATCACATATGTAACTTATTATTTTCTTAGGTTTAGAATCGTCCTTTAAACAGCCCCGAAATAGCATGGACTTCAGGCTAAATAATCAGCAGATCAAATCAGAATGATGCATAATCTTCTGCAGAATCAAATCAAATTAAATCAAATATGATGTCTCCTTAAATGTTTTCTGACATCCTTTCTTAGGAAACAAGGCAAAGATTAAACCGACCTTTGCTTCTAAAACAAACGCTTCTTGAATAACAAAATACGTGAATCAAATCTTCACTAATCTTATGCTAAAAAGCAAATCTTCCAAGAATGTAAAACCACAGCACACCACGATGTCGTACAAGCATGTCAAGACATCTTATCCAACATATTTCTATTTCACTTGTTTTAACAAAATACTGTTAATCACAATACAAACAACCTAACACTTTTTTTTATTCTTTTTCTCTTTTTTTTTCTTTTTTTAAATAAATAATGGGGCCCACTTTAAGAGTGAACCCACCTTACAAATCTCCCATTCACGACTTAAGTGGGGAGTAACTACTCCACCATGCCTACATTCTTTCTGCATTTAATCATTTTTGTCATAGGCAAAGTCTTTATAATTATATTTAAACCATTATCGCCAATATGGATCTTCTAAAGTTAAAACAACTTTGTCTCCAATGCATCTCGTATCCAATGATATCACACCTCAATATGCTATGATCTGGAATGAAACGTCGAGTTCTTACCAAGATAAATTACATTCTGATTGTCACAGCACAACACAATCTTGTCTTGCTCAACACCCAATTCTTATAGGAATTTCTTCATCCTCAAAAGTTATTTAGATGCTTCAGTTGCTGTCATATACTCAACCTTAGTAGTAGATAAAGCAACACACTTTTGTAACCTTAATTTCCAAGACACTGCTCCCTCTGTAAAAGTCATCATGTATCCTAAAGTAGATTTCCTGAATCAAAATTACCCGTCATACATGCATCTATCTAGCCATCTAACATAGGATCACCATTCCCAAAGCATAAGAACACTTTATAAGTACCTATATGATATCTAACAATACACTACACTACTTGCCAATGATCTTTGTCAGGATTAAAGAGGAACGGAATAACAATACCAACAACATGAGCAATACATAGTCTTGTGCATATCATAATATACATCAAACTATCAACTGCATATGCATAAGGAACATTCTTCATATCTTTTTGTCTTCTTCACTTATATGACATTGCTCAGAATTCAGTTTGAAATGACTAGAAAGTGGAGTACTCACAGGTTTTGAATGGCTCATGTTAAACCTCTCTAATACCTTCTAAATGTAACTGTGTTGAGAAAACCACAATTTACCTTTCTCCCTATCACGATAAATTCTCATGCCAAAGATTTGTTGTGCAAGACCCAATTCCTTCATTGCAAAGGACTTTCTTAACTCTTTCTTTAAGCTTTGAATTTTCTTAGTGTCATGACCAACAATAAACATGTCATCAATATATAATAAGATAATAATATAATCACTATCATAGAATTTCTTCACAAATATACAATGATCAACAATGGTTTTACCATAACCATTTCTTTCCATGCAAGAATCAAATTTTTTATACCATTGTCACAAAGCTTGCTTAAGGACATACAAACTTTTCTTCAGTCTACAAACAATATCTTCTTTACCTTTGACTTTGAATCCCTCGGGTTGCTCTATATAGATCTCTTCCTCTAAATCACCATGAAATAAAGCAGTCTTCACATCAAGTTGTTCAACCTCTAGATTCAAGCTAGTTGTTAATCTTGTACATTTATTCTCTTTATACGTTATCTTGTATACCCATTTATTCTTGAGTGCTCTTCTACCCTCAAGCAATTTCACCAACTCAAATGTGTGATTCTCATGTAAGGAATTCATCTCTTCTTGCATGGCTTTCAACCATTTTTCTTTATCAATATTTGAAATAGGCTCTTGGTAGTACTTTGGCTCTCCATTATCAGTGACCATCACATACTCATGTGGAGGATGTCTTTTTTAGAAATTTGACGCTCTCTAGTAGATCTTCTCAACTCATGTTCAACTGGTGGCTAGGGTGGAACCTCTTCAACTTGCTTATCATGATAAGGTTCTTGGTCATTAGTTACATTCTTATGTATATCTCCCCCGTAAACAAAATTTACACTAGGATGTTTAGGCACAACATCCATGTATCTTCTACCATCAGATTTTGGTTTCTCGGTTTTATCAAAATCTTCAATAGTTTGGTCTTCAAGAAATATCACATTACGACTTCTGATAATTTTCTTGTCAATTAGATCCCACAATCTATAACCAAACTCTTGATAACCATAACCTAGAAACACATAATTTTTAGATCATTTATCAAGTTTGGATCTCTCTTCTCTTGAGATGTGAATAAAAGCTCTACAACTAGTCATTCTCAAGTAACCATAAGAGACATCGTTTCCAGTCTATACTCGGTTTGGAACATCACCATCAAGTAGAACAGAAGGAGAAAGATTGATCAAAGCCACTGCAATTATCAATGATTCATCCCAAAAGGCCTTTGATGACTTTGCATGAGAGAGCATACATTTGATTTTGTCATTAATCATACGAGTCATTCTCTCTACAACTCCATTATGTTGATGAGTCTTTGGAACAATCTTCTCAAGCTTGATTCCATGCTCTTTACAATACTCTTCAAATGGACCTCAACAAATTTCAACTTCCTTCCTTTTTCTCTTTCAACACTTGCATGAAAGTGCTTGAAAATATTGAGTACATGGTTTTAGATTTCAAAACAAAAGCACACACTTTTCTAGAGTGGTTGTCAATTAAAGTGACAATATATGTTACACCACCTAAATATTTACCATCCATCATGCAAACATTAATGTAAACCAAATCTAGAATATTTAGCCTCTTATGAGGACCATTACTATTAAAGAAAACTTTATGTCGCTTACTAGAAAAACAATGAGTGCATGTTTTTAGAGGAGTACCTTTCATCTGGAAAAAAATCTTAGAAAGAATGTTGAGTCCTTTCTCACTTAAGTGACAAAGACATAGATCACTAAATGTGTCTTCAACTGCATTCATTTCCTCTTTGCATAATTTTACTGGCACCTTGTAAAGAGTTGTGGAACTTTGCTCCATTTCTACCACTATTGATCATTTGGTGATCTTAAACATGCCACCACTACCAAAGTAAGTGTGATAACCTTCAATATCCAAGGCTTTGACATAAATCAAATTGATACGAATATCAGGATCATGTCTCACATTCTTCAATTTAAGCTTGCATCCAACTCCAGTTTCAACCTAAACATCTACCATACACCAATTTCACAAACTCCGTCATTTCTTAATTTTACCGTTCCAAAATCACCAACACAATAAGATTAGAAGAAATCTTATAGGAGTAACATGGTACGAGGCACCTGAATTAATAACCCAAGTTTAATCTTGATATGCAAGGTTTATGGAATCATCATCATACAATATAGACATCACTGTTATGTGCAACTGTTGTCGTGTCTTTATCATTTTTCTTCTCATTACATTCATATTTTCCCATTGAATATTCTCTTTTGAGAAACCTGCAATTCATTTTCACGTGTCCCAACTTTCCACAATTGTAGCATATAATTTCTTTTCTAGTTTTTGACTTGCTTCTTGACTTGTCGTGACTCTCAGATTTGTCACGCTTATGAAAATTTCTGGTTTTGCTTCCCCTCGTTAATTGGGTGACTAGAGCTTCAGACTGATTATGAGTAAAAATCAAGCTACGCTCCTTTCTTCTAACTTCTTAATTAATCATGCTATCTTTACTCATTGACATTCCTAACTTTCCATTCTATGTTGAATTGGTACGTGTCACAACAATAACTTCTCAGTTATCAGGCAAGGAACTAAGAAGTAATAAGGCTTTCAACTCATCATCCAACTTAATATCAGTAGCCACCAGTTGATTCACAATATTATGAAACACACTCATATTCTCTTCCATTGAGTCGTCGTCCTTGTATTTCATATTAACCTATTTCTTGATCAAACATGTTCATACAACTCTTTTAATTTATTCCACATTGTCTGCGCACCAATTTCAGCTTTAACATATGGATATACACTAAAGTCCAACCATTGTCTTATTATTGCAACTATCTTCATATTCATCTTCTTCCATTTAACATCAGACTTATCACTTGGTTTACCTTTTCCCCCATCAATAGGATCATAAAAAACTTTGTTGTATAACATATCTTCCATGAGAGTCTTCCAAAGTGAATAATTAGTAGAGTTGAGCTTAATCATATTGGGTTCTTGATTTTTCTCCATTTAAAATGAACAAAAGAAGCCAACCAGAGCTCTGATTTTTCTCCATTCAAAAGAAGCCACCTCCGCTGGATGACCACAGCAAAGCATGTCATCTGAACACCCTTGTCAGGAAGACTTTCGATACAAGAAGCCTTAGTCAAACTATGCTCCGATACCACCTTGTTGAGAAATCATCAAATAATCAGAATATTTTTCTCCAGAAGGATACTTTCACAAACTTGTGCAATTTAAATAGAAAATCAGCAGAACCAATTCCATAGCACAATAATAATAACAGAAAAATAAAAATAGCGAAAACACCAGATTTCTAATATGGAAAATTTCCCTCAAAGTGAGAGAATAAAAACCACTGGACCTAGTCTAGTAAAACCTTCCATTATATCAATAATGGGTATATCAATATTCATCGATAAATAATAAAGGTGGGAAACACATGTTAGATTTATATATATATATATATATATATATATATATATATATATATATATATATATATATATATATATATATATATATATATATATATATATATATATATATATATATATATATATATATATATATATATATATATATATATATATATATATATATATATATATATTGATCCTATGTTCCTCATAACAAAAGAACAACAAGATCAATAAAACAAAATGCGGAAATAGAATTAGAGGTTTTACCTCCAGCCATTAATGCAATGTTGTGAGTGCACTGCCTTTGATTCTTCCAAGCTCTTGCTCTCTCAATATAGATGGTGTATTTCTTTTCGGATGAGAGAAATCTTTGGGAACCAATGACTATTTATAGGCTTGATTCTACCATCAAGAATTTAAAGCCATTAAAACTCATTACCACCCAATTAAATGGTCATATCAATTTACATTAAAACCAAAATAAATCATACAATTTTCAGAACCAAAATCCCAAAACTATGGACCACATTAAAATTGGTTTTTTTATTATTAATAATTATTATAATAAAAATAAGAAACCGTTATATTCTCCCACTTGGTCCATAGAACTGATTATTGGCATAAATGAGTCATGGAAAACTTACTCAAGAAATAAATATGTGAATCATAGAGATAGTCTCTCTTAAAGCGAGTAGTCTCATCTATGTATTACAACATGTCTGTTTTCAAGTATATATCTGTAATGTGGTAACTAACTTGATGAATAAACCAATGTTTACTCTTGGTCCAGATGTAACATATTTTCTCAAACTGATGTGCGCATGAAAATGAGAAAACATCACAATATAAGAGTTTTATTAATAAACTGTATGTATACAATCATAAGGAGGACTCAAGTCCCGTATTCTCTACATGATCCTTAAATTTTGTTGGTGGCATGCCCTTAGTCAAAGGATCAGCGATCATTAAATCAGTATTAATGTGATTAATAACTACTATTTTATCTTTAACTCTTTCTCTAATGGCTAAATACTTTATGTCGATGTGCTTGCTTCGACTTCCACTTTTATTGTTCTTAGCCATAAAGACAGCTGCTGAATTATCGCAAAAAATCTTCAGAGGTTTAGAAATAGAATCCATGATTCTAAGCCATGAAATAAAACTCTTAATCCATACACCATGAGAAGTAGCCTCAAAACAGGAGACAAACTCGGCTTTCATAGTAGAAGTAGCAACCAAGGTTTGCTTAGTACTTCTCCATGAAATAGCTCCATGAGCCATCATAAAAATATATCTTGATGTTGATTTGCAAGAATCAACACAACCAGCAAAGTCAGAGTCTGAATAGCCGATCACATCAAGATTGTCCGTCTGCTTATACATTAGCATGTAATCTTTTGTTCCTTTAAGATATCTCTACACCTTCTTTGCAGCTTTCCAGTGATCCATACCTGGATTACTCTGATATCTTCCTAAGATTCCAACAACAAATGCAATGTCGGGCCTTGTGCATACTTGAGCATACATAAGACTTCCAACAACAGAAGCATATGGAATGTTCTTCATGCCTTATGTATACTTGAGCATACATAACACTTGGTGAATAATCTTTCATTCTAAATCTCTCTAAAAATTTATTGATGTAGGTTTCTTGTGATAGACCCAAAATTCCTCGAAGTCCATCTCTGTGGATCTTAATGGTAATGACATAAGATGCCTCACCCATATCCTTCATATCAAAGTTTTTAGAGAGGAATTGTTTCACCTCATGTAGAAAACCTTTATCATTGGTTGCAAGTAGTATGTCATCCACATACAAAATGAGAAAACAAATTTACTCCCACTGACCTTCTGGTATATACATTGATCCATGGGTTTTTAATAAACCCAAATGAGGATATCGTTTCATGGAATTTAAGATACCATTGACGAGAGGCTTGTTTTAACCCATATATGGATCTCTTAAGCTTGCAAACCAAATGCTCGCCACTATTAGAAGAGAACCCTTCAGGTTGTTTCATATAAAACATCCAGATTATTTTGTTTTTGTTTTTCATTACCGCTTTGATTACAAAAACATCCAGATATTTTTGATAAAGAATGTTGCATTTTAAGACATACTGGTCCCTTCCAATGCATGTTTATAAGATTGAAAACTTGAAATCTTATTTGGAAGGTTGAGTGACCCAAGTGTTGAAATCTTGACACGCCTGGGGCACGGTTTTATCTGACGGTCTGTTTTGCAGGTACTGTTAGGTATTCGTTACTCACTTGCAGGTTGTGATGTGGAAGCTTTGTGACAGATCCCCAGAGAGTTCGCTCAGGGACGAATGAATGAAAATCGACGAAGTGACGTTGAGACGTACGACGACCTTTGGAATTAATCAAGAAGACTCTTCAAAGTCGGAAAATCGAATTTCTGTATAATCCCAGGAGTACGTTTCCGTCGAGCACGGAGCGACTTGGAATACAAGATGATGGAGCAGAAATGGTCCAGACGAGTCTGGGAATTCTCAAAAGTGGAAAGCTGATACGAGATAGGAAGGTAGATACCGTGGTTCGACGAGTCGACGGGTGTTCTGTGCCAATTATTCTCGTTTCCCAGCTAAGTCCCCAAGCAGAATCATAGGACTAGCTCCCCAGCAGATCCAATGTCTGTGGACTTCTCCAGCCGAGTCAGGATGGTCGTCCCCGGCGGGTTTACGATGGTGTTTCCTCAGCGGCCAGGTCTGAAGGTTGTTATCCCCGAGTGGAGCGGGTTTCAATGAAATATATCTCCAGCAGTGTTCATCCTACCTGTGGATTGGACAAGTTTCCGTAGCGGACGGATGGATTTTTGCATGCCCAGCTGAGCTGATTCTACCTATGGATTGCATGGGTGTCCCCAGCGGAGTGGCATTTGTTTCCCTAGCAGGATCAGGAGGGCTATCCCTAGCGGGTAATAGAGTGATGCGTCCCCAGTTGAGTCTGGAGATTGCTATTTCCCCAGCGGAGTATCCGCGGGTATTTCCCCAGTGAAGGTATCTGTGAGGGTTTCCCGAAGCAGAATCAAGATTGATATCCCCGGCAAGTCGAGATTGGTGTATCCCCACAGAATGTTGGTGGTGCTTATCCCCAGCAGTTTCTCGAGCAGATTGGGTGCAAAGGAGGTTCTTCCCCAGCAAGGGTTGTCTTATTCCCCAGCAGCAGTGATTCCCCAGCATGGTGGAAATCGGAGCGTTGACGAGTTCCTCAGCAGAGAGTCTCGTATTCCCCAGAAGAGTCCCTTGAGGGGGATATTTCTTTTTATGCATTCATCATGTAAAAAATAGCATGGCATATTGCATAGAAAAATAAATAATCGCGTAGCATTTCCATAATTATGGAGCATTACGCGGAAAAATCAATCATGCATCATTAAAAGCATAGGCTAGTCTCAAGCTGTGGTTACCGTTTGAGAGGTGATGTTGCGTCAAAGTTTCCGTCAAGCGAAGATGGTTTTCAGACCAATTTTCCGGTATTCAGACCGACATGGCGTTCAGGCCAGTTTCCGATTCTCAGATCGAAGAAGTCTCTGACGATCAGGTCGAAGCACTTATGGTTTTCAGACCAATTTTCCGGTATTCAGACCGACGTGGCATTCAGGCCCAATTTCCGATTCTCAGATCGAAGAAGTTTCCGACGATCAGGTCGAAGCACTTATGGTTTTCAGACCAATTTTCCGGTATTCAGACCGACATGGCGTTCAGGCCAGTTTCCGATTCTCAGATCGAAGAAGTTTCCGACGTTCAGGTCGACGCACTTATGGCGTTCAGGCCAATTTCCGATTCTCAGATCGAAGAAGTTTCCGACGTTCAGGTCGACGCACTTATGGTATTCAGGCCAGTTTTCCGGTATTCAGACCGATATGGCGTTCAGGCCAGTTTCCGATTCTCAGATCGAAGAAGTCTCTGACGATCAGGTCGAAGCACTTATGGTATTCAGGCCAATTTTCCGGTGTTCAGGCCGAAGTGGTGTTCGGACCAATTTTCCGGTATTCAGACCGAGGCGGTATTCAGACCGAAGTGGTGTTCAGACCAATTTTCCGGTGTTCAGACCGAGGCGGTATTCAGACCGAAGTGGCAATCAGGCCGATGTTCCGGTAATCAGACCGAAGTGGTTTTCAGACTAAGAAGAAGAAAAATTTCGGGGTTCAAGGAAAAAAGAAGAAGAAGGAAGAAAGAATAATAATCCCCGGCGGATGTGTGGTGTTCAGGCCATGGTTATCCCTGCGTTACCATTTATTTTGGTATCCAGGTCGATGTTTTTCGAGTTTGTTTCTTCGCCGATGCTGACAGGCGCTGTTAATTATATCCCATCAGAGTGCAAATTGTTCGTCTCTTCTGGGTATTCAATCACTCTTCATCCTGATCATCCGAAAGCCGAGGCTATTTCGTATCGACAGGTTCACAGTGGATTGAATAGGGGCAGTTGTAACACCTCAAAATTTGCCCTCCTCTCTTGGGACTAAGCTTAACATATTGCATATCATTTTAGGTCATTAGGAATTGCATGTTGCATATCATGTGGTTACATTGTGCAAGTCATCCTCCCAAGTATTGATCAGAAGATGGAGAAGTCTAAGTGCAAGCCTAGGGTTTATTGACTGATCATTGGCCATCTGAGGATTGGGCTGTGAATTAGGGTTTTATGATTCTCCAAAGGATATTGGTCTTCATCTTGTTTGAAATGATACATCATCATCATCATGGTTGGTTATCATCAGAAGAATCAAGTGTGGAGGAAGATTCCTTGAGATTAGGGTTTTGACCACTGGTCCACCCTAATCAGTTGCATTGGGCCAATCAGGGCATAATCAGGAGATGGGGTTTGTGATGGTTATGGGGTTCATTATGTGATTTTATGGAGATAATTGAGGCTAGGGTGTCACCCTTGAGCCATTTCAGTTGGAGATTGGAGCTCAGATTGATCTATGCATTGCCTGATTCATCTGTCAGTTGAAAAGTCAACTGTGGTCAACTGTACATGATCTGATGGATTTGGAGGTGGAAATGAGTTGGATACACTTCATTCATGTTGGAACAAGTGTTATATGACATCTCAAAGCTTAAAAATGAAGAAAATCAAGTCAGGACAAGAACTGCCAAAAATAGAAAGTGACTTGTAATTGAAGTTTCCAAAAATGGAAAGTTTTGGACCTCAAAGCCACGTGTCTAAGGAAGCTGCAAATGAAAAATTGTTCAACATGAAAGTTGTAGATCTTGTTCTCACCTTTCCAAAATGTCCAAGAACTTGAAAATCCCATGTATGGTTGGGAAATTAGGGCTCAGTGAATTTCAGAAATGACCCATAATCAGGAGGCCATAACTTCCACATGGTTTGTCCAAATTGCAAGTTCTTTATATGCACAAACTCCATTTGACATGTAATTTCATGGTGAATAATTGGATTTTCTCAAAAGTGGTCAATGCAAAAAGTCAATTTTCAACTGGACAGTTAAAATGGACCAAGGGCAAAATTGTCCAACTTGTGAAATAATTGGAATTTTTGAGTGGGGATTTTTGCTACACCTCACAAATGGTATTTGAAATTTGTTGGAATCATCATTTCATGGCAAAGGCTTGTGGTTTGGAATTTGGCCATTAAAATGAAATTGCAAAATTGGACAAAGTGGCATTACATGGTGATTTTTTAAAATACACATCCAATGAGAGTGAGGCAAGTGGCAACAGCTCACACATGTCATTTAGAGAGTGTGTGAGCTGTCAAATAGGTGGCAATGAGCTGGCATGTGAAATTCCTTTTTTGCCCTCACTTGAAAAAAAACCAATTTCACTAATCATCTCCAAATGGTTAATTAACATGATTAAGTGATGATTAAGCACACATATATAATCTTAATCTCATTCTAATCATAACAGAAAAAATCATTTCATCAAATTCAGATCTGAAACTTTCCAAATTCTCTCAAAATCTCAAGAACACCAAAATCTTCAAATTCATCAAACTTCATCAATCTTTGATCAATTTGCGAAATTCTTGTTGCATTGATCTTGAATCACCACATGCTCCATCTGTTTTTGCCTTTCCACATCCAAAACCGTGCCAAGCTCCACTGTTCAAAGAAGCATCATCAACGGTGAATCGTGAATCCAAGCATTAGGAGCGAAATCGAGTGAATCCAAGCTTTGCATCTCATTTCTACTAGCACATACTACATCTGTTTGGAGCTGGATCACGCGAAGAACGCCAAGAACAACACTGCCATAGCAGGTATGTCACGTTTTCGAGTAACATGATTCTTCAACTTAGCATATGCGTTTGGTAGTGTGTTTCACGTAGAGTGTAGTGATGCTTGTAGTTTTGCGAATGGATAGCTATGTAGGAAGAAATCTGGATTCGAAATTTTGAGAGCAAACCCTAACATGATCGATTCGCATGATATAGCAATTGTTAGGTTAAAATAAGTTCATATTTGGATTGTACACGTTGAGACGGTTCGAACGGTTAGCTACTTGCTCGTTTTGGTGTTGATTTGGAAAATTCGTGTTCTTGAGTGTTCATTGCATTTCTGGAAAAATCTGGAATGGAAGGGATGAAGTTAGTGTGTTTGATCTGAAAAACCATTTGAATTTTCAAACTGGACGTTTACCGCCCCCGCGCTCATAATTACAACTATGCCACTGCAATTTCATTTTAATTATATTAATTCAAATAATTATTAGAAAATTCACAATGACTTTAAAAAATTCATAGAAAATCATAGAAAATTCAGAAAAATGTGGAAATTTTTGTGTTGACTTTGTTGTTGACTGTAGGATTTATTTGACTCATTTTTGAAGGTTGTGCATGGTAGGAATTTTGTTTGACCTAGGCTTGTTTCACATGTACTCATTTTTGATACATTCTACCAAATCCAATGTGAAATGCTCATAGTGTGAAATAAATTCTTGAAAATTTTTGTGGTAATTGTAGACTGGTTGATGATGATTTACATGTACATTTTGTGAATTTTTGATGCCTGACCATTGAGTTATGAATTTTGGAACTTAGGTGTGACAATTTGTGTCACACCTCATTATGTCAATTTGCTGGATTTTTTTGAGTGACCTATACTTGTTGGATTAATGTGAAATTTTGCATGATGTTTCATTAACATGTTAAGATGCTATGTGAATTTTTGTGGAATTTTATGTGGCATTTTCAATTTGATTTCCATTTTTCATCTCTGTTGGTCAATTGTGCAAGCTTGTGTGATATAGGTTGGTAGATTTGATGTGAAATGCTCATATGTTATTGAATGATCATGAAATTTTGTATGATAGTTATAGACACATGATGTGACATCCCTGTTTTGGTCTCACTCATTTCTTTACTGTTTTCATTGAGTTATGAATTTTTGAAGTGGAAGCATGTGTTGATGTTGTGATTTGGAGCATGTAATTGTGTCTGTTTTTGTTGATTTTCATTGACATAGTTCCCTTGGCCCAATTAGGCTGAAATTTGGTGTGCCATACCTTGAATAGACCCTGTTTAGGTGTAATTTATTTGAGATTTTTTGGATTTGTTTTGATATGGATTTGAATGCAATAGTTCTGTTTGGATGTTTTGTGTTCCATTTGGCATAAGTTGGATTGTTTTGTACATGGAATGAACATGATGAATGATATGGACATGGGACTAATTGTGTTGGCTTTTGTTTGACATTAATTTGAGTTTGGTTAGAGATACCTTGCTGTTTAGGAATTTTTGTCACCTTTGGACCCTAGGCTTGGCCTAGTGGTCTAGTTGCTAACATTTGATTGAATTTTCAGGATGAAAAGGTGCAATGTGTGTGGAGAATGATCCAAGTCAATTCAATTGATGTTGTTTGATGTTTGTACACTAACATAACTTTGTTTTGTAGTTTGTGAAGTTTGGGCTTGAGCTCATAGCTTGCCTTTGTGTGCCTTGGCTTGCATAGTTTGACTGATTAACTTGTTGTTTTCTGATTGGTTGTCTGAGTTACTAACTGGTTAGCTTTTGTACAGGTACATTTAGCCGCTCTAGTTCTTTTAAGAACTTGCTTGATAGCCGCTGCTCGGTTGTGTAAACCGCTTGAGGTAGGTCCTCCTAACTTCATGTAGTCTGGAGACCCGGCTGTTACCGGGCCGGGCAAATAAATGTCTGAAGTCCTCCTTAAGAGGCAATGATTGTGGTTGTTTATTTTTCGTGCCAAGCAGGTGAAAGTCCTTTAAATAAGGCAATTGGTGGAAGGTAGGGGTATGCAATCTACCCCGAGTCTTCTCATTGCTCCCATTACATGGTTGTAGCATTGAGAACACAAGCCCAAGATCTGTGCTGTCGCACAATCGAGTCGGAGTCATCGAGTATAGAAGGGTTCCCCTATTCTGGACCCATGCTCATTTGTCAGAAGCTCTCCCTGGTCAGGGATAAGAGCTGTGAGGTCTGATCCTCACTTCACCTCTCATCTGCTTCACCTTAGCCTCGTAATGGCAAGGTTAAGAGCAAACCCAGCCCGTACAGACGACTCGCTTCGGCAGTCAAACCTATTGTGTGAGCCACTTGTTTGGTTATAGTGCGTGCTGTGTGGATATCTGTTTGAGATGCTTGTTCTCATTTGATGTATGCTTGAATTATGTTGTATGCTTGTGTGCTTGCTTCTTTCCTGGATAGGAGTAGTTTGCTTATGCAAGTAGGATAGAAAATTGAACTTAGGGTAAACGATGCATGACAACACTAGGCTCGAGTCCAGCTCCCTAGTAGTGTGTCTTTTCCCCGGTTTCTGGCTAGCAATTCAGTCCCTTTCAGGGGAACTACATCGCCCTGATCCTTGTTCCAGACGAGGTATGTAGGCAGGTGGTCGTGCGAGACCACTCCGGGCAACCTTTTTCTTTTTGCGTGTGTTTACTTGTTATCTGATTGTGTGTTTGGTTCGGATGCCGACGTAAGCCCAGTGATTGGCTGTCGGGCTCCACGTTTGCCCTTTTGATTGTGTGTTTGGTTCGGATGCCGACGTAAGCCCAGTGATTGGCTGTCGGGCTCCACGTTTGCCCTTTTGAGTGTGTTTTGGTTCGGATGCCGACGTAATTCCATCCAGTGGTTGTCGGGCTCCATGTTTGCCACCCTTGCTTGTTTGTATGTTTTGTGTTGTTTGGCGTGCGTAAGCCGAACTACAGTGGCTCAGATTCTCGTTCCAGACGAGATATGTAGGCATAGGATGCGATGTCCTATCGAGCTCCCTTCTCTTAACCCCACCTGCGTTCCCTGTGTGTGTGTGATGTTTTAGCAACCTATTCTTTATTCTAGGACGTGGATCCCGTCGAGTACGACGGACGTGAGGGGTGCTAATACCTTCCCCTTGCGTAACCGACTCCCTTACCCTTTCTCTTTGGTCGCGAGACCATTTCCTTTCCAGGTTTCTCTGAGCGTTTCCTTTCCCTATCTTGGGATAAATAACGCGCAGTGGCGGCTCTGTGTGTGTTTTATTTTTAGCTCGCCGGTTGATTTTTCGCAGGATGCGACAGCTGGCGACTCTGCTGGGGACTACTGGTGATGTAGACCTATGCTGGTCCATCGTCCCTAAGCGAGTCCTTCCTAGCGTTTTAAGATTGGTTTGGGTTGCTTATTTTGCTTTATTTATTGCATTTATTATTCTAACCAGTGTGTATCTATATTTGCATTAATGTCTGCATGCATCATACTATCATGTTGTTGCCGTCCTCTATGCAGGTGGTTCCTCTGTGTGGGGTGGGTGTTCTGAGTGGGGCTAAAACCCAGGCCCGAGTATACACCTAGGACTAGTGTGGTCTCATGTTCCTCATTTGCTGAATCAGCATATTGTTGTAACGTGACATACCACAAGCCGGACGAGGTTCATTTGACAGTGCTCCCCTCTGTGGACATTCCACTTTGGTTGAGTTATTTCATCTGAACTATTGACTCTGGTGACCGATCATTTCCCGGATCTTTGGTTTAGACGATCTCAAGAGAGCTACAATGGCACACCCGAAAGGGCAAACCCATTGAGTATCTCCGCCCGATTGTCGAGACTATTATCCGCCTTAGGATAACCTGTTTAGAATTTACCTGTGAGGGGAGGGTGATTCTTTCAGATGCATGTTCAGATGGTGACTCAGATGGTGACTTTTTGTTCCGTGGGTCTTATTTATGAGTCAGATTTATGGCCATTTATTGCCGAGACGCCGGAGTGCTGTCCGTGGACATTTATCAGTGGGGATCCGTTTATTTCAGGATTCCCCGGGCCGAGATATTTATCAGTGGGGATCCGTTTATTTCAGGATTCCCTGGGCCGATTCAGATAATGGTGAGTGTCTGCTCAAAGACTGATGATGATGATGATGATGTATCCGTCTTCCGTTTATTTCGGAACCCGTGGGTCGGATTTGTGGTTATATTCTTCCTCAGATGGTTATGATCAGTTCAGAGACCATATTCAGTGCAACAGATGATCAGATGGCTTGGAGGATGGCAACGCGTTGCATTCATTCATCAGCATCATTGCATTTTGCATTAATTGCATCTAACACATGTTTACCCATATGCAAGGACACTTTTGATCGAGATCCTGGTTGAGAGACTTTCTGTTCAGATATGAGGACCGGTCTGAAAGACAACGTTGCCTACAGTTTCTTCAATCCAGAGATTGGTGTGCTGAAGGAGATGATAACATTGATTACACCCGACCATGTGGGGATGTTCAGAGAGGCATACGGTAGTATCCTGAAGATGGTTTTCAGACTCACTGACAGCGACAGAAGTGCCATTCATACTCTTCTCCAGTTCTATGACCCGGGTCTGAGATGTTTTGTATTCCCGGATTATCTGTTGGGACCTCTGATGGAAGACTATGCTAGCATTCTGGGTATGCAGATCCGAGATCAGATTCCTTTCTGTGTTATTGAGAGAGAGCCAGATGTCCTTGGGATTTCCTGTGCTCTTTATTTGAGTCCGGAAATGGTCAAGGAAGGTTTGAAGGAGAAGGGAAAGTTACCCGGTTTTCATTTGAGTTTCTTGGAGGCTAATGCCAAGGAACATGCTGCTATGGGTAACTGGAAGACGGTGTGCGCATTGATTGCTGTGAGCATTTATGGGATTATCTTATTTCCTAATCAGAAGAATTTTGTGGACCATAATGCTATCAGACTGTTCATGCAGAGAAACCCTGTTCCTACACTGATTGGAGATGTTTACTACTCAGTGCATAACAGGAATGAGAAGAGACGTGGTGGTCTGATCAGGTGCTGCTCTCAGTTGCTCTTCAAATGGTTTATAGGATATTTGCCTTCCCGAGGTGCCTTTGTTCAGATTGATCCCAGTGTCAAGTGGTCCTTCAGATTGATGGGTCTGCGGGCTGATGACATTGCTTGGACTCATAATGGCTTGGCTGGACAGGATTTCATATATAGCTGTGGGAGATTCCCCAATGTGCCTCTCATAGGAGTTCAGGGTTGCATCAACTACAACCCGACGCTTCTCAGGAGGCAGATGGGGTTCGCCATGGAAGTTCCTCCTCTTGAGCGGGAGATTCAGGAGTCCTTTTACTTCTCAGCTGAGGGCGATCAGGCCAAGCTGGTGCAGGTGTCTGGGGCATGGCGCAACATCCAGAAAAAGGGCAAGGTTCCTTATGGTAAGGTCAATTGTCGGTATTTTCCTCTTTTTGAAGATTGGTTGCGGAAGAGGATTGAGCTCACATATCTACCGTTTCCTGGAGGTGACTCTGTGTGTCCTAGGATCGAGGGACCAAGTTCTTCTGTCAGCATGGAAGAATTCCTCGAGATGAAGAGGGCCAGAGATCAGTTACTTATGGAGAAGGCGGAGTTGGAGATGACTGTTGCTCGGTTTCAGGCAGCTAATCAAGAGATCAAAGTGAAGATGGAAGATCAAGACAAGCGACACGCCTTGGAAGCCAAACGCTTTGAGATGGATACGGCCTACTATGGGAAGATCAGCCAAGCTTTAGCATCATCCAACAGGGAGCACGACATCACCAAGGAGAAGCTGTCCAGAGCGTCACAGGTCATTGAGGATGAGAAGAGGAGACAGATCCTTGTCCGAGATCAGAGGGATGCTAGGGCCCGAGTTCTGGCTGCAGAGTGGAAAGCGGAGAAAGCAAAGATCAGGGCTGAGAAAGATCACTACATGGCTGAGAGAGATCACTACTTCAGGCAGATAAAGATTCATCAGAAGGAAGTGGGGAGATTGCAGCAGGAGAACACCGAACTCAGGTTCGCCGCAGAGTTCGCAAAGATGGTTGATGATACAGGGCCTTCCGTGGGACCTTCGTCAGGCTAGCTTTGTTATTTGTTGTGGACTACCGTCAGGCTTGTTGACGGAATTCACTTGTCTGTATTTCTTTCCTATTTTGGAGGATTGTATTTGATTTTATCTGATTGGATGTATGACTATGGCACTGTTTGTGCACTATTGGCTATGTGATGGTTATTTTTCATTCAGTGATTGATCTTCACGCTTTATTTGCTTTACCGTATGTACTCGCACAAGCACACACATGGTTGGGGGTATCATGTTAGATCACCTATCTCCGATCTGCACGATGAAATCAAACGCTGCAAATCAAAATATTGCTGCCGGGTTATTATATGTCTCCATGAAGCCAGGATCGAGAGACAAAGTGTTCCTCATGTGGATAGACACTGCATTCATGCATAATAACTTGTTTTCTGTTTTGCAGGTGTCAGTTTCTAACCTGTCTGATTGACACAGGAATGATGAATCCGTCCAACGCTGACGTTCTCGAGTTGAAAGAGAAGATGGGAGAGCTGATTGATGTCATGCGAGAGTTCGCCTTGGGGCAGAAAGTAATTGCCGAAAAGGTGGGGAGGATTGAAGATTGGCTGAAGATGGGGAACATGCAAGGAAACGTTTCGTCGTCTGGACCGCAGAAATCATTTGGTGATGGTCAGCCTAAGAAGGAGGATGGCGCGAGTGCTGTGTCTGTGCATGCCCAGAGAGGACGCGGTAGGGGTCGGTACTACCAGCACACTGCTGCAGTAACCATCCCTGCCGGTAATCAGTTAATCCGACAGCAACCTCAGCCAACCCCACAGAAGATACAGGGAGCTGGGAGCCAAGTGAAAGGAAAAGGGGTTGATCGTCATTTTGACAAGCCACCCATGCCATATGCTGCTCTGTTTAAAAAGTTGATGGATCTTGGGATGGTTCAGCCAAGGATGTTAGCTCCAGTGAGATCAGATCAGAGGCCACCTAACTATAATGAGAACGCCAGGTGTGAATTTCATTCTGGTGCGCCTGGGCATAACATTGAGGGTTGTAGAGCCTTTAAGCATACTGTCCAAGACCTGGTGGAGTCCAAGGCCCTCCATTTTTCACTATTGTCAGATGTTAATGCTAATCCCATGCCGGCGCATGGACAGGCGATGGTGGGTGCAAGTGCTGAAGATTCAGATCGCGTCTGTGCGATGGGGGAAGAGACTGACAGTGACTGTGAGCTGGAGTCGTGGATAAAAGCGTGCGTACCAGGAAACTGGAAGGCCTAAGAAGATCAGCACTGTTACTCAGCCTGAAGAGTAATGTTTCTTGTTTTCAGTTTATATGCATGAAAGCCATATGTGTTGCCCGACACGTAATGGTCCATTGTAAGGGCCACCTCATGTTTAAATTTGCATTTTCTACATCATTAATAAATGGATGTTTTTCAGTCAAAAAGCGGTGTTCCCTGTTTTTCATTTATTTTTGCAGTTTAAAAACAAATAAAAATGGCAATGTTTATTTTCATTTTTCTTTTTTGATTCGTCTCGTTCCGAATTCAAAAATATTCTCCGGATCTCGTTGATAACGATTCGGTTACACCTCATATGACTTCGACAAACCGAGCAATCATGCCGAAGAAGAAGACGAAGAAGATTGTGATCTGCTGGGATTAGCCAGGTTGTTGAAACAAGAGGAGAAGGTGATTCAGCCGCACGAGGAGCGGGTTGAGGTTGTTATTCCAAGCACCGCCGAGGTCAGGAAGGAAGGGAAAGTTGAGGCCGCTTCAGAGGCGAATCGAGAGCAGAATGGTAGCCTTGTTGAAAGAGCATGTGGATACCTTCACCTGGTCATGTCAGGATATGCCAGGGTCGGATACCGGTGTCGTTGTGCACAAGCTACCATGGAGAGAAGACAGTCCTCTGGAGAAGCAGAACGCCAGTGCTACTTATCAGAGAGCCATGGTGACTTTGTTTCATGATAGGATTCATCATGAAATTGAATGCTATGTTGATGACATGATAGCAAAGTCCCAAACAGGAAAGGGGCATCTGGCAGACCGGGGCAAGTCGTTTGACCGGTGGAGATAATTCAGACTGAGGTTGAATTCAGATAAGTGCACTATCAGAGTGCGGGCCGGTAAGCTGCTGGGGGTTTATTGTAAATAAGAGAGGAATCGAGGTTGATCCTGCTGGAAAAAAAAATATATGCCTGAACCGAGGATAAAGAAAAGAGGTTCGTGGTTTCTTCGAAAGATTGAACTAGCTGTCATGGTTCACATCTCATCTAACGGCCACGTGCGAACCTATATTCAAGATGTTGGAAAAAAAAATCAAACGGTCAGGTGAAATAATGATTGCCAAGGGGCATTGAAAAATAAAAGGATAAGTTGCAGGAACCTCTGATTCTGATACCTCTTGTGGAAGGAGCAATTGTTAATCTGGTACTTGACGGCCTTCGAGGGGTCTACGAGGTGAAGTGGGTCAGCATGACGCGTCTTGTCGAAAAGAGCATGCAATTTACCTTAGCAAAAAGTTTACCGACTGTGAAACAATACATTCACTGTTCGAAAAAACTTGCTGTACTTTGGCATAGGCTGCTCGCCGACTGAGACAGTATGCTGATTCATACCACTTTGTGGATTTCCAAGATGGATACGATCAAGTATGGGTTTGAGAAGCCAGCATCGACCGGATGGGTTGTGAGAGTGCAAAAGAATGTTGATTGATCAGTATACTCTCAGAAAGCCATCAAAGGGGTATTGTCTGATTACATAGCCCAGCAACCCGGGGAGGATTATCAACCGATGAAGTTTGAGTTCCCTGATGAGGACATCTCGAGGTGCTCTAATCGAAAGATTGAGAGTAACCGATCCCGGAGGAGGGGCCTGACCCTGAATCCGAACGGATTCTGATGTCTGATGGGGAGGTTAAGGTGAATGAGCTGTTGTTGCCTGGATAACGTCTGAATGCACCGACGGTGTGATTGTGCAGAAAATGGTGGTAACCTACAAAGACTGGCATGAAATGTTGCCGTTTGCGTTGCATGGGTATCGCACGTCGGTGCGCACATCTACTGGGGCAACTCCATTCTCATTGGTATATGGGATGGAAGCTGTGTTACCTGTTGAAGTTCAGATTCCCTCTTTGAGAGTCCTGATGGACGTGAAATTGCAAGAGGCTGAATGGGTAAGGACCAGGTACGAAGAGTTGAGCCTGATAGAGGAAAAGAGGCTGGCAGCCATCTGTCATGGACAGTTATATCAGCAGAGGATGAAGCGTGCTTTTGACGAGAAAGTACGACCTCGGGTGTATCACATGGGTGATACGGTGCTGAAAAGGATCCTTCCTCCTCAAAACGATAGAAGGGGCAAGTGGACACCGAATTATGAAGGTCCGTTCGTGGTCAAGAAGGTTTTCTCTAGTGGAGCCTTGTTGTTAACGACCGTGGATGGCGAAGATTTTCCATCCCCTGTGAATGCGGACGCAGTTAAAAAATACTTCGTGTAAGGAGACCCGCTGGACGAAAAGAACAAAATAGTTCAGGCAAAAATGGGCATCCCGGCGAACCAAAAACAGAAAGAAAAGGTTCGGGCAAAAATTAGGGATAAAAATGAAAAATGTACACCCGGCAAGTCAAAAACCTGAAAAGGCGACTTGGGCAAAAAAGGGTATCCCGGTGGACTGAAAACCCGAAAGGGCGGTCCAGGCAAAAGAGGGATTGAAACGAACAACTGCGTCCCGCATGATCGTTTGCGCTTTGGTTAAAGCATCATGGATAATACCCGACAGGGATCGATCAGAAGCGTCTTATTCAGAAGGCAGAAAGAACGGAGAGTCTAAGGACATATGGGGTGTAACCGAGTTGGAACTCGATGAGATCACGAGTTTCACATTGCCATTAGGATAGATTTTTTCCTTTTGTGCGCAATTACCTCTTTTCAGGAATTGCTTCCTTTGTATTGTTCAATTTGAGCCACACTTTTCCAATCAATAAATGCATGTTCAGTCAAATTATTTTGTTTTTGTTTTTCATTACCGCTTTGATTACAAAAACATCCAGATATTTTTGATAAAGAATGTTGCATTTTAAGACATACTGGTCCCTTCCAATGCATGTTTATAAGATTGAAAACTTGAAATCTTATTTGGAAGGTTGAGTGACCCAAGTGTTGAAATCTTGACACGCCTGGGGCACGGTTTTATCTGACGGTCTGTTTTGCAGGTACTGTTAGGTATTCGTTACTCACTTGCAGGTTGTGATGTGGAAGCTTTGTGACAGATCCCCAGAGAGTTCGCTCAGGGACGAATGAATGAAAATCGACGAAGTGACGTTGAGACGTACGACGACCTTTGGAATTAATCAAGAAGACTCTTCAAAGTCGGAAAATCGAATTTCTGTATAATCCCAGGAGTACGTTTCCGTCGAGCACGGAGCGACTTGGAATACAAGATGATGGAGCAGAAATGGTCCAGACGAGTCTGGGAATTCTCAAAAGTGGAAAGCTGATACGAGATAGGAAGGTAGATACCGTGGTTCGACGAGTCGACGGGTGTTCTGTGCCAATTATTCTCGTTTCCCAGCTAAGTCCCCAAGCAGAATCATAGGACTAGCTCCCCAGCAGATCCAATGTCTGTGGACTTCTCCAGCCGAGTCAGGATGGTCGTCCCCGGCGGGTTTACGATGGTGTTTCCTCAGCGGCCAGGTCTGAAGGTTGTTATCCCCGAGTGGAGCGGGTTTCAATGAAATATATCTCCAGTAGTGTTCATCCTACCTGTGGATTGGACAAGTTTCCGTAGCGGACGGATGGATTTTTGCATGCCCAGCTGAGCTGATTCTACCTATGGATTGCATGGGTGTCCCCAGCGGAGTGGCATTTGTTTCCCTAGCAGGATCAGGAGGGCTATCCCTAGCGGGTAATAGAGTGATGCGTCCCCAGTTGAGTCTGGAGATTGCTATTTCCCCAGCGGAGTATCCGCGGGTATTTCCCCAGTGAAGGTATCTGTGAGGGTTTCCCGAAGCAGAATCAAGATTGATATCCCCGGCAAGTCGAGATTGGTGTATCCCCACAGAATGTTGGTGGTGCTTATCCCCAGCAGTTTCTCGAGCAGATTGGGTGCAAAGGAGGTTCTTCCCCAGCAAGGGTTGTCTTATTCCCCAGCAGCAGTGATTCCCCAGCATGGTGGAAATCGGAGCGTTGACGAGTTCCTCAGCAGAGAGTCTCGTATTCCCCAGAAGAGTCCCTTGAGGGGGATATTTCTTTTTATGCATTCATCATGTAAAAAATAGCATGGCATATTGCATAGAAAAATAAATAATCGCGTAGCATTTCCATAATTATGGAGCATTACGCGGAAAAATCAATCATGCATCATTAAAAGCATAGGCTAGTCTCAAGCTGTGGTTACCGTTTGAGAGGTGATGTTGCGTCAAAGTTTCCGTCAAGCGAAGATGGTTTTCAGACCAATTTTCCGGTATTCAGACCGACATGGCGTTCAGGCCAGTTTCCGATTCTCAGATCGAAGAAGTCTCTGACGATCAGGTCGAAGCACTTATGGTTTTCAGACCAATTTTCCGGTATTCAGACCGACGTGGCATTCAGGCCCAATTTCCGATTCTCAGATCGAAGAAGTTTCCGACGATCAGGTCGAAGCACTTATGGTTTTCAGACCAATTTTCCGGTATTCAGACCGACATGGCGTTCAGGCCAGTTTCCGATTCTCAGATCGAAGAAGTTTCCGACGTTCAGGTCGACGCACTTATGGCGTTCAGGCCAATTTCCGATTCTCAGATCGAAGAAGTTTCCGACGTTCAGGTCGACGCACTTATGGTATTCAGGCCAGTTTTCCGGTATTCAGACCGATATGGCGTTCAGGCCAGTTTCCGATTCTCAGATCGAAGAAGTCTCTGACGATCAGGTCGAAGCACTTATGGTATTCAGGCCAATTTTCTGGTGTTCAGGCCGAAGTGGTGTTCGGACCAATTTTCCGGTATTCAGACCGAGGCGGTATTCAGACCGAAGTGGTGTTCAGACCAATTTTCCGGTGTTCAGACCGAGGCGGTATTCAGACCGAAGTGGCAATCAGGCCGATGTTCCGGTAATCAGACCGAAGTGGTTTTCAGACTAAGAAGAAGAAAAATTTCGGGGTTCAAGGAAAAAAGAAGAAGAAGGAAGAAAGAATAATAATCCCCGGCGGATGTGTGGTGTTCAGGCCATGGTTATCCCTGCGTTACCATTTATTTTGGTATCCAGGTCGATGTTTTTCGAGTTTATTTCTTCGCCGATGCTGACAGGCGCTGTTAATTATATCCCATCAGAGTGCAAATTGTTCGTCTCTTCTGGGTATTCAATCACTCTTCATCCTGATCATCCGAAAGCCGAGGCTATTTCGTATCGACAGGTTCACAGTGGATTGAATAGGGGCAGCTGTAACACCTCAAAATTTGCCCTCCTCTCTTGGGACTAAGCTTAACATATTGCATATCATTTTAGGTCATTAGGAATTGCATGTTGCATATCATGTGGTTACATTGTGCAAGTCATCCTCCCAAGTATTGATCAGAAGATGGAGAAGTCTAAGTGCAAGCCTAGGGTTTATTGACTGATCATTGGCCATCTGAGGATTGGGCTGTGAATTAGGGTTTTATGATTCTCCAAAGGATATTGGTCTTCATCTTGTTTGAAATGATACATCATCATCATCATGGTTGGTTATCATCAGAAGAATCAAGTGTGGAGGAAGATTCCTTGAGATTAGGGTTTTGACCACTGGTCCACCCTAATCAGTTGCATTGGGCCAATCAGGGCATAATCAGGAGATGGGGTTTGTGATGGTTATGGGGTTCATTATGTGATTTTATGGAGATAATTGAGGCTAGGGTGTCACCCTTGAGCCATTTCAGTTGGAGATTGGAGCTCAGATTGATCTATGCATTGCCTGATTCATCTGTCAGTTGAAAAGTCAACTGTGGTCAACTGTACATGATCTGATGGATTTGGAGGTGGAAATGAGTTGGATACACTTCATTCATGTTGGAACAAGTGTTATATGACATCTCAAAGCTTAAAAATGAAGAAAATCAAGTCAGGACAAGAACTGCCAAAAATAGAAAGTGACTTGTAATTGAAGTTTCCAAAAATGGAAAGTTTTGGACCTCAAAGCCACGTGTCTAAGGAAGCTGCAAATGAAAAATTGTTCAACATGAAAGTTGTAGATCTTGTTCTCACCTTTCCAAAATGTCCAAGAACTTGAAAATCCCATGTATGGTTGGGAAATTAGGGCTCAGTGAATTTCAGAAATGACCCATAATCAGGAGGCCATAACTTCCACATGGTTTGTCCAAATTGCAAGTTCTTTATATGCACAAACTCCATTTGACATGTAATTTCATGGTGAATAATTGGATTTTCTCAAAAGTGGTCAATGCAAAAAGTCAATTTTCAACTGGACAGTTAAAATGGACCAAGGGCAAAATTGTCCAACTTGTGAAATAATTGGAATTTTTGAGTGGGGATTTTTGCTACACCTCACAAATGGTATTTGAAATTTGTTGGAATCATCATTTCATGGCAAAGGCTTGTGGTTTGGAATTTGGCCATTAAAATGAAATTGCAAAATTGGACAAAGTGGCATTACATGGTGATTTTTTAAAATACACATCCAATGAGAGTGAGGCAAGTGGCAACAGCTCACACATGTCATTTAGAGAGTGTGTGAGCTGTCAAATAGGTGGCAATGAGCTGGCATGTGAAATTCCTTTTTTGCCCTCACTTGAAAAAAAACCAATTTCACTAATCATCTCCAAATGGTTAATTAACATGATTAAGTGATGATTAAGCACACATATATAATCTTAATCTCATTCTAATCATAACAGAAAAAATCATTTCATCAAATTCAGATCTGAAACTTTCCAAATTCTCTCAAAATCTCAAGAACACCAAAATCTTCAAATTCATCAAACTTCATCAATCTTTGATCAATTTGCGAAATTCTTGTTGCATTGATCTTGAATCACCACATGCTCCATCTGTTTTTGCCTTTCCACATCCAAAACCGTGCCAAGCTCCACTGTTCAAAGAAGCATCATCAACGGTGAATCGTGAATCCAAGCATTAGGAGCGAAATCGAGTGAATCCAAGCTTTGCATCTCATTTCTACTAGCACATACTACATCTGTTTGGAGCTGGATCACGCGAAGAACGCCAAGAACAACACTGCCATAGCAGGTATGTCACGTTTTCGAGTAACATGATTCTTCAACTTAGCATATGCGTTTGGTAGTGTGTTTCACGTAGAGTGTAGTGATGCTTGTAGTTTTGCGAATGGATAGCTATGTAGGAAGAAATCTGGATTCGAAATTTTGAGAGCAAACCCTAACATGATCGATTCGCATGATATAGCAATTGTTAGGTTAAAATAAGTTCATATTTGGATTGTACACGTTGAGACGGTTCGAACGGTTAGCTACTTGCTCGTTTTGGTGTTGATTTGGAAAATTCGTGTTCTTGAGTGTTCATTGCATTTCTGGAAAAATCTGGAATGGAAGGGATGAAGTTAGTGTGTTTGATCTGAAAAACCATTTGAATTTTCAAACTGGACGTTTACCGCCCCCGCGCTCATAATTACAACTATGCCACTGCAATTTCATTTTAATTATATTAATTCAAATAATTATTAGAAAATTCACAATGACTTTAAAAAATTCATAGAAAATCATAGAAAATTCAGAAAAATGTGGAAATTTTTGTGTTGACTTTGTTGTTGACTGTAGGATTTATTTGACTCATTTTTGAAGGTTGTGCATAGTAGGAATTTTGTTTGACCTAGGCTTGTTTCACATGTACTCATTTTTGATACATTCTACCAAATCCAATGTGAAATGCTCATAGTGTGAAATAAATTCTTGAAAATTTTTGTGGTAATTGTAGACTGGTTGATGATGATTTACATGTACATTTTGTGAATTTTTGATGCCTGACCATTGAGTTATGAATTTTGGAACTTAGGTGTGACAATTTGTGTCACACCTCATTATGTCAATTTGCTGGATTTTTTTGAGTGACCTATACTTGTTGGATTAATGTGAAATTTTGCATGATGTTTCATTAACATGTTAAGATGCTATGTGAATTTTTGTGGAATTTTATGTGGCATTTTCAATTTGATTTCCATTTTTCATCTCTGTTGGTCAATTGTGCAAGCTTGTGTGATATAGGTTGGTAGATTTGATGTGAAATGCTCATATGTTATTGAATGATCATGAAATTTTGTATGATAGTTATAGACACATGATGTGACATCCCTGTTTTGGTCTCACTCATTTCTTTACTGTTTTCATTGAGTTATGAATTTTTGAAGTGGAAGCATGTGTTGATGTTGTGATTTGGAGCATGTAATTGTGTCTGTTTTTGTTGATTTTCATTGACATAGTTCCCTTGGCCCAATTAGGCTGAAATTTGGTGTGCCATACCTTGAATAGACCCTGTTTAGGTGTAATTTATTTGAGATTTTTTGGATTTGTTTTGATATGGATTTGAATGCAATAGTTCTGTTTGGATGTTTTGTGTTCCATTTGGCATAAGTTGGATTGTTTTGTACATGGAATGAACATGATGAATGATATGGACATGGGACTAATTGTGTTGGCTTTTGTTTGACATTAATTTGAGTTTGGTTAGAGATACCTTGCTGTTTAGGAATTTTTGTCACCTTTGGACCCTAGGCTTGGCCTAGTGGTCTAGTTGCTAACATTTGATTGAATTTTCAGGATGAAAAGGTGCAATGTGTGTGGAGAATGATCCAAGTCAATTCAATTGATGTTGTTTGATGTTTGTACACTAACATAACTTTGTTTTGTAGTTTGTGAAGTTTGGGCTTGAGCTCATAGCTTGCCTTTGTGTGCCTTGGCTTGCATAGTTTGACTGATTAACTTGTTGTTTTCTGATTGGTTGTCTGAGTTACTAACTGGTTAGCTTTTGTACAGGTACATTTAGCCGCTCTAGTTCTTTTAAGAACTTGCTTGATAGCCGCTGCTCGGTTGTGTAAACCACTTGAGGTAGGTCCTCCTAACTTCATGTAGTCTGGAGACCCGGCTGTTACCGGGCCGGGCAAATAAATGTCTGAAGTCCTCCTTAAGAGGCAATGATTGTGGTTGTTTATTTTTCGTGCCAAGCAGGTGAAAGTCCTTTAAATAAGGCAATTGGTGGAAGGTAGGGGTATGCAATCTACCCCCCACTATTCTGTGAGTCTTCTCATTGCTCCCATTACATGGTTGTAGCATTGAGAACACAAGCCCAAGATCTGTGCTGTCGCACAATCGAGTCGGAGTCATCGAGTATAGAAGGGTTCCCCTATTCTGGACCCATGCTCATTTGTCAGAAGCTCTCCCTGGTCAGGGATAAGAGCTGTGAGGTCTGATCCTCACTTCACCTCTCATCTGCTTCACCTTAGCCTCGTAATGGCAAGGTTAAGAGCAAACCCAGCCCGTACAGACGACTCGCTTCGGCAGTCAAACCTATTGTGTGAGCCACTTGTTTGGTTATAGTGCGTGCTGTGTGGATATCTGTTTGAGATGCTTGTTCTCATTTGATGTATGCTTGAATTATGTTGTATGCTTGTGTGCTTGCTTCTTTCCTGGATAGGAGTAGTTTGCTTATGCAAGTAGGATAGAAAACTGAACTTAGGGTAAACGATGCATGACAACACTAGGCTCGAGTCCAGCTCCCTAGTAGTGTGTCTTTTCCCCGGTTTCTGGCTAGCAATTCAGTCCCTTTCAGGGGAACTACATCGCCCTGATCCTTGTTCCAGACGAGGTATGTAGGCAGGTGGTCGTGCGAGACCACTCCGGGCAACCTTTTTCTTTTTGCGTGTGTTTACTTGTTATCTGATTGTGTGTTTGGTTCGGATGCCGACGTAAGCCCAGTGATTGGCTGTCGGGCTCCACGTTTGCCCTTTTGATTGTGTGTTTGGTTCGGATGCCGACGTAAGCCCAGTGATTGGTTGTCGGGCTCCACGTTTGCCCTTTTGAGTGTGTTTTGGTTCGGATGCCGACGTAATTCCATCCAGTGGTTGTCGGGCTCCATGTTTGCCACCCTTGCTTGTTTGTATGTTTTGTGTTGTTTGGCGTGCGTAAGCCGAACTACAGTGGCTCTGATTCTCGTTCCAGACGAGATATGTAGGCATAGGATGCGATGTCCTATCGAGCTCCCTTCTCTTAACCCCACCTGCGTTCCCTGTGTGTGTGTGATGTTTTAGCAACCTATTCTTTATTCTAGGACGTGGATCCCGTCGAGTACGACGGACGTGAGGGGTGCTAATACCTTCCCCTTGCGTAACCGACTCCCTTACCCTTTCTCTTTGGTCGCGAGACCATTTCCTTTCCAGGTTTCTCTGAGCGTTTCCTTTCCCTATCTTGGGATAAATAACGCGCAGTGGCGGCTCTGTGTGTGTTTTATTTTTAGCTCGCCGGTTGATTTTTCGCAGGATGCGACACCAACTTGATTTACTGGATCATCAGTAGCTTGTGGAGTCTCGATGATTGGTTTATCAACATCCATTTGAACTGGAGGGATGTTGTAAATAGTAACCAATCTATTACTTGAAGTGGAAGGTTCATACTCTATATTATCATGCACAGAAATTGAATTTTTGATTTGATCACTCCCACTAGTCAAATGGTTTTCAAGAAACTTTGCATTTCTTGACTCCACAATCCTAGTTGTATGAGATGGACAATAAAATCTATAACCTTTAGACCTTTCGGCATATCCAATGAAATACCCACTAATGGTCCTCGGATCTAGTTTCTTTTCTTGTGGGTTATAAATCCTCACCTCAGACGGACATCCCCAAACGCGCATATGTCATAAACTCGGCTTCCATCCTTTAAATAACTCAAATGGTGTCTTTGGGACAACCTTGGATGGAACCCGATTTAAAATATACACAGTCGTCTTTAGTGCTTCATTCCACAATGATTTAGGAAGATTGGAGTTGTTAAGAATACTCCGCACCATGTTCAATAATGTTCGGTTTCTTCTTTCTGTAACATCATTTTGGTTCGGAGAACCGGGCATGGTGTATTGGGAAACAATCCCATGTTCTTGAAGAAACTTAGCAAATGGACCAGGTGCTTGTCCACTCTCAGTGTATCTACCATAGTATTCACCACCCTGATCTGATCTCACTATCTTTATTTGTTTTCCACACTGGTTCTCAACTGCAACCTTAAAGACTTTGAAGGCATCCAATGCTTCATATTTATTGTTAAGCAAATAAATATTCATATATCGTGAGTAATCATCTATGAAAGTGATGAAATATTTCTGACCATGTGCATCCATATCAGGATAGCATATGTCTGTATGAATTATTTCTAATATACTTGAACTTCTATTGGCACATTTCTTAGACATGTTGGTCTGCTTTCCCTTAATGCAGTCAACACAAGTTTCAAAGTCAGCAAAATCTAGAGTATTAAGTACCCCGTCTTTTACTAACCTTTTAATTCTCTCTATGGAGATATGTCCTAATATCCGATGCCATAACATAGAAGAATTCTCATTAATACTACCACTGCACTGATAGACTTCATCAAATCATCACAAATATTATGTAAAGAATTGGTTTGGTTGTTTTATTTCTTAAAGACCTGTTGTTTATATACAAACATGGAACTCACGTTTTTTCCTAAAAATGTGCATATGATATTATAACTAATTACTGCAATATAAATGAGCTTAATTATAATACATTTGTAAATAACTAAAACATCAAAACATAATCAAATTTGTCTAATTGTAAGGATAGGTGTTAGTTGCCATATAACTTAATAAGTTGTCAAATATAGCTTAATATCCTCCCTCAAATGGGAGCAAAGAGATTTTGAATGCCTAACTTGCCAAGGAGAAATTCAAATTGAGGTTTCCCTGAGGCTTTTGTAAAAATATCTACGAGTTAAGCAGTAGTATAAACATATAGTGGCCGAATATTATTTTGAGAACTTCATTTCGGATAAAATGACAGACAACTCCAATGTGCTTTGTGCGTTCATGGAACACCGAATTTTTGGCAATGTGCATAGCCGCTTGACTATTGCAGTGAATGATCATTGGTTTATCATGAGAAACCCCCAGGTTATAAAGGATCCATTTTAACTCGCATGTGGTAGTTTCCATAAACTGATATTCAACCTCGGTAGAAGACTGAGAAACAATGTGTTATTTCTTTGTTTTCCAGGAAATAAGAGAGTTATCGAGTTGCACTATCCAGCCAGTGACAGATCCTCTAGTTAAAGGGCAGCTACCCAGTATGAATCACACCAACCATGAAGTGTTAAGTCACTTTTACTACAAAAAAATATCCCTTGTCTAGGGTTGCATTTTAAAAATAGAACTACTCGTAGTGTAGTTTCCCAATGTTCAGTTAAGGGTTGGTTCATGAATTAAGATAGAGTGTGTGCACTATATGACAGTTTTGGCCGAGCAAAACACAAATAAATCAATCGCGCAACCAAGCGTGAATATTGTTCGGGGTTGGAAAGCAATTTGTCTAATAGAGTGGCATCAGGTTTAGCACCGAGGAAACCAACTTCAGATATGATATCAAGCGTGTATTTACTAGGGGTGACAATTGGATCTATTAAGACAAAATTCATCCAATCCATCAACTACATAAAAACTAAGTTAATGGATTGAACTAAATCCATCCATTTATATGCATGAATTGATCCAATCCATCCAACACATTTTAATGATCCAATGAATTTTTTTATCTCCACCAATTTTTTTTTAAAAATAAAATAAAAAATGATTTTTTTCAAAAAGAAAAATGAAAAAAACCACATATCTTACCATTTTATCAATTGTACCCATTTATGTTCTAATTCGCATGTTGTTGGGGTTTCCCTTTTTCTTCCGTCGCATGTTTTCGTTGTGAAAAACCATGTCCCCTTGATATGCATGTCAATAATCTTCCAGTGCTACCACCGGAAAGTTATTATTGTACACATTGAAAATATTTACAACTTTGTAAACATCAGAGAGATGCATGAAAGCGTGTTGGCGAGCATATGAACATGCCACAATAACATGGGAGCAAGGCATACAAAAGGCTTGGAATTTTCCATAGCTGCACCAACCTCTATTTAGCTGGACCCGATAGTCTCCATTCGGCCTCCCCTCATTGTGGTCATGTGTTTCCTTTACACTAAAAGTGTGTATATGACGATCGAAGATTGAAATGCCATGTGTGTTAGCTTTTGAGTTTCTTCCTTCATCACTTTCATGTAACTTTCACTTAATAATTGCCTCGATTGTAATATCGAATGCCATTTTTTGCCTCTGGTTGTGAAAAGTGATCCCAACCTAAAGTAGGTTGCTCTCACCAACACGGTTATTGGTAGATTTTTAATTCCTTTAAAGAAGTCGTTCATGGATTCAACAAGGTTTGTTTTCATATGGCCCCACCAACGTCCTTCGTCAAAATCCCTTATCCACTTCTCCAATGGAATGTTATCCACCCACCTTAATGCATATGCATTTGACTATCTAGTTTTCTCATGGTAGTATCAGAACAATGGTTGAGTTAAAGCATACCCTACATTCACCTTTTTTTCCCCGAAGGTTCTTATCTTTGATCTCCCACATGAAATTTTATGTGATATGTATAATGCAGTAGACATGGCTAGAAGGAGGATTATGCCATTCATTCTTAAAATTATGTATGCACTCTCAATAAATGCATGTCTGTCAGAAATTAAATAGAGGTTAGGTTGTGGAGCAACGTGTGCTCTGATATTCTTGATGAATAAACTCCAACCACCAAGAGTCTCACCTTCAACCAGAGCGAAGGCAATCGGAAATATGTTAATGTTGTCGTCTTGTGACACTACCATAAGTAATGTGCCCTTGTATTCCCCGTAAAGCCATGTTGCATCAATTTGAGGAATAGGTTTGCAAAATTCAAAACCTTTTACGCATGGTTGAAACACCCAAAATAGTCGATGTAATATTCTATTTCCACTAACATAAGTTATGTCCGGCGTATATGCTGGCAATGTCTCCAAAATGGTAACAGTTCCCGGAGCATACGTCTTAAGTGCAACCAAATATTTTGGAAGTTCTTTGTATGAATTCTCCCAATTTCTGAATACTTTTTCAACAACCTTTGTTCTTGAAATCCATGTTTTCTTGTATGAGGGAGTATAATTATATCGTGTAACGATATCAGTTCAGAGTTTAATTTACGGTGATCTTGTGAAATATTAGTGGTGATGTAGGTATGAGGTGGATGTATGGAATTTATCTTCTATAAATCTCTCTTCTTCCTATAAGACGTTGTCAGTCGAAATGTGCAAGGCACATTACAACAAAGAATGATATACCTTCTCGCATCTGTGCGATGTATGGTATAATCAGCAGAGTTTTGCATGTGGAATTTTTTGATTGCTCGCACACAATCTTCCTTAGTGCGAAGACAGACTCCCACTTTTAACTCACCATCTGACGACATATACGACTTGTAAAAATTATCTGAGGATGACTCATCGTCATCCAAGTTCAAGTTTGTCATATGTTGAGGGGGAAATATACATGACTTGGAGGCAATGGAGCTTGATTATCGTCATCTTCAGTGTTGATGTTCAACAAATTATCATCTTGTATCTCACTTTCTTCTTCTTCATCATCAGCAACATCAACTTCAGCTTCATCTGCATCCACACCTTTAGTTTCATCTGAATTTGCAGGTTCAGATTGATCGATTATCTGAGATTGTTGAGATGGAAGAGTTTGTTGGAGTAAAGTATACAACTCAATATAGTTGAAACCTGAATGTTTGTGACTAACGAACATATTTTCGGCATCTTCATCGTCTCGAACCTTAAACAGATAAAATTTAACGTGGTTGTTTTCAAAATCTACATTTTCAGGATGCACCATTTTGCTCCAAGCATGGGGTTGGTCTAGATTGTCATCCTTATCACCCATCAACCATAATATCTTCTCATTCCTATATGCACAAAAGTAAGTTAATAACTTCATTTTCATTTATTCACTTTACTGATTATTGTCTCTACCTAATTTATTTGAACTTTTTTGGTTTAGATGGGCGGCTCGTGGTATGAGTTACAATAGATGCCCTAAACATTGTATCATTCAATATTGCAATCTTTTGGATCACGTTACACCTGGAGATGTATTGCCACTAAACGAATCAATTTATTTTTAATATTACCCATTTTATGATATAGTAATCTTTTTTTCTTCTACAATTCATTTGGCCTCCATATCTACACTTGGAACATCAACATGAAGTCAGAGAAGAAGATGCAGTCGTTTGGACTGCGTGCACGTTGATCATCAGATTCACCATTGTGGAGATACACCATAGTGACCGTGTCAAACTGTAGTTCGAAATGCTTCAAAATATCCCAGATCTCCCGACTGACCTCAGTCAATGGCACAAACTAAAAACTAGTGAACAATGGAACTTTTCCAATTGGAAGGACTTTGCTAAATCTGAGGGTCGTAAATGGAGGAACCATCGTGACCATGTCTTACATGATCCTGTGGTGCCAACCCCATCTAAACTAACTAATACTTATATGGCTTGGTACATATCGGTTGCAACTAGGTTTGTCTTCGAAGAGAGGTATTTATACGACCCACGACAAACTACTTACACACAATAAGTTTCAACGTCTAATCCTCCAAAAAATTATTAGACATGTTACTCATAACCCCTTATCCAACAAAATTACTGACCCACAAAGCCACAATCAAAACATGCAGACACCCAACCATAATACCAAGAGTGTCCCCCATACCATCGCCAACAAAATAACTATTATCAAGACACCCCAAAATGCATATCCCCCAACACAACATCAAGATATAGCCAAAACATCCAAGGAACATATAACACCAACCTATTCTCATACCATAGCAAAAACGCTTAAACATCATACCATAGCCAAAACGCCCAAATACCACACCATAGCCAAAACACACAAACATCACAACAACCATATGACTTTCAAACACCACAACAACCATTTTAAACTTTCTCCAACGAATCGTTCACACCAATGTCCCTCTTCAATCGTCCAGGTCGCATACCAATGACCCCTTCAGCACATCCCAACTACTTTCGCATGGGTTGGGAACTCAGTTACGATAATGTGTCGCTCCATACACAAGACCTCTTATAAATGGAAGAACTTCTTAAAGATCCTGTTAATGTTCCCGAGACCTCAAATCCTCAAACACCCGGAGTGAATCAACAACGAGAACAACGAGTAAGGATAGTTAAGGGTGTGGAACTGGTGGTCGGTATGACCAACCTCGTCGTCATCATTAGTTTATGTAAAAATACTTTTAATTAAATATTAATTTTTACTATTTAAGCTAAAAAAATCTGCTTGGACACTAGTACTAGACTAATTGATGCCTCATTTATGTATTTATATTCTGACGTCAAATGAATTGACAATAGTCGTCAATTCAATTGACGCCTCCTCTTAAAAATATAAAGTCGTCGTTAATTCATCTGACAACAACACTTCATCCTTATTCGAATGTGGCGTATTTTAGATTGTTTTTTTTTTAAATATGAGTTATTTGAAAAATTAATTTAAAAAAATAAAAAAATAAACCAATTTATCTGTCGTAAATAAACAAAGTTTAAATTATCTTACTCCCAAAACATTTAAATAGTACCAAATACATCAACCGATGGTGAATAAAATTAGTTTACTAAAAAAATATTCTAGCTTTAAATTATTTTATTATTTTATAAAAGTTATTTAAAAATGAAGAGTGTAGATTGGAGTCAACATAATTTGGAAACGAGAGGAGCACTCGTTGGGCCTCACCTCAGGAGCGAGTCGTGCCGACTTGTACGTAGTAACAACACATTTACAGATTTGAAATGAGAGAATCTTTTACAACACCGCCAAAAGCGTCGCTATCAATGCATCCTACAGCACATGTGGAAAATTCTTGTCCTATAATCAACCCAATTTACACCCACTACGTGGAACCTCACTTCACTCATTTTTTCAAACAAAAAGTAAAATCAATTAAATCATACCGTATCTCTTTAGGTCTTAATCATCCAATTTTAGAAAAAAAGAATCATCATAATTTACAATTTGGATAAAAAAGACAAAAAATTATTTTAATTATAAATTAAATCGGATGTTTTCAATGGATTTGACAGTAATTTATTAATAAATTAAATTCAATCATATTTTTAAACATTAATCAATAAATTAAATTAAAAAATTCAAATAAATAATATTTCAATATTGCATCCACTTATTCATTTTTAAATTGTGAATTTTAATTACTAAATTATTTAATAAAAAATAATGTTAAATATAATTTATCATGTTAAAATATAAATTAATATATTTTTTTTAATTTCTATTCCTTTAAAATATTGAATCTCTCTTCTAGATTATTTGACCCAAAAAATTAAATAATAAAAAATATTATTTTTACAATTAATTATTTTTACAGCTATAATAATTGAATTTAAATAGTAAAAAAAAATGGGGCCTAGTTTACCTTGATTGGCTTATCCCCACCTATAGAATGTAGTCACAAAATAATCACTTGCCATCTTATTTTCCTCTACAAAAGATTGAAACAAGTAAACACACCACACACTTTTTTTTCTTCTATCTTCTCTTTTTTTTTCTGCTTCTCTTCTTCTCCATCTACAATGACGGAAACTCAACCCTTGGTAAAACCAACCTACATTTCATTACAAGAACTTCAAAAACACAACAAACGTGGCGACGCATGGATCGCCATTGACGGCAAGATCTACGACGTTTCAAAATGGGCCAACTACCATCCCGGCGGTGAAGTTCCTCTCCTTAACCTCGCCGGCCATGACGTCACCGACGCATTCCTCGCTTTCCACCCTCCCTCCGCCTACAAACATCTCGACGCATTCTTCACCGGAAATTACCTTCGTGATTATACTGTCTCTGAAGTGTCTCGTGATTACCGGAGTTTGTTCTCCGAACTCACCAAATTAGGTTTATTCGAGGATAAAGGACACGGTGTTTTGATCTTGCTTTCGTTGATTGTTGTTATGTTCTGTATCAGTGTTTATGGTGTTCTGTTTTCTGATAACATGGTTGTTCATGTGCTTTCGGGTGGTTTGATGGGGTTTCTGTGGATTCAAAGTGGTTGGCTTGGTCATGATTCTGGTCATTATCAGATCATGGTGAACCGGAAATGGAATCGGTTTGTTCAGATCCTTTCTGGTAATGTTCTCGCTGGTATAAGCATTGGATGGTGGAAATGGAATCATAATGCTCATCATCTTGCCTGTAATAGTCTTGATTTTGATCCCGATCTTCAACATTTACCGTTTTTTGTGGTGTCTTCGAAGTTTTTCGTTTCCCTTACCTCTTGTTTTTATGGTAGGAAGATGAACTTTGATTCTTTTGCTAGGTTCTTGGTTAGTTACCAGCATTGGAGTTATTACCCTGTTATGTGTTTTGCTAGGCTCAATTTGTTTGCTCAATCGTTTTTCCTGTTACTGTCCAATAGAAAAGTTCCTAACAGAAAGATGGAGCTTTTAGGGTTGCTTGCTTTTTGGATTTGGTACCCTTTATTGGTTTCCTTTTTGCCTAATTGGCGTGAAAGGGCTTTGTTTGTGATGGCTAGTTTTGCTGTGACTGGTATTCAACATGTTCAGTTCACTTTGAATCATTTCTCTGCGAGTGTTTATGTCGGTCCTCCGACTGCTCATGACTGGTTTGAGAAGCAAGCTAGTGGAACTCTTGATGTTAAGTGTTCGTCTTGGATGGATTGGTTTCATGGTGGTTTGCAGTTTCAGGTCGAACACCATCTGTTTCCGCGGCTTCCGCGGCGTAATCTAAGGAAAATCGCGCCATTGGTTAAGGATCTGTGCAAGAAACATAACCTTCCTTACACTTGTGTGTCTTTCTGGAAGGCTAATGTACTTACCGTTCAGACGTTGAGGAATGCTGCTTTGCAGGCACGGGATCTTACGAAACCAGTTCCAAGAAATTTGGTTTGGGAAGCTGTTAATACTCATGGATGAAACAGCGAATTCCAGAGTGAACCTTTGTAAGTTTTGCTGTCATGTAATCCTTAGTATTTGAAGAAAGAATAATAACTGATTTGCAAATTGCTTAGCGGCTTAGATTTGATCTGTAATTGTCTTAGCTGCGTGATTTTCTATCAAGTATAGGTTAGAAAGAAACTACTGATACCGGTTCATTTGAGGTTTTATAGATTTTCATATTTTGTAATTTGCTTATCTTCATGATTGAAGAGTGGGATGTAAGTGCAATTTAGTTTGTATGTTTGATTTCCTTATGCAAGAATGTGTTTCTACTACATAACGATCTGTGTTATGCCTGCTGGGAATTCATTGTCGTTTGGAACAAAAATTGTACTTCATGTTAAATTTGAATTCTCTGAAATGAAATATTTTTTGCCATTTCATGTCTTTAATTTCACTTCTTTTCTACGGTATAAATTGGTTTGTGAACTACAAGTGAAATGGAGTTTGTTACACTTAAAAAGGTGGAAACATTCTCATTTTCGTAATGCTTCTTCACCTTTTGTGATATGTAATGGTTATGCTATCAAGAGTGCATTTCATAGGTTACATGTGTTACTAGTTGATTGCTAATTTTTGAGTATGTAGTTAATGGATTTGGATTTCCCTACTTTGGAGACCATACTAGAGTCCCCTAGAGTCCCCTACTTGTGAACATGCATATCCTCATCCATTGATAGGGTAAGGGGTTTTCACCTTTAAGATATTCACATCATGAGGATATATGTGTTCACAAACAATGACATATCCCTATTTAACCATCTATATTTAAGATCAATGAAGGGACATATTTATTGGTTACAACACAATCATGCTCTAACTAGAAGGGACATATTTCTAGGTTATATGCAGTGGTTGAGCTTTGGTTTTATTATTGGCGTTACTAACTTAAAAAGGTTGCTTATAATCTGGTATGAATTATTACTCTTTGGTTGCGAAAACACGAAGAAGCTTCACTTCTTGACTTAAATGTTTTGCTGTTGGGAGGTTTTTGTCATTTTCTGTTCACTCTGCATTATTATGCTTCCAATCCAAATG
Organism: Lathyrus oleraceus; assembly: GCF_024323335.1. NCBI lineage: Eukaryota > Viridiplantae > Streptophyta > Magnoliopsida > Fabales > Fabaceae > Lathyrus > Lathyrus oleraceus. Next base: position 20,773,819 of record NC_066584.1, on the reverse strand, counting down.
CTGTTAAACTGCTTATGTACCAATTTGTCATCCAGTAAAATAATTTTCTTGGTTCATGTTCTTTAGCCACAATCTTCATATCATGTGCAGGATCAGGAAGCTGTGCTGATGTAGACATCTGAAGTACAAGTGTTTCATTGGCATCCATGTTTTTATAAAGCAACTAGGGATTGTGAATTCTTGTTATACTTTTTATATTGTGCCAATTAGATGATTGCACCAGTAGTTTTTCTACTGCTTATGAAAAGGATTTTTGCATATTATAGTGATTATTTTGTTTGAGGACAAAACAGCATTAGTGTTGTGTCAAAGACAAATTTAGATCTCAACATCATCTAGGGTGTAAATTTGTGACAATAACACCCTTTTTCTGAAGTGTCACAAAATATCTCATTATCTACTTAGTGCATGTGACCAATGTGAGATGGGGTCCCCATTTTTCAGGAAAGTGTGCATTTTGTTAATGAAAAGTTGGAATATAAACTTAAATTTGAAAACTTTATTTTATTTTATTCTGACCATAGCATTATTAAATATTAAGTTAATCTCAAAGGGGCTAGATGGAAATAAAGTATTTACTTGACAGAAAAGTTTGAAATACTAATACTCCATGAAATCTTGGAACACAAAGGAAGAACAACTTAGTCTTATTTTACATGAATCATTTCACTATAATGTGTTATTCATGCCCATGCTTTTATTGAAATTGTTAATCTCAAAAAAATAAAATTCAATAAGTTATTTTATAGTTTTACTAGGTCCCTAGTCATCTCTAATTGTCGGACTTCTCTTTTTGATTTAATATTCTTACCACAACATCAATCGGTCTTCTTTCTACATGCATAAATCATCTAGGTCTATTTTTCACTATCTTTTTTACTATAGGTGTTACTCCAATATTGTCTATAGTATTGTCATTTATATTATCATGTCTAATCTCACCACACATCCAAAATAACATTCTCTACTACACTTTATTCTCGTGTTGATTCTTAATAACCTAATATTTTGTCTTATACAACATCACAAATCAAAGCGCAACCCGATAAAACTTTCCCTTCAACTTGAGCGATATCTTTGTTTAATATAAAATCTATGAAGTCTTCCTCCATTTCAGCTACAAACATGAACTCTATAGTTTACATCTCCTTCTATTTCTCCATCGTTTTGTAGTACGGATCCGAAATATTTAAATCGCGTACTTGTGGTATGATATGGTCTCCAACTTTCACCTCTAGATTAGAAATGTGAATGCATCTTACTCAAGAAGTAGTTTTGATGAAGAAAAAAGATCCCAAAGAAGATTTTGAACCAAAGTTATAACATGTGTATCAAGGGAAGATAATCAAGACATAAGTAAATGGAATCATATTCAGAGGGAAGATAATCAAGACATAAGTAAATGGAATCATATTTAGAGGTACTTGTTGCAATTTATGCTATAAGACATTTCAATGCTCCGAAAAATCACGCAATTGTCTTACATTATCATTCATATGTACGTATCATACCATCTCTAAAAATTTCATTTTTAAAGCTTATTGGAAAAAGTGTATTTGAATACCACATTTGGTATCCAAACATTGGATGAACAAAATGCAAAATTTTCAAATTTTAATGGGTGGTATTCAAATATCATATATGGTATCCGAATATCAGATGAACACCATTCAATTTTTTCAGATTTTTAAGGGTGGTATTCGAATACCATATATAGTATCCGACTTCAAATTTTGAATTTTAAACGTATTTTTGATGTGGTATTTGAATACCACATTAAGGCTTCTGAATACCAACATGGAACCATGTATTTTTTTCAAAATCAAATTGTTCTCCAATCATTGCATTGATTAATAGTTGCATTACATAATTTTTTAAGGTTTAAAAATCAATGTAATGTTTCATGAATGATTCTAAAAGAATATGCATCTCTTCATGAGAATGATTCATGGTGTATATAAGATGGACTTTTCAAAATTTAGATTTACCTCTTTCTAACATTCAAAATTTTCATATCAATTCAAACATATTATCAAGTACTCATTCATTAAAACTTTGAATTGTAACATATTGAAAGAGAAGATCCAAAGATAAAATTTTGGATTTAAAAACAAGACAATACTTCTTCAAATTATTCAAAGTTTCTTATGATTTAATCATCAAAGTGTGTTGTGATTAGTTGTGTGTAATAAGAGAGAATGATGTGCTTTCTCAAGATTGTTTGTAAAAAGAAAGTATGCTTTCTTGAGTGTGTAGGAAGATTGTGAGAGAAACCTTAGTGTGAGACTTCTACAAAGATCTAACATAGTAAAAAATAATACTAAGAATAAAAACAATTAATACTAATAATAAAACAATACCTTATCTCAATACTACCTTCGAGGTGATGCATATACACCATAAGCATCCATCTTGTCACATTTATAAGTAATCTAAGATCTCCGAAGAGACTTTGTAAAGGGCCGACAAATTGATCTTAGGAATTAACAAAATAGGTTTTGATGGACTTCTCTTTCTGATCTAATATTCTTACCACAAAATCAACCTGCCTTCTTTCTACATGCATAAATCATCTAGGTCTATTTTTCACTATCTTTTTTATTATAGGTGTTACTCCAATATTGTCTATAGTATTGTCATTTATATTATCATGTCTAATCTCACCACACATCCAAAATAACATTCTCTACTACACTTTATTCTCGTGTTCATTCTTAATAACCTAATATTTTATCTTGTACAACATCACAAATCAAAGCGCAACTCGATAAAATTTTCCCTTCAACTTGAGCGATATCTCTGTTTTATATAAAATCTATGAAGTCTTCCTCCATTTCAGCTACAAACATGAACTCTATAGTTTACATCTTCTATTTCTCCATCGTTTTGTAGTACAAATCCGAAATATTTAAATCGCGTGACTTGTGGTATGATATGATCTCCAACTTTCACTTCTAGGTTAGAAATGTGAATGCATCTTACTCAAGAAGTAGTTTTGATGAAGAAAAAAGATCCCAAAGAAGATTTTGAACCAAAGTTATAACATGTGTATCAAGTGAAGATAATCAAGACATAAGTAAATGGAATCATATTGAGAGGTACTTGTTGCAATTTATGTTATAAGACATTTCAATGCTCCGAAAAATCACGCAGTTGTCTTACATTATCATTCATATGTACGTATCATACCATCTTTAAAATTTCATTTTTAAAGCTTATTGGAAAAAGTGTATTCAAATACCACATTTGGTATCCAAATATCGGATGAATAAAATGCAAAATTTTCAATTTTTAATGGGTGATATTCAAATACCATATATGGTATCCGAATACCAGATGAACACCATTCAATTTTTTCAGATTTTGAAGGGTGGTATTCGAATACCATATATAGTATCCGACTTCAAATTTTGAATTTTAAACGTATTTTTGATGCGGTATTTGAATACCACATTAAGGCTTCTGAATACCAATCTGGAACCATGTATTTTTTCAAAATCAAATTGTTCTCCGATCATTGCATTGATTCGTGTTTTGATAAAATCTGAATAGTTGTATTACATAATTTTTCAAGGTTTAAAAATCAATGTAATGTTTCATGAATGATTCTAAAAGAATATGCATCTCTTCATGAGAATGATTCTTGGTGTATATAAGATGCACTTTCAAAATTTAGATTAACCTCTTTCTAACATTCGAAATTTTCATATCAATTCAAACATATTATCAAGTACTCATTCATTAAAACTTTGACTTGTAACATATTGAAAGAGAAGATCCAAAGATAAAATTTTGGATTAAAAAACAAGACAATACTTCTTCAAATTATTCAGAGTTTCTTATGATTTAATCATCAAAGTGTGTTGTGACTAGTTGTATGTAATAAAAGAGAATGATGTGCTTTCTCAAGATTGTTTGTAAAAAGAAAGTGGTATGCTTTCTTGAGTGTGTAGGAAGATTGTGAGAGAAGTCTTAGTAAGAGACTTCTACAAAGATCTAACATAGTAAAAAATAATACTAATAATAAAAACAATCAATACTAATAATAAAACAATACCAAATCTCAACACTACCTTCGAGGTGATGCATATACATCATAAGCATCCATCTTATCACATTTGTAAGTAATCAGAGGTCTCCGAAGAGACTTTGTAAAGGGCCAACAAATTGATCTTAGGAATTAACAAAAGAGGTTTTAATTGTCCCAGTGATAATCTTCTTTTTAAGAAAATGACAATCAACTTTATATGCTTGGTCCTATCATGAAACACTGGATTGGAGGAGAGGTGCAAAACTCACCAGTTATCTCACATACAAGTCTCATAGGGCCAACTTCACAAAAATGAAGTTCCTAAAGTAAATGATTTAACCACAGTTAACATCTCAAAAAATTCGAACTAAATTGTTTCTTTTGTATACCCCAAGAGTTAGTCTAGTGGTGGAGGTTTAGGTCCTGAGAGTGCTCATCTCAAAGTCTTAGGTTGAAATAAACAATTCTTAGGTCCTCATCTCAAAGTCTTAGGTTGAAATAAACAATTCTTAGGTTGGGCCATGTCCATCCAGAGCTTTGATTTGACTTTAACAAAGTCCCAGTGGGATTAGTCTCCTTGAATTAGTCGGTCATAAGGTCGGATACCCCTTTCGATCTTACTTATTAACTTATTCTCTAATCCACCTATGAGCATATTCCTTCCACCGGGGTTGCTTCATTTTGACCTATCTCAACAATAGAAATTCAACCAATGACACATCGTCCAATTCGATCACTCTATCGAGTAGAAGTACATGGATGATTCAATCGATTCCTAAGACCTTGAAGGAAGAAAGCCCAATCAAACATCAATCACTTCACGGCGGTCCTAAGGCCAAATACCAAAATTTAAAAAAATATATATATAAAAAAATTGTTTCTTTTCTTTTCAATTGACATTTACTTTGACCTCATAATTTCGTTAAATAGTTCAAATCACTCTATACCTCTATCCTTCAAACACACTCAATTAAATTTTTTCAATTAGCTAATAATTTTACTGTAAGTGTAAAGCACTCATAATTTGTGGATTTTATTCTTCATTTTGAGTAATGACCAATATCTTATTTTAGTCTTGGCCACAACCAATAAATTTTTATGATTTCAAGTGCAGCTATCTGATCACCCTTTGATTTGAAGTAACTATACTACTAAATTACTCTTGGACAAACTTGAAAACCACACATGAAAAATAATATTTATTGGGCACAAACAATAGAAAACACAACGGTGCATTAAAATAATAATCAAAGTATTAAAACCTGTGCCTAAAGTATATCAAATTTTGAACTAGATGTATCCCATAAATTCCCCTGCTTGGTGCTAACTTAAATCAATTGAAACACATTCATATACGTATGTGAGATTGTGAGGTATTTAAGAATGAATCCTATAGATTTGAAATTTGACATGAACTTGTGATTTGAATTTTATTTGTCTATCATTTCATTGACCTAGGAAAACAACTCAATTAAGAATTCTAATCTGTTACATAATATCCTCAACATGTTTTTTGGTGTGACCCTAATTAAACTAGCAACCAATACAAAAATGAAAGAAACTTTGAGTCTAATATACAGCTAAATTTATCAGCTCAAGAAGTTATGTAATATAATTTCATCACCTTTGGAAATTTCAACTCTTTTCTCCAACTCTTCAAAGCTGATCTTTAACATCTCCTAATCTGTCACCAAGCCAACAACTAATGATGTTTGTATTTGGAAAACCGACTTGAGAGTTTGCTCCGGAAAAAATGTAGAAACAGAATAACCATAAAAGTTTATCAAAACCAAATTTCACAAGAAACGGAAAAGTCCATCAAAATACCTTTTGAACTTGCGGTCTCTGTAGATGAGCATCACACTAAGTAAAAACGGGATAAGCGCTAAGCACAAGTGTTCCAAAGAGTGCCCGCTGATAACGTAGTTATTTGCGCGGTAGAGTTTCCTGTCAGAAACAGCTTCAAATTTTGCTAGAAGATAAATTCCTGTGCTAAAAAGATTAGGACTCAAAGCATAAGTTTAGACATAAATATTCGAAATTCATGAGTAAATAAGTGTTACGAAAGTGTGAGGCATACCTATTGATGAAAACCAATATCCTGAGTGAGTATAGTTGGAGGGATACAAAAATGCTGTTACTGCAATAGCTAAAGGAAGAATTAACTGGAACATCAAGCAGAGCCGAATATCCCCGTAAATTCTGCAACCAACTAACTAGCATATCATAATCCAGCATAAAAGTTAGCTGCAACTTCAACACGTCAAAGTATATAACATTTAGAAGAGAGAATAAGCACGAGACTATTATTTAGAGGAGGAAAAAAAAGTACTAACCGTTCATAAACTACGCAGGTAAAGGCTGCGACAAGGAGGGCACACATACAACACAACCCAATCCGCTGGCCAATTCTCTCAACAACCAAACTAGAGAAAAGTGAGGAATATGCCACCATCATCTGCAATTAGTAAAACCATTGAGCTTCTTGATAAAGCGGAAAAAAAAGGAAACTAAGAAGTACACTTGCTTTTCAACTAGCAAAACAAGTGTTTTGTTTGGCGGACTAGTTTTTAACAGAAAACGGATAAAATGCCTACGACTTTAACATTTTCTCTTTAAAAGTGGTCAGTGCTGTCATAAACTAAACAAATGGCGGAATTAGGGGGTGTTTTAAAAAGCTTATATGGCTTGCGTGAGAGTTTGGAATAACTTTTAGAAATAGCTTTTATGGTACGTTTATATGCTGTGTTTGGCTTATTTCCATAAGCTCATATCATAAGCTACAGAGAGCTTATGCGGAATTTTCCACTCATCCCCTCTTCGAATATAGAGATAGTTATTATACTATACATACATAAGTATAAGATTATGGACATAGCATACACATAAACATTTATATTATGAGTCTTATTGAGAAAGTGTTAAATTAAGCTCTTTCTAATTGAATAAACATCTTTATAAGCACTTAAAGCATAAACACTTATCATATAAGTGCTTATGTATAAACTATTTCTGTAACAAAAGATAAAATAAAGTTAAAATGTTTTCATATAAGCTATAAGTTGTTTTCATAAACTATCCAAGGGAATTAATGAAAAAAAGCTGAAAACAGCTTTAGGACATGTCATAGTTTGTTCCTATGACCTTAGCGAAACAATCTTAGAAGTTCTTATGTCAGCAGATAAACTCAGATAAATGGGATCGACGAACTTGATCATTTTAAAGGAAAACAACACAAGAATCACAAACATATTCATATAGAGAGGTATGTTGTAATGGCAATCTAACCAACCGGCAAAGTATCCCACAAGACCCTATTGTTATCAGGCTTCAAATGGTAATAAACAGAACCAAAAGCCACCCCTGTAATTCCAGCATAGAATAGTATCCAAGCCCATGTCTCTGCTTGAGAACTAAGAAAAACATCATCAACAAAAACAGTTCCATAGAACACATCTCATATTAGAATCTAATCAAAGTGGTAAGAGTAGTGAGAAGTAAGTAGCTAACCTTATGGTAAAAAAACCTCCTTCAAGAGTGAGAACTAAGCCAAGAACACCCACAACTAAAAATGGGAAATTTGTGATCACATTCAACGTATTGGGGACTCCTGTGCAAAACCCAGAAACCAAAATCATCCAAACTAACTAACCCAGAAAGAAAAATGAAATCTTTTTCATGGAATAGAAAAGAAAGTGAAAGTGATTACCGAGAAGATTGCGCAAGTCAGCGAATTGATGGTACTTGAGAGAGCGTGGAATTTGGGGAGAGAAGAGAAAGAAGGAGATAGAGAAGAGAAATGCAACAGCAAAAACACGATGAGTTGTTACCTTGAATCTTCTGAATTGTTGTTGTTGGTTTGCAAGTGATAAACAACTCCAACTCAAACTCATCATCGCTTTTCTTTTTCTATTTTCTGTGTTTTCTTCACTCTGTGTTGTTGTTGGTGCTTGTATCGGTTTCTGTGTCTTGGTATCGGTTTGGTAGAACACAAGAGAGAATCATCCGAAAATGACAACCTAGTACATTCATAAATCAAAATCGTAATGAAGTTTTAGTTACAAATTATTTTTTATAAGATTAATTACTATTTGAACATACTTCTACGTTTTTTTTCCATAGCTCATCAAGTGTTAAATGTGTGATACTCTAAAATATGGATGACTTCAATGTCTCCATTTAGAATGATTTTGTTTCGGTGACATCTTCATGGAGCATGAGGCTCGAAAGTTAACATGTATAATAATATTATCTTCCGCGATTCATATGTGAAGGAATCACGATATGATCCTAAAAAAAAGATAGTCAACCGTCTCCTCTAATCATAACTTATACCAACATCGAAAGCAATACGTTAACACATAGAACTTCTCACCTCACATGTTTGACTTCTACGACCAACGTAACCTCACCTTATAAGATTTCTCGCCGCCGCGAGCAAATCCCTATTATAATACCGTACTTCTTGACTCGACAAATAATTAAATAAAACATGTGTAATACATAAATCCTTCAAGTATAATGTTACTCAGCAGAATCAAATTCATATTTGAACCACATAATTAAAAACTAAATAACTCGATAAGCAGTGGAAATTATAAAAATGTTTGGCATTAAAAGCATCGACAACATTATTAATTTGAAAAGTGGTTCATCATAAAAAAGTCAATGAAAAAGATACGTAACATAAACAAATAAAGAACAACATGTTCCCCTCGTGTTACGTATCAGAGCGACTTCCACTGTAAGACTCGATCGATAAACAACTACATAGGCACAATATTGTCTGCAACCTCAAGTTTCTACTAAGGTATATGATTGTCTGTACTCCAGAGGAGAACAGACGCAACAACACAGAAAAGGGGGTGATAACACATTCAAATAATAATTGGTGCACAAAATAATCAGAGTAGATTCACACATCACAATCATGCACCACATTATCACGTATTCATATTTCATCCACATCATGATTAATCACCAATCACACAAATCATACAAGTGTATTCATCATTACACAAACATTTTATTTGCACAACCTCCATGTAATACAGTGCAATATCGACTAAACTCATGTTCGTCACAGTCCCCACTCCGAACTGGACTCACACCTCAATTCTATATGCATGCAATAACAACTCAACATTTAGTTCTTCATGCAAACCGAGTCCTCACTCTGAACCCCAAGCCCCCATTTTGAGTTTCAAGCTCCCACTCTGAGCTTGGAACAAATCACTAGTCCCCATTCTGAACTCGTGACTCGTCTCTTTCACAACAACGACAACAAATATTACAGTCTCACTCTGACTGTAATCACACATGCATTCACTATGCCATGAGTAGTTCTCACTTTGAACCGCTCATCTTATCAATCACCAATAAACATTTACAATAATCACACAATGATACATATAATTCATAATATGCATTCACACATTAAACATACATTCACACATAAATTATCTTGCAATGCACTACCATGAGGTAGCTCTGCACGTTAGCCTTCTAACGCTTCAAACGACATTTCATTTAGACCTACAAAACTAAAGTTACGACAAAAACGTTGAATAATAAAATATGATTCAATTCATAAAATTTTCAAAAATAAGTCTGAGTCAATCGATTAACATCAAGTTCATTTACACACTGCCTCTCAAATTTTTTGCTTATAGACTACATGCAGTCAATTAATCCATTGTATTAATCGATTGTCATAGTTAATTTTTTACTTTTCACACGCATGCAATCGATTGACACAGGATGTCAATCGATTGACATAGTTCAAATTGCCCTATTTTCTCAAAATAACAAGCATGCAATCGATTAACATATGGTGTCAATCAATTGACATCAAACAAATTCCTAAAAATCCAGTTTTCACACTATCGTTCATCTTCCTCCTCACATATCTCTCATTAGCCCATTTTAACTTCATTATAACATTCAAAACACACAAATTCACATTCTATCATGATCAAACATGTCAATATTCATTGATTAACACAAATATATCAATTTTATCATGGATTATTTTATTATGTTCATATCCTAAAACACTCAATTTCAAATCAAATTTATCATGGAATCAATTTGCTCATAAACAAAAAACACCATAACATCAAAAACATAATTTCACAGCAAATCATGACATAAAAACAGAATTATACTCATCATCTATCTGATTATTATCAATCAAATAGAGAAAGAAAACCCTATTGGAGGTTAAGGGAAACCTCTCTACCCTTTCATGATCAAGGCACCCTTAGATACATAATCTCCCCTACCTTGTAATTCCAGCAAAAGCAAGCTCTCAAGCAATCTCTAAGGTCTTCTCCTCCAAGCTCTAGCTCTCCTTTTCTTCTCGTTTTCATGTTCTGGCTAAATGCTCTCAAAAATCCCTTATTACTTCTAATTTAACGAATATATATATAAACACTTAATTAACTTTCCTTAATTCAGATTTTAGCCCAACTAAAACTCAGTTTCTCTCGACTAACCACTTAAGTCTCTATTAATTCACTTTTTACCTCAAGTTTTACTATTCTTTCAAATTATATTAATCTAATTAATTAATCCCCACCCAAACTAATTAAATTAGCACAATTCACCACAAATGTCATCTCCGGTCAAACACGTCATAATTCACATAAAATAATTATTCAAATAATTTAATTAAATAACTAACTAAAAATTACCAATAAAAACCTGGGTGTTACAACTCTCCCCCACTTAAAAGAACTTTCGCCCTAAAAAATTACCTGACGGGACAAACTCTGGATAAGACTCTCTCATCATACTCTTGAGTTCCCACATCACATTGTCACCAGCAGAGCCTCCCCAAACAATCTTCAATGATACGATATCCTTGCCTCACAAGTGCTTCACTTCATCATCCTCAATCCTCAATGGAAAAGTCTCAACTATCAAGTTCTCTTTAACTTTCACATCATCAAACTGGATCACATGAGACAAATCAGGAATGTACTTTCTCACTTGAGACACATATAACACATCATGGAGATTTGAAAGGTATGGTGGTAATGCAACTAGGTAGGTCACATCTCCTACCCTTTGAAGAATTTGAAATGAACCAATGAAATGCGACGTAAGTTTGTTAGAAATGCACAGCCAACACCAGTTACCAGAGTAACTCTTAAGAACACATGATCTCCCTTTTGGAAATCAAGTGTTTTCCTCCTCTTATCATGATAGCTCTTCTGACGACTCTATGACCCTTTCATCTTATCTTGGATCATCTTGATATTCTCAGTAGTTTGTTGAACTATCTCAGGTCCAAGCACAACACTCTTACCAAAATCATACTAACACAAAGGTGTCATACACCTTCTACTATACAATGCCTCAAATGGTAGCATTCCAATACAAGAATGGAAACTTTTATTATAGGTGAACTCAATCAACGACAAGTATTAATCACAAGCACCTTCTTGTTCTAGCACACAAACCCTCAATAGGTCTTCCAAGGATTGGATATTCCTCTTTGTCTGACCAACTGCCTGCAGATGATAAGCAGAACTCAACTTTATCTTAGTACCCACTGCTTCCTGTAAACTCTACCAAAACCTCGCAGTGAACCTCAGATCTCTATCCGACAAAATACTCTACAAAATACCATGCAAGCTAATAACTTTCTAAATATACAACTCGTCTAACTTTCACAATGGATAACTTATCTTAATTTTTATGAAATGAGACAATTTATTCAATCTATCAACAATAACCCATATGGAATCACATCATTTTGTCATCTTCAGAAGACTCATCACAAAATCCATGAAAGTGATGTCCCACTTCCATTTAGGAATACTCAACGGTTGCATCAATCCCGACAACTTCTGATGTTCAATCTTCGACTTCTTGCAAGTCAAACAGGCATAAATAAATTCAACTACTTCCTTCTTATTTCTTGGCCAACAAAACATTTTCTTCAAGTCTTGATACATTTTAGTAACACCAAGATGAATACTCAGACAACTCATATGTCCTTCCTAAAGAATACTTTTCTTAAGCTCTGGCACATCATGCACACGAGCTTTGTCTTTGAATCTCATCAAACCATTCTCATCGATCTTAAAATCATATCCCATACCTTGATTAATTAACACTAGCCGGTCAACCAATCCTAAATAAACTTTCTGACCTTCTCTGATTTCTCCAAGGATACCAATGGTCAGCTTCAACATGCCTAACTTCACATTGCTAGGAGTCTCTTCACACACCAAACTTATGTCTCTTAATTTCTCAATAAACTCCAATTCTCAATCTATAAGCATCGACATATGAAACGACTTTCTGCTCGACGAATCAGCTACGACATTGGCTTTAACAGAATGGTAACTCAAACCAAAATCATAATCCTTCATAAATTTGAGTCATCTCCCCTGTCTCATAGTCAATTCCTTCTAATCTAATAGATACTTCAAACTCTTGTAGTCACTGAACACTTCAAATTTGGAACCAAACAGATAATCCCTCAAAATTTTCAACACGGACACCACGGCTGCCAACTATAGGTCATGCGTAGGATAATTCCTCTCATGAACTTTCAATTGTCTAGAAGCATAAGCCACAACCGGACCATTCTGCAACAATATACCACCCATACCCATCTTTAAATCATTACAATATACAACAAAGGATTCACTTGGACTTGGAAAAATCAAAATTGGAGTTGACGTAAACTTCTTCTTGAGTTCTTGAAAACTCTCTTCACATTAAATGCTCCAAACATAAGCTTGAACCTTTTGAGTCAAGCGAGTCAATGGAAATTCCAAATTTGGAAATCCTTCAAGAAACCTCCGGTAATAACCAGCCAAATCCAGAAAACTTCTTTTCTCCGTAATAGACATCAGAGTCTCCCACTCCAACACTCTATCTATCTTCGATGGATCCATTGTGATACCACTATTAGATATCACATGGCCAAGGAAACTCACTTCCTTTAACCATAACTCATACTTTGATGACTTCTCATACAACTTCTTTTCTTTCAAGGTTTGCAACACAACCTTTAGATGATCCATCTGCTTTTCATCAGACTGGAAATATATCAGAATATCCTCGATGAACACATCCACAAATTGATCTAAGTATGGATGGAATATTCTATTTATGTACTCCATGAACACTTCAAGCACATTAGACACACCAAATGGCATCACTGAATACTCATAGTGACCATATCTCATTCTAAACGCAGTCTTCAACATATCATCTAACTTCATACGAATTTGATGGTAACTCAAACGCAAATCAATCTTTCTAAACACACAAGCACCAACCAACTGATCCATCAAATTATCAATTCTTGGAAGCAGATACTTATTCTTGGTAGTAACCTTGTTCAGTTGTTGGTTGTCAACCCACAATCTTGTGCTACCATCTTTCTTCTTAACTAACAACACCAACACTCCCCATGGAAAAACACTCGGTTGAACAAACTTCTTCTCAAATAGATCTTATAATTGCTTATTCAGCTCATTCAACTCTAAAGCAGACATCCAATAAGGAGCCAACGACACATGACTGGTACCAAGTATTAAGTCTATAACAAACTCCAATTCAAGCTCTGGTGGCAAATCACTGATGTCATATGGGAACATTTCACGAAAATCACACACAACGAGTATATCCATAATAATTCTCTTGCTTCCCCCACTCAAGGACGCAAACACTATGAACACTTGAGTACTCTCTCTCAAGGACATCTCTACCTGCCTCACAGTCATGAAACTCGACTCCGTATTCTCTTCGAATTCAAGAAACTTCATCAACTTATAAAAAAAATTGATAAAAACATGGTTGAACTTCAACAAATTCATTCCCATAATAACATCAAGTTAACTTAGAGGCAAATATACTAAGTCAATCCCAAAATCTCTACCAAAAATTGTCAACGGACAATTCAAACAAACCAACAAAGTAGTCATTGAACCATTAGTTAAGGTATCAATGACCATGTTACCACTCATATAAGACACTTCCAAATTCAATTTTGACACATACTTAACAGATATAAATGAATGTGTCGTAGCCGTATCAATAATAGTAATCAAGGGAATATTATTGATAAAGCATGTACCTCAAATCAAGTTATCAGATGCAATAGTCTCTGCTCCAGACAACACAAAAACTTTCCCTCAAAACTGAGCCTTCTTAGGTTTCTCACACTGAGTACTAATATGACCCCGTTCTCCATAATTAAAACAAGTCATATTATTACTCCTACAGACAACAACTCAGTGACCTAACATCCCACACTTAAAGCAAATCACAATTATGCTCTTGCACTCAAGAACATGGTGTCCAAACTCATTACATCGGAAACATCTCATAGAAGTATGAGCCCCTCCCCCACTTTGATATTTCCCACCTATAACCTTTTAATTAGCATTATGCTTCCCTTTCTCAGCTGGAGCACTAAGACTTTTATAGTGAGCACATTGGGCTCTCTTATTCTCTTCATATATTCTGCACTTATTTACCAGCACAGAAAAAACGAATTTCTTGATACTCATCACCTTGCTTAATCTCGAGTCTCAAGCCGCTCTTAAACTTGATACACTTTTACCTCTCAGCAGCTATAGTGTGGACCAAACTTCACCAGTTCTTCAAACTTAGTAGCATACTCCACAACTATCGAATTTCCTTATTTCTGCTCAAGAAAGTCGGTCTCTTTCTTACTACGTATGTCCTACGGAAAGTACTTCTCTAGAAACCACTAGTCTCTGACGCGCATTATCCCACCAGTCTTAAGCCTCCTCTGACAACATATGAGTACCAAACAATACTCTATGTCCCTCAGTACAAGCCATCACTCAGAAAATCTTATCAATCTCTCGAAGCCATGCCTGAGCACCCTTTGGATCATATATACCCTTGGAGGTTTGCATATTGTTTCTATGAAATTTTTCTAATCCACAGAACTCATCACCAGCCTAATTTTATTGACCCTGCACCGCCTGAGCCATTGACTCCAAAGCATCAACAATATCGCGTTCATTTATTCCATCCATTATTCTGCACATCAGCAAACAACTATTAGAAGAAACATGCATCGATAATGTTCATACACATGTCACATACTAATGAATAAACATCATGACAAAACTTGGACTGGCGGATTGATCTACTCTTATACCATAATGTAACACCCTACTTCCTGACTAGACAAATAATTAAATAAAACATGTTTAATACATAAATCCTTCAAGTAGCATGCTACTCAACATAATCGAACTCATATTTGAACCACATAATTAAAAACCAAATAACTTGATAAGTAGTGGAAATTATAAAAATACTTGGCATTAAAAGCCTCAACAACATTATTAGTTTGAAAAGTGGGTCATCATAAAAAAATCAAAGGAAAATATACACAACATAAATAAATAAAGAACATCCAACTCCCCTCGTGTTACGTATCAGAGCGACTACAAATATAAGACTCAATCGGCAAGCAACTACAGCGGTAGAACATTGTCCTCAACCTCAAGCTCCTACTCAGGTACCTGATTATCTGTACTCTAGAGGATCACAAACGCAATAGCATAAAAAGGGGATGAGAATACATTCAAATTAGAATTGGTGCACAAAATAATCAAAGTAAATTCATGCATCACAATCATGCACATATCAAACATGCACCACATTATCACCTATTCATATTTCACCCACATCACGATCAATCTCATATCACATAAATCATATAAGTGTATTCATAATTACACAAACAATTCATTTGCATAACCATCATGTAATGTAATGCAACATCGACTTAACTTATGCTAGTCACGTTCCCCACTCCGAACTGGACTCACAACTCAACTCTATATGCATGCGGTACCGACTCAAAATTTAGCTCTTCATACAAATCGGGTCCCGACTCTGAACCCCTAACCCCCACTTTGATCTCTAAACCCCCACTCTGAGTTAGGGACAAATCACTAGTCTCCAATATGAACTCCTGACTCTCCTCTTTCACAATAACGACAACATATGATGCATGGCATATCACAATGCAATGACAATGTGATCACTCTGACTGTAATCACTCATGCATTCACTGCAACATGAGTAGTTCTTACTCTAAACCACTCGTCTCATCAATCATCAATAAGCATGTACAATAATCACACAATTATACATACAATTCACTACATACATTCACCCATAAATCATCTCTCAAGGCACTACTATGTGGTAGCTCTACACATTAGATCTCTAACGCTTCAAACAACACTTCTTTTGGACCTACAGAACTAAAGTTACAACAAAAATCTTCGGGTAATAAAACATGGTTCAGTTCAGAAAATTTTCAAAAATAAGTCAACATCAATCAATTGATATGGGATATCATTCGATTGACATCAAGTCCATTTACACACTACCTCTCTAAAATTCCGCTTATAGACTAAATGCAGTTGATTAATCCATTGTATTAATCGATTATCTTAGTTAATTTTTCACTTTTCACATGCATACAATCAATTGACACATGATGTTAATCTATTGGCATAGTTCAAATTGCCATATTTTCCCAAAATAACAAGCATGCAATCGATTGACATATGGTGTCAATCGATTTACATCAAACAAATTCCCAAAATTCCAATTTCTCAGTATCGTTCATCTTCCTCCTCACTTATCTCTAATACCCCCATCCAACCTTTATTATAACATTCAAAACACACAAATGCACATCTATCATGATCAAACATGTCAATCATTCACTAATTAACACAAATCTATCAATTTCATCATGGATTATTCAATTATGTTCATACCATAATGTCATATCCCAAAATTTTCCCTACCCCTCATTCAATTCATCTGGCTTATAGCTTCTTGGATTCATATGTACACATTTACCCTAATCACTCCTTTTTAGTCAAGATCATTCATCCATATGCATACAACCATTCATTTTTTGCATCATTGGTTCAAAAGGTTCATGAATTCAATTGGATATCTCAACACTTGTAGATGGGTGATTTGATTAGAGCATTTATCAGTTCTCATTGGAAACTTATGGTACAAGATATTATAGAAAATGCTATGGACTAGGGTTCTTTTTGTGCTGCTTTGGTTCATTGGTCATCATGCATGGAGGGTTTGCTTGGAAAAGAAGATATTATCGTACAATTGACTTTTGGTCTAAGTCAACTTCAAAAGTAGACTTTTGGGCCTAATCTTTGGAATCTCCATTCCATATTCAAGTTATGGAATTGAATTGATGCACATCATAAGAGGGATGGGTTTCGAAGTTATAAACGGCACAATTGACTTTTGGTCCATGGTTGACTTTTGCTCAAAAGAGTTGACCAAATCTTTTACATTTTCTTATTTATTTCAACTATGGATGGGCTATTAGTCTTTTGGTGAAAATGCTTCATTCAAGTGGATTCATTCAAATTGAAAAGAAATTTCAAATTCAAATTCATAAATGGAGGGAAAAGCATTTCATTACTTGAAAAGCAAGTCAATTATCCATATACAAGTCAAAATTCATTACAATATCCAAATATAAAGAATTCATTACAAAAAAGAATAAAATTGCATGAAAAAACCTAGGTTTGACCTATAGATGACTTTTGATTGACTGTTGAATTTTGGTCAAACAATTGACTAAAGTCTGGCCTAACCCTAAGTTAACTCTAGACATATGTCCAAGTCATCTTCATCCATCTTCAAGCCAATTGCTTCACCATGCCTTCGTGTGATCCAAACTTAACTCCATAAACAAACTTCATGTCCAAACCACCGGCCATCCAATGTTATTACCTGCACCAACCTACAATAATTGCCACAACAATTCCATCTTAACCATGTCATGCAAGCTATAGGTGTGAGTTCAACTTTCCATTAGATGTATTTTGTATGATTTCAAAACTATGATACTTTAGCATTTATGTATATTGGACAGTAACCTCTGAGTCTTAATGTGCATCTTAGCATTAGGAAGCATAAAACATTTTGAAATGAGTTAGAAAAAGGTTTCATGCATGAAAAACAAGTTCTTATGAGAAAAATAATATATGCGTTGACACATATGTTCTATAGGTCAACACATAGAAGAAACACATTTCCTATGTGTCGACATATACGAGTTACAAGTTGATTAATGTAACTCATTTTTAAAGCCCGTAGATTCTTTTTAATGTGTTGTCTATACAGTTTGACACATGGCCTATACAAGTCGACACATGACCTATACAGGCTAGCACATGCGTTAAACAGGTCGACACATGACTTACATAGGTCGACGCATGCAACCTATTTTTCCAAAAATTCATGACTTTTTCAAATATTTTGCATTCCTTTTGCCTCCAAACATGCATGCATATAAATACTTCATACATGCATCATTTCTAACAAGGTTCTGGAGTAAACCTGCACGAAACCAGGATTTTAAAGAGTTCTCATCATCTTAAACCTACATTCTATGCATACACACAAACAAGTTACACATAATCATTCTTTGTTTGGGTGTCATCTAGAATTATAGTTGATAACATCCAATTTAGGTTGTTTAATGGTAAATTGGGTTTATATCTTCGAGGGTTTCAAACAAGAAAACCAATATGGGATTTTCCTTCAAGATCAATTAGAAATTTGATGGTTTTGGACAACATTACGCAATTTGGATTTGATCTAGTGAAAGCTTTGAAAAATGGAAGGTTCTTGCATAGGAGTAGTGTGGGACGACGTATCATATTGGTAAATATCTATGGAGGGAGAGAGTCAATGGTTGACTCTCTTTGATCCTCTTGATCAAGATCACGTCGACCTGATGAGATTAGATCATAGCCTTTGATCTGGATTACCAGTCAAAGTAAACGAAAGGGACAGTTCATATGGGAAGTCAAAGGGGAACATTGTACACAAGTCTGCACGAGATCATTAGTTGATTGGGATAGTCAACTAATATGGGCTTCTTTGGAGTGCCACTTGGCACATATCTGAGGATACACGAATGGAGTATATGACCCTAACCCTTCTCAATCCATTTCATTTTTCATTTTCTTTTTCTCTCCACTCTCTTAGTCCCTCACCATCTCTCTACTCTTCTCCTTTATTCTCCCTATGGCCACCCTCTTCCCCGCCGTATATCCCCTAAAACCACCCCAAACCACCACATTCAACCAGGATCTTCATGTTCATCATGAACATGAAGAACACCGAACCCAGAAACTCATCCCCCACCGTAAACCATTGTAGCCTCAAGATCTCCGGTTGAAGTTCAATCATGATCTGCAATTGGTGTTCATCTGGATGTTAAAGACCAACCCAGAAATTAATCCTTCCTCATAAACCCTTAGAACCCTAACAACTTTTGGACTCTCAGATGAAACCTAAGTTCAAACCCAAGTAACCCTAACCCCTTCAAGTTACCCAGACAAACCCTAGGGTTCATCATATGAACCCTAACCCCCGACTGCAACAAAGCCTAACCCTACCCTCAATCTCTAACCCATATCTTCATCATGTTCCTCATGATGAAGATGAAACTCCATCTTTAACCTCTGACCTTCATCTCCCAAACCCTAAACCTACCTAGAAATCACGTTAAACTACCTAGGTCTACCTCCAACCTTGGCTGATCCAGAGATCAACCTTCCCTAAACCCTAATCAAACCCCTAAATTCTCGAATCAAACCCCAAAAAACAAAAACTTACGACCCTAACCCTAATCTTCCTTCAATTTGTTCCCAATCCAAGCTAAAAATTGCAATCAAC
This sequence comes from Lathyrus oleraceus, assembly GCF_024323335.1. Taxonomy (NCBI): domain Eukaryota; kingdom Viridiplantae; phylum Streptophyta; class Magnoliopsida; order Fabales; family Fabaceae; genus Lathyrus; species Lathyrus oleraceus. Next base: position 20,754,030 of record NC_066584.1, on the reverse strand, counting down.
ACAAACAGGCAAGTAACCCAACAATTATATTATATGAAAAGGGGACCAACCTACAAAATGTAGGTTTATCCCGGTCAATGCAAAAGGTAATACTTTTGGTTCTTCTTTTCTTTTGAAGCGACTGTCCTTTTTCTATCATGACTTATTTGCTTCTTTCTGATTAGTGCAAGGTACTATTGGCTTAGGGTGGTGGTTAAGCTCAGAAAAATTAGGGTTTTAATGTGAAACCCTAAATCTCAATTTGATTCAAGCTTTGGTGAGGGTGAGATTCGCAGCAGCAAGTATATTTCTTAGGGTTTTTTTAATCCTTGATTCAATTTTAAAGTTAGGTTTATATAAATGTTTTGTTAGGTTTTATGATTTAATTCTGATTGATTCAATTAGGAAAATGGTCCTCCTTTGTCTTTTTTGACTGATTTAAAATTGCAATCAACCACAATGGTCCTCCTTTGACTTTTTAGGTCATTGTGGTTGACCAGGTGACTTATATGGTTTAACAGATAAAAGGAAAGACCCAATGGACAAATTTTGGGGTATGACACATGGGACAGTGGATCAAATTGGCATTGTTGAATTTACTTGATCAAGCTCATATCAGGGGAAGAGAAAGTGTCAGAATCAACATCAAACTGAGGATACACGAAGGGAGTATATGACCCAAACCCTTCTCAATCCATTTCATTTTTCATTTTCTTTTTCTCTCCACTCTCTTAGTCCCTCACCATCTCTCTACTCTTCTCCCTTATTCTCCCTCTGGCCACCCTCTTCCCCGCCGTATATCCCCTAAAACCACCCCAAACCACCACATTCAACCAGGATCTTCATGTTCATCATGAACATGAAGAACACCGAACCCAGAAACTCATCCCCCACCGTAAACCATCGTAGCCTCAAGATCTCCGGTTGAAGTTCAATCAGGATCTGCAATTGGTGTTCATCTGGATGTTAAACACCAACCCAGAAATTAATCCTTCCTCATAAACCCTTAGAACCCTAACAACTTTTGGACTCTCAGATGAAACCTAAGTTCAAACCCTAGTAACCCTAACCCCTTCAAGTTACCCAGACAAACCCTAGGGTTCATCATATGAACCCTAACCCCCGGCTGCAACGAAGCCTAACCCTACCCTCAATCTCTAACCCATATCTTCATCATGTTCCTCATGATGAAGATGAAACTCCATCTTTAACCTCTGACCTTCATCTCCCAAACCCTAAACCTACCTAGAAATCACGTTAAACTACCTAGGTCTACCTCCAACCTTGGTTGATCCATAGATCAACCTTCCCTAAACCCTAATCAAACCCCTAAATTCTCGAATCAAACTCCAAAAAACAAAAACTTACGACCCTAACCCTAATCTTCCTTTAATTTGTTCCCAATCCAAGCTAAAAATTGCAATCAACACAAACAGGCAAGTAACCCAACAATTATATTATATGAAAAGGGGACCAACCTACAAAATGTAGGTTTATCCCGGTCAATGCAAAAGGTAATACTTTTGGTTCTTCTTTTCTTTTGAAGCGATTGTCCTTTTTCTCTCATGACTGATTTCCTTCTTTCTGATTAGTGCAAGGTACTATTGGCTTGGGGTGGTGGTTAAGCTCAGAAAAATTAGGGTTTTAATGTGAAACCCTAAATCTCAATTTGATTCAAGCTTTGGTGAGGGTGAGATTTGCAGCAGCAAGTATATTTCTTAGGGTTTTTTTAATCCTTGATTCAATTTTAAAGTTAGGTTTATATAAATGTTTTGTTAGGTTTTATGATTTAATTCTGATTGATTCAATTAGGAAAATGGTCCTCCTTTGTCTTTTTTGACTGATTTAAAATTGCAATCAACCACAATGGTCCTCCTTTGACTTTTTAGGTCATTGTGGTTGACCAGGTGACTTATATGGTTTAAGAGATAAAAGGAAAGACCCAATGGACAAATTTTGGGGTATGACACATGGGACAGTGGATCAAATTGGCATTGTTGAATTTACTTGATCAAGCTCATATCAGGGGAAGAGCAAGTGTCAGAATCAACATCAAACTTAGGGTTTGTAGGGTTGGATTGCTACATTTCTCTTGTATATATACTTTTGCAAAGTAAGGTTAATTTCATTATCGTAGTTCGAGTTCAAATTAAGGGCAGACGTATCTATAGCGAGGTTGAACTGCCTAAACAAATCCTTGTGTACCCTCTCTCTCTCTCTCTTTTATTTTTCATTTGCAAATTGTTGAATTCACCGATTGCTCGATGAATATGTTTGGCTAATTCTTTTGAAAACCATTTAAAAAAAGGTTTTGTTAAGTTAATCACAATCTACTAGATTTTGACTGGATTTGAAGATCAACAAAACCATACAAATTTCCAAACAAAGTTGTTTTTCCACAAGGTATTCGATAATTTGTCTCAATAATATTTTTGTGTGTTTTATCATTCGAAATAGTCTCTACTTTTAGTATTGCATTCAATTGATTGTAGTTGATAGTTTGTTGATCAAATTTGTGCTCATTATCATACCTTGATTGCAAGTGTCCTAATCAAATTACAATGACCAATGGTGAAGGAGTCATCGTACCAAAACCGAAAGATCAATGGAAAGATAATTATAAGAAATTATGGTCACATGATTGGAAGGCACAAAATATTCTCATATTCACACTTTGTGTTGATGAATATTATTGTTTTCCCATTGTGAAACCGCCAAAGCTATGTGGGACACATTAGAAGTTGTCCATGAGGGAACTAATAAAGTCAGACAAGTTAGGATCAATTCCTTGAATCAAGAGTTTGAACTATTTCGCAAAGCATGGTGAAACCATTACCGACATGCAAAAGAGGTTCACACATCTTATAAATTGGTTAAATGCTCTAGGTAAGCTTATTTCCAATGATATTGCTACTAATAAAGTTTTGAGGTGTCTTAATAGGGAATGGCAACCGAAGCTCATCGCAATCAAAGAAGTGAATGATCTTAAAATACTTGATCTCACAACTTTATTTAGCAAGCTATAAGAACATGAGCAAGAACTCACTTTCTTGGAAAAACATGAAAAAGAACATGAGAAGAAGGTAAAGAAATAGAAAGGTAAAGACAAGGAGGTAGAAAATAAGTCTATTGCTATAAAGACTACAAGTTCAAAATCCTCAATCAATGATCAAAGTGATTATGAAACAAGAGATGACAAGAATTCTGATGATGATGAGATGGGGTTGTTCGTTAAAAGGTACCAAAGGTATATAAGGAAAAATGGAGTCAAGCACTTCGACAAGAACCTAATAAAACTTAGAAGGCTATCTAACTCCTCAAAGAAAGATGAGAATAAGAAGGGTAGACATAGAAGTTCATGCTATAATTATGAAGAAGTCGGTCATTATAGGTCGTATTATCCTGTGATCAAGAAAGACAAAGAGAAAGGCCATCACAAGAAATCTGACAAGTCTAGAAAAACCTATGTCGGTTGGGAGAATTCAAGTGATTCCTCAAGTGATGAAATCTCAAGTTCAAGTGTTAAATCACAAAGGATTTGCCTCATAGAAAACAAAAAGAAGAAGAAGAATGTAAGTTATTCTAAGCTTGAATCTGTTAATGAGTTATCTTATTCTTATTTGCAAGAAGCTTTTTAAAATCTACATAGAGAAGCCGTAGACACTTTTAAAAAGTCATCTTCAAGCAAAAGAATTTTCTCACACTTATAAGCTAAAGTTTTAGAAACTGAAAATAATATGGAAGCTCTTAAGCAATCTATGGTAGATATTCAAAAAAGACAAGAATGAGGATTAAAAACCTTCATGGTTCGGTTGTGAAACTTGTCAAGTTTGACAAAAAGAGGTAAATACTCTTCAAGTTAAATTGGACAAGGAATTACAATCAAAGATTACATTTGCTATTGATTCATCAAAGTTTAAACGGTCTTTGAACCCGTCATATAAAAAGTATAAATATGTTCAAAAGGACTCAAATAGAAAAAGTACATCTCATCATAACTTATCTTGTCACTATTGGTGCAAGAAAGGTCATACTATTGAAAAACGCAAGTTTAGGAAACTTTTTTTTCTAAAGGTGTTTTTCAATGGTTGTCCAAATGCAACCTTGATTTCACTCACTCTCAAGGACCCAATTAAAACTGGGTTCCTATTTATCTTGTTTGATTCTATAGGTTAAATGTCTGGGCTCTATGGAGAAAATGTGGTTTCTTGATAGTGGATGTTCAAGACATATGACGAGTGACATCTCTTTATTCATTGACTTTGTGCCAAAGAATAAGGGGTTACTGAAATTGGATGAATTGGAGGAGATGTGATTATATGCCTATGAGGATGTGTTAATTTACAAGAAAATGGCCAAAAGATATCATGACAAAAAGTTGGTTAGGTGGAATTTTCAAGTCATACAACAAGACTTACTCTTTAATTCAAGATTGTGAATATTTCCAGCAAAACTGAAATCCAAGTTGTCAGGACCATTTGTTATTGCAAAAGTTTGCCAAAGCGGTGCCATTAAAATTCAAGATTCTGGTGATACGAGGAGATTTAAAATAAATAGAGAAAGGTTAAAGCATTATTATAGAGGGGGAATTCAAATGAAAAAGTTTGTCTAATATTGTCGGACCCTTAAATGCAGTCGTCGAGCTAATGACACAAAAAGAGCCCTTTAATGGGAGGGAACCCATCTGTTATAACCAATTTTTTATTTTTACAGAATTTACTTGAAGTTATTAGTGGAGTTCAATAAAAAGAATTAGCCACTCGAACATGCCTTTCAATCACAATCTATATTTGTCTTTAATGAATAAGTTTGCAGCTGTTGTTTCTTTCAGATTTACAAAATTTGCATTCGTAGCATTGAACAAATGAACCAAAAGTACCATCTGAGAAAACTTGATCATCAAGAAAGTGACTTACAACTTGAAGTCAAAGGATGAAAAAGGAATCAAGGGACTTTTACTCAACCTTCAAATACTTCAACTAGTAAGGTTTGAGTCAAATAAATTCCATAGTTTACTATTCCTTTTATTGAGTGCATCCACGCATTATTGTTTTATCAGGTTTGAACTATTTCTGATTAATTTGTCTGGTTTGATTGACACACAATGAGGTAGTTGTTTGCTTTAAACTCTGATGCTTTTTAGCCACCCTTTAGTAATAGGATAAATTCATTGCTAACCATTTTGAGCTTGGCCTTTCTTTCGGTGACTTAGCCTTATGACTTGAGAGATTTTATCTTTCCACACTCTATTTGGAGTTAAGTAGAAATATTTAGTTCTTAAGTTGTATGAAAAAGAATTAGTTTGGGTTTGCTCTTGGAAGTGATCAAAGTTTAAAGTTTGTGGTTGGGTTACTAGAGAAAAGTGGTCAAAAAGCAAAATTTTGAGAAAATAAGAAGTTGGAAAAAGTAACTTCTGAAGAAAAAAAAGAGATAAAAAGAATTCAAATTGCATATTAAGGACTATAATAGAAATATATCTAGTACCATAAATAAGGAACAAAGTAGGTATGATAAAAGAATGAGAACTAGGCACATAACTCCAAAGGTTTAAACCTACTTTTCCAAATATGTCCTATCCAAACATAAGCCAAGATATAACCAAAAAAGCCCTCAAATGTGTGTGTTTTTATTTCTTTGACGAATTATATTAGAACATGATCAAACTCAGTATAAACTATTTTGCATGATGATTGAGATACTACCCTATCCATTGAGTGAGTCAAGGTGAGATGAGATACAGGTTGAGTACTTGTCAAAGATTGAGGATGTTCTTTGAATTTTCTAGATTGAAGTTGGAAGCTAGAATGATGGTCAGGTAAAGAAAATTCCATATGGTGATGTTCAATTGTTATTTTGTAACTTGTTTTTTGTTTGGAATTGACAGTGTAAGTAAGTTACTTGAGGACAAACAACGATTCAAGTTTGGGATTGTGATGACACTTTGTTATTGCATATCTTCGATCGAAGAAACGGATCAAAACAAGTTAAAGAGGTGAAAAAATGAGGAATAAAGGCTAAAGAAAGATGAAAAAATGACTAAGTATGAAGAAATAAGGACTTAGTGAAAATCAGGTGGTAAAGGGAGCAAATACGTGCAACTGCTGTAATAATCACGCACAACATCACGCGCGTGATAGAAAAGCAAACTCAGCATTGCACGTGATGCAAGTTATAACGCGTGTGATTGTACTTTTGGGGGGCTTTTTCTAACGCGTTTATGATCCATTTTGACTGCTTTAAAATGGGAAGTTTTGTACTTTTTCAAGGGTTCTGCGATTTTACACTACAAGTAACGATTTACAACACCATAAGGTATATTTGGAGCGCATTTGAAGCCACTGGAGACCAGTTCTTAAAGGTATCTCTTATGCAAACCTCTTATTTGTATTTGATATTGTAATTTGAATTATGAGTAGCTAATTCTCTTTATGTTAGGTTTTGTTTGATGAACCTATTTTAATACTGTTGGGACATATGTTTGATTTGTTATTGCATGAATAATTTGAGTTATAATTCTATTCAGTTGCACCTTGTTCTTAATGCTTTTTATGTGAGATACTCTTGTAATCTGAATTTGGACACATACGGAATATTTTCCATTAGTTTATATTTTGGATATAGGATAATTGTTGTGCTTATTCCGGTTGAATAGGGATAGGAGACCTCAAGTAGTGGCTTAAGAATTAACATTCTATTGCATTGCCTAATCTTACTTCCGCTGGTGGACTAGGGATAGAAAGTTACGGGTATAGGTTAGTGATCTATACAACAAATGATTGAGTATAGGAGTTTTGTTAATTCATCATGAAATTATAGCAACAATATCATTTATGCAATATATCAAACATCAACAATAGAGAAATATGGGATTCTATATGAAACCTGACCACTTTCGTATTATTGGCATAACACTCTATTTTCTTTTTCGCATTAACACTCCCCCTCACGCAATTTAGTATTTTCTAGATATTGTATAATTATTGTCTTGTTAAATAAAAATTCATATGGATTCAATCTTTTTATTACTTCGACATTATCGGTACACTGGCCGAGAGGTCATCAAATACCTAATTGTTCTTCAAATATTTTTTTATCATACAAACCTAAAGGATATGGTATAAACCAACTTTGTTTCAACAAACTTAGGAAACACACTAAAAAAATTAAAAATAACAACAGAGACTCTAGAATTGTCGTGGCATAATAGTGAAAGAATGTGTATCAAAATGCACTAATATGAGGTATACATTATTTTAAGGATAAAATTAATAGGAAAACTCTCATTAATCCTTAAATATTTGGTGAATTTAACTTTTGCTCTTATCAATAAATATTTTTTCCTAACCTAAACGATGAGTATTCAAGTGTTTTATAGTAAATGGGTAAAAATAATGCTAAATTGGGGTACTGAAAAGAAACAAATCCAACACTAAGGCCAACAAGCACCAAGGAGGCTAAACTATGTAAGCCCAATCGATTGACACATTACATAAGTCAACTGGAAGAGCTTGGCACACATATATTTAGATTAAATTCAAGCTAAACCCGTGCCTTAAGAAAATCAAATCCCAACATTGATTAAGATCGCATAAAATCCTGAAATATATGGAGAACCAATCATTTGGATCCCCTAGCCAATCAATTAGCACACTCAATCTGGAAAGTTTTTTATTTGATTTTCAATCAGCACAATCTGCAATGAAATCTTTCCTGAAATACACGACCAAAACTTCATAAGACATGTTATAAATAGGTGTGCTTCCTTCATTATTTATTACATCTCAAATTTCATTCCTTTTTGCATGTTTGCATCACCATGGCCTCCTCAATCCAAATACCCAGAGAAACACCAAGAAGAAATATATTCATTGTGGGCTTGATAAACCACAAGCAAGAAGAAAAGATGACAATTCTAGCCAAGAAAGTAATTCAATCTTGGTACTTGTAACCTATTCTCTTGAAGAGCCACAAGCCTTATCACAAAATTTTTAAAGCTTCCCTCAAAGAATTCTTCACCCAAATATCAGATAGGATCTTCACAAACTTAGTAAAAGAGTTCTACCTAAACCTGAAACTTGTAGGAACCTCATTGAGAACATTTGTAAGAGGAGTGGAAATTGTAATTCATAAAGATCATTTTGGGAGAATTTTTTAGTTGCCCATTGAAGGGACAACCCACACCATTCATAAACCAATAAGTTTTAAAAACATCAAACACTCTACTTTCATCAATTCCCTTGTAATCAACCATATGGAAAAGAAGAAGTTTCCCTTCAAATACATTCATTTGAAGCCAAATGTTAGGATCCTACAATACCTTCTCACCAGGATCATATTCCCAAGGATCACAAACCATGGCTATGTAGTACTGTAGTGGCTCCTAACCCAAGAAATCTCAACCAATTGGATAAAAGGTATGTTCAACCACATGATCCTATGCAAAGGAATCCCATATGCGAGGCTACCGTATGAACCAATTATCACAAGACTTTTGGACACCCTCAACATTGACACCATGCAGGAAACAAGAGACTCATCAAACCATAAGATCACCCACACTGCCCTGAAAGATATTAGAGTTCATATCAAGTATGGAGAAATATAGGAAGACTCGTATTTCAAGGAAGAAGGAGAAGATGAACCGATTGAGGAAGAAGACGCCGAGATAGACAAGGTGTTGAAAATTTGCCAAAGTCTAGTCGAGGATATAAGTACGACAAGGAATGATGATGCTTATGGCATCGAATGATATCACTTACATGTTTTTGTTTAGTTTACCAATATTATTTTTTTAATATTTAAATTTTGAAATTTCCTTTTTTGTACTTTTAATTATGTAAAAATTTCCCTTTCTTAAATGCTTATTTGCTCATGTTTCATACATGTATTTTTCACAATGCATCTTTACCAACGTTTTTTATTTCGACAAAGGGGGGAGTATAGTCCCATTGGGATTAGAGTACTCTTTATTCTTTCCATATGATGTCATTTTTGTTGTGTGTATTTCCATTAACATTTGGTAATTGTTATTTGCAAATTCGATGAAGAACAAGGAAATAATCCTCGAAATAATACGGGGAATCTGAGTCGCCCTGGCTATTTATGGTCTTGCAAACATTTTAACACCAACCAATATTCCTCCTCCAACTAGGATGACGAGGATTTTACCTTTCCTTCTCATCCATATTCTCTAGGGGGAGTCGCCTCGGGATCTATTGGAGATGTTGGTATCATGATGATTCTGGATGGGCGTCGCATATGCGAGGTTCTACGGCTCCTTTCCACTTGGCTAGGCCGGTACCCCGTACTCTAAAAGATCATAAGACGTCTACTTCTAAATAGGATTGCTCTTACCATTCCAACCTGACGGTTGAGGCTCTTGAGGAGGAGTTATCGAAATTGGTGTATTATACTCGGCGTGCTTCTACCATTATGGAAATTAGTGGGGCCATTTGTTAGGATACTTTCATACCTGATTAGCATTATTGTGATACGGTGAAATGACTTTGTGTTTTTGCTTTGAAAAGCAATGTTGCGAATAGCAAGAGTCGCCGCCGACTTTTCTTTTATCCAATAAGGAAAGGCGGAAAAGAACAGGAAAGACCTTGATTAGATTTTTAGTTCGGGAGGTACATTATACAAAGGGAAGGTGTTAGCACCCTTTGTATCCATGGTTATCCATGGGCTCTTAATTGCTTAACTCACTTATGTTTTCCTTGTTTGAGAAAGTGTTTGAGAAATGTGGTGTGTTTAGAAAATATTTTGAAAGGAGAGTTTAACTTTGTAATGATTCTTGTACGAATGTATACAAAGTGTTTATCTCGTTTGATTTTGAAAGATGTTTAGAAAAATATAAATCGGCGATGATTCTGGTGCGAATGTATACCAAGTAGTGATTTTCTAAAAGATGTTTTGAAAAGTGTGAGGTGTTACTTTTAAGCTGTGAGCAAGCATTTAAGAGTTATACCTAACCAAAGTCTTTATAGGTATTTCCTATCCTTATGAGGGTAAAACTGTCCTTACTATTGAGAAGTAAGTAGTCTTATCCTTTGGATGTAAAGGGACATCGTGGGGTTGTCGATTGGTCATTGAAAGCAACATTTGTAAGGATACCTTAACATTCGAAGGGACGATCATCATTTAATCGTAGGCTACAACGAAGGGTCATCGAGGGACAAAGTCATATATTCGAAGGCAACGTTCGAGGGACAAGGTCATATATTCGAAGGCAACGTTCGAGGAACTATGATTTATCTTGTAGGGACATTGACCTTTTGATCGAAGGGACTATGACTTATCTGTTTAGGGATGATGATGATTTAATCGAAAGGGTCTTTGCTAAGGGTATCCCCACATTCGCGGGACATGATCGTAATATCGTAAGGCAACAAAGAGAGGGTTACCCTAGAGGTGCAAGTGTGGAAATGATTGGATTCAGATATATTATCTTGAATTAATTTATCTAAGTTCGATTATTTATCTTTCCATGCAATCCTATTAGCATACACCTAGACAGTTATATTCACAGTATGGAAAAATTAAAGTGCGAAAAATAAGACTACGCAATTACATGGCTTCGGGATGGGGTACATAATTTAAAAGGGGATATAAAATATCTAAATCTTAATTAACGAGTACAAAATAATAAAACCTAATTAAACTAAAAAGAAAGAAATAAAAAAATCCTAATTAAATCTATTACATAGAAAGTTCATGACAAATGAAATAAATAAACTAAATTTAAGAATGAATTAAGAATATTTTTAGTCTATAATAATAGAAACTCTTTTTTTTAATGAATTTATGGAAAAACTTAGACTAGATTGATAGAAATTTTAAAAGAAAAAAAATATATATAATTAGATTTTTATTATTCAAAATAGCCCATTTTAATTAATCAAGTGATATATAAAAATTTAATTAATAAACTAGATTAAATTATATCCTAGTTTAAATAACTAATATAATATATTAATTAGAAAATTAATTAATGGGTTTTACTTTAATAATAGAAAAATAGTGGTGAATTAATTATAGTGGAAAGGGAGTAAACATAGTAAAAACACTGAAAAGCTAAAAAATAGGTCCTGGGGGCTCGAACCCAGGACCTCTACCAACGAGCCATGTTGGTCTATTCGTTATTTATTCGCCTTCATTAAAATATATATTAATTCTACATGGATTTTTCCCTTTTGACACAACACCACCATGCATGTTACAGTTTTCTCTCTTACGGCAAGCTACTTTATTTTTTCTCATGCTGTTTCTTTCATGTGAATACAACAAACCTGTAACTTCATTATTATGTAATAACAGCATGTGAAATAAACATAATCATGCTAGAAATGGCAGATATAATTCTTTAATCATACAAACCTTGCCTTATGTATCTTCTTCTGCTGTATCTCTCCTCCTTTTCATCCTTTTCCCTTTTTTCCCCATTTTCGCTACAGTCATATGAAGTATTTATAATGGTGTGGATTAGGGTTTAACCTTGCTAAATATTTGGATCCCTTCCTATACTTTAGGATCTCACCCTATAATTTAGGAGAGTTAGCTCTAATATTTTGCATGGGCTGGTATTTCAAAAGTTCAAATTCCACGTGAGGCATGGAATACCCATTCAAACTTCACTTTTCTAAATTATAATAAAATGCAATTTATAATAAACCAAAAATAAAATTAATTTAAAGCTTTAATTGCACAATTAAAATTAAAATTTTGTTATTAAATTAGAGCCAAAATTATTTTTATAAAACAAAACCATCATGTGATAAATAATACTATGATTATTTATATATTTTTGGTTTGGATTTGGTCTTAAATATTTATTAAATATTATTATAAATAATGAATAATTTAAATGACTTTTAACAAATAAAAATTAATTTAAATTTTAGTTACATAATTGAATTAAAATTTAAACCTATTTCTATTTTTACTTTCCTCATTTAAAAAAATCAAAATTATTCTTACTTATATCAACCAAAATTATTTTATAATTTATGGGCTTTTAAAAAAAGTTACTCTTATAAATAAATTTTATTAAATAAAAAACGTGAATTACTAAATAAATACTATTTATAAATAATGAATAAATGGAACATGAGTCACTAAATTATAAAAAATAGTTATTATAATTTAATGAGCTTTAACAAATAAAATTAATTTAAAATTTTAATTATACAATTAAAGTTCAAATCTATTTTTATTTATCATTAAATTAAAACTATTTTATTTATATATATATATATATATATATATATATATATATATATATATATATATATATATATATATATATATATATATATATATATGTATATATATATATATATATATATATATATATATATATATATATATATATATATATATATATTATTTATATCATACAGATAACCAAAATTATCATTATTTTTTATATCTGTATCACATAATAAATAAATTAAAATTTATAATTTATATGAGAATGTATGCTAATGAATGAATGCAAATGTGAAATGAATGCCATGCATGAATCAATTTATCATAAAAATTAACAGACAAATTTTGGGGTATGACAATTATAAGGAGAAACGACTACTAGAGGAGAGTATTTGTAACCTGACGCTTCAACAAGATACGTACCTGCAAGAAGTACAAAAGGATTATATTTCTCTGACTCGAATAGGTTATGCTTTGAATTCCTTCAATATCCCCAACTCGTTAGTTGATAAGGTAAAGCTCTTGGTGAGGGAAATAACATGGAATATAAAGACATGGCCTTCGCTCCAGTCACTTTACCAGTTATAAAGGCATCACTTTCCGTTGTTCAAGAAGATCTTGAAAACTTCCACCTTGAGAATGCCTCCCTGGCCCAAGACCTAAAAGAATAATCCAATGTCGGTCTTATGGTTGTTTGTAAGTCCTTTAAGAATTCTTTACTTCAAGTGGACATTTTCACTCTTCTCTAGGGATTCCGAGGGAGAAAGTACAGTCAGGCCAAATGCTTAAAGATGGAAAAGTCGTCTCGCTTAGAGATTAGATGTGCCCTTATCCTCCTTTTTAAATGTAATACATTGCATTGGTAGGTGTGAGTAAATGAATTTGACATTGAGACATTGCTTTTACCTATTTAGAGTACATGTGTTTGATCCTTTGTTAATTGTTTTGGGTTTTGCATTAACTTACAAGGTTTTTGCTTAAAGTTTATTGGACATCTCTGAGACCGTGCCAACCCAAGGGTCAGTACCACTTCCCCATCCCCTCCCCCAGGTGAAAACCTGTTCCAAGGTTAACATGTGACATGCCCATCGCGGCCTTTGGAGTAGCTAGCTACCAAGAAGGGGTGGGTCATTTATATCCATTTTAGTCTTTTTTCCACTTTCTTTGTGTGTGTGTGTGCGTACGCGCGCTTTGCATTTTGGGTTTTTTATTCCTTTAGTCATATGTATGTGGCATTTATGATATCAACTCTGAGTCTTTGTGTTAGAGCTTAAATCTCTTTGGTCGTACTTCAGACTCGTTGTTAACTTATACGATCACAAAGAGAAGAAATCCTTTAGAAATTGTGTTTTTTTTCATTAATAATAGAAATATCGCAATACACTTTTTGAGGTTATTAATTATACAAAGAAATGATATCAAAGATAAAGTTATAAACATAACCACGTGGGTCTGCCACCGATTATTCACCCTGGTTTGTAGCTTGTTAGGTCAGCCATTCCTGCCTATTGGGCCAACATGATATGTTTTTCCTATGGGAATCCAAATGTCCATGTTTCTTAGATGGTATGTGAGGTAAACTATGTTGATATACATGGCCTTAAACTCCCCTGGTCCTGCTGCAATGTCTGGTAAATTCTTTTGGCTCCTTCGAGGTTGACATTGGTCATGGTTGGCTCACTGTGAAGATTGCGGAATTTGAGCTTGATATGGACACAGGAAGACATAGCATCTAGGTTCGTCGTGAAAGTTATGTCGAGTATGCAGTTGTAAACTCTCTTGCAAGCGACTACAAGGAACTACGAGTTCACAGTCCCAATATCCTTTCCTTCCCCATAAATATCATTAATTTAATGTACCCCAACAAATGGGTGGTGGTTCCGCCAAACACTTGTAGGTGCAACTCTTTATATGGATACAAATTTTTGTTCTTGAGACCCATATTTTCGAGAAGCTATAAATATATTATGTCGCAGAAGCTTCCATCATTGATCTGTATCTAGGATACGACAAAGTGGCCGACTGTGGTAGTTATGATTAGAGGGAAGATATTGTTGGGGTTCCCCTGACTTTCTTTCTATCTTGGAACCCGAGCATTTGTCAATTTGGGGTCTTGGTTGAGGTAATTTCTTATTTCTTATAGACGACCATCAACTTTGTAATCTTCCTCTTCATCATCTCCTTTGATGGGATGTTTTCCCAAGGCACACCTCTAGTAATGGTCGTAATGTGATGGTGTTTCCCCTTACTTTCTCATTCATCTTCACTACTTTCACTGTTAGTCACGACATCAACAACCTTGGATTTTATTAAACCTCGATGGCATCCTTCTGTTGAATGCATTTATTGGTGTTGTTGTCTTGGCTCTTGTGGAAGCAAAAATATTTTACCTTGTCGGTCTTGGACGACACTCTGACAAGGAAGGGGTTTTTGAAATCGGGCTTCCAGAATTCCGTGTTGGCACACTTACTATTGGTATATCTTTTCTCATGAAGTTTTTAGAGCAGTATATTTGTGATATCGACCACAAGTATCACAATCAGATTCCTGTATTTGCTTAATGGAATCTTTCTTAGATGGTCGGACGGAACCTGGATTTGTTATTGCCTAATTATCAGCCCGGGTGATAAGTTTTTCCTCAAGGTTAATGAAATGATGTGCCCTATTTTAAAACTATGGGCCTTCATACGCCCTAAGAAGAAGTTATACTGCTTCAGAAAGTTCTTAAAAATCCACTATTTAAGGCTCTCAACATATCCTTTTACTTCCACAACCACCTGTGTGAAAAAGTGGATGTACGACCGTAAGCTCTTCTTCTTCCCATATGTGATTCCTCTATAGGTAGTTATTATCAGCAATTTCCTTTTCCGTGTTGTGAAATGAGCGATGAAAATCTTGCACAGATTGTTCCATGAATCGATGCTATTGTCTGGTAGAGCTTTTAACCAGAGTTTGGACGATATTGTTAATGTTAGTGCAAATATGTTGCACATTGTTTCCTAATTGCCATGGTAGTAATTTAAATGATCATCAACATGTTTTATCTGCTCATTAGGATCTTTCTATCCTTCATACTCCTTCAACTTCAGAGGTTTTTCCAATGATTTTGGTATCTAGTTGTTAAGGATATTGACACAAAGAGGATGTTTATGTGGGTTCTAACCTGCAGTTTCTCTACTCGTTCCTTAGGAGGAACATGACTACCCTAGCCTCATTTAGGATTATGAGGAGGATTCTGATGTCTCTTTTTCTTTTGGTGATTTGGACATCTTATAGCCATATTTTGTTGTGATGTGGTTGACTTGGGGACAATTAATCGACTTCTCCTAGAGGCGTCTTCATGCACCATGTTAAATTTTGGATTTGTGTTTTGCAGACTTTATTCCAGACGATTGGACATTTCTCATGCTGTTTCTTTCATGTGAATACAACAAACCTGTAACTTCATTATTATGTAATAACAGCATGTGAAATAAACATAATCATGCTAGAAATGGCAGATATAATTCTTTAATCATGCAAACCTTGCCTTATGTATCTTCTTCTGCTGTATCTCTCCTCCTTTTCGTCATTTTCCCTTTTTTCCCCCTTTTTGCTGCAGCCATATGAAGTATTTATAATGGTGTGGATTAGGGTTTAACCTTGCTAAATATTTGGATCCCTTCCTATACTTTAGGATCTCACCCTATAATTTAGGAGAGTTAGCTCTAACATTTTGCATGGGCTGGTATTTCAAAAGTTCAAATTCCACATGAGGCATGGAATACCCATTCAAACTTCACTTTTCTAAATTATAATAAAATGCAATTTAATAATAAACCAAAAATAAAATTAATTTAAAGCTTTAATTGCACAATTAAAATTTAAATTTTGTTATTAAATTAGAGCCAAAATTATTTTTATAAAACAAAACCATCATGTGATAAATAATACTATGATTATTTATATATTTTTGGTTTGGATTTGGTCTTAAATATTTATTAAATATTATTATAAATAATGAATAATTTAAATGACTTTTAACAGATAAAAATTAATTTAAATTTTAGTTACATAATTGAATTAAAATTTTAACCTATTTCTATTTTTACTTTCATCATTTAAAAAAATCAAAATTATTCTTACTTATATCAACCAAAATTATTTTATAATTTATGGGCGTTTAAAAAAATGTTACTCTTATAAATAAATTTTATTAAGTAAAAAATGTGAATTACTAAATAAATACTATTTATAAATAATGAATAAATGGAACATGAGTCACTAAATTATAAAAAATAGTTATTATAATTTAATGAGCTTTAACAAATAAAATTAATTTAAAATTTTAATTATACAATTAAAATTCAAATCTATTTTTATTTATCATTAAATTAAAACTATTTTATTTATATATATAAAATTTATTTATATCATACAAATAACCAAAATTATCATTATTTTTTATATTTGTATCATATAATAAATAAATTAAAATTTATAATTTATATGAGAATGTATGCTAATGAATGAATGCAAATGTGAAATGAATGCCATGCATGAATCAATTTATCATAAAAATTAACAGGCAAATTTTGGGGTATGACAGCTGCCCCTATTCAATATTCTTAAACCGAGAGAATTAGAATGGTATGTACGTCATTCGTGATCTGGAGGTGGAAGATTATTGAACACTTAGAATGCCCTAAAAATTTGCACTTGTTAATTAAAAGATAGTCTTGATGGAGATGGGCTTAAAGATGCCATCCAGAAAGTTTGATGATGAGAGCTTCAGAGTGCGTCGTACATTAGACCATATCTGAAGACATGGGTGTCACACTGGGTCGTACGCTAGACCGTATAATGATTCATCCATTAGGTGATATTAGGGTGAGCTGAACCTGATGAGATAAGGATCAGAATGGGTCATACGATATACTGTATATGAGTAGTAGAGTGAGCCGTCCGTTAGGCTGTATCTGGAGAAATAAAGATCAGAATGGATCGTACGCTAGATCGTATCTGAGTAGTAAAATGAGCCGTCCGTTAGGCTGTATCTGGCGATAAAAAGTAGTCGTACGCTAGACTACATTTCAGAATGTACCGTACGCTAGGTAGTATCTGATGAGAAGAGCCAGACTGGGTCGTACACTAGACCGTATCTGAGTTGCAGAATGAGCCGTCCATTAGGCTGTATCTGAGGATAAAAGATCAGAATGGATCATACGCTAGATCGTATCTGAGTAGCAGAATGAGCCATCCATTAGGCTGTATCTGATGATAAAAGGGGTAGTCATACGCTAGACTATATTTCAGAATGTACCGTACGCTAGGTAGTATCTGAGGGGATGAATATCCAAATGGGTCGTACGCTAGACCGTAATGGAACAGTTGAAGGAACCATACGTTAGGCTGAATCAGAATGAGCCGTACGTTAGGCTATATCTGATAATATTTGTATATGTTGTATTTGCAATAAATGTCTGGGATGGGCTTAAAGATGCCATCATTAGGAGGATATTAGAATGCTTGTCAGAATGAATATTCATATGGATTATATCTGAAAGATGTATCTGAATCTTGAATGTAATCGATAAAGATATCCGTCTGAATGAATCTTTATTTTGACTGTATCAGGAGGATAATTAACCTGGAAAAAAAAGAGTTAGCCTCATGTCATGTCATGATGCATGAGATGTTTTATGCTCTTGAAAATAAATGCGAACATTGCATGCATGTATATGCTGTGAAATGATGCATGAATGAATTATGCGTCTGAAATTTTTTGCCATGGGAAAATAAATCCCGATATTCTGGTTGGAGATATTTGTATTGATGACCCTTTCTTAGCTGGGGATATTTGATTTCTGTCTGATGGTAGAAATATTCAACAAAACCTGACTGGGGATAAAAAAGATGACCAGTCTGTCTAGTAGTGCCAATTTCTTCTGGGAATAACTGGTTTTGCTAGGGAATAGGATTTGCAACCGGATTTATTAGAACGCATGGTTAAACCTTATCCTTGATCCTAAAGTCTTTTAGTAATTTCTATTTCTATTTTATGCATGTATTTTCGGTAAACAACAATCATATTCAAATGCATATATTAATTCGAATTAAATCAATGGACGTTTATGCAAACAAAACGGAGAAAGTAAAACAAAAGTATCTTTTTGGAAATAAAATTGTATTGATTTTGAAAGAGGGCCTATAAACAAGCAATTTTAATACAAGGAGACATAAATCCTAGTAAGAGGAAATTGTCAAGAAAGCAAAGAAAAAACAGCTATGAAAAAAAAGTCCTATTGATTTTAATTCTACTACTGCTATTATGTCTTCAAGCATCTCATCTCTTGCTGTCGGATAGAAGTGATTGGCTTGTTCAGTCTCTTTGACTTTGGTGAAGCTGACCGAGAACGGGACATAGTCATACGCTTTAATCCCTAATTTTTGCCTGGACCGCCTTTTCAGGTTTTCAGTCCACCAGGATACCCTTTTTTGCCCAAGCCGCCTTTTCAGGTTTTCGACTTGCCAGGTGTACATTTTTATATGTTTATCCATAATTTTTGCCCGAACCCTTTTGGTTCGCCGGGATGCCCTTACTTTTGCCTAGATATGTCGACCTAGCGGGTCTCTTTTATGCATAGTATTTTTTAACTATGTCCGCGTTCACGGGATGCGGGAAATCTTCGCCATCCATTGTAGCAAGCATCATGGCTCCACCAGAGAATACCTTCTTAACTACAAATGGCCCTTCGTATATGGGAGTCCATTTGCCTATAGGATCACCTTGTGGTAGAATGATACGCTTTATCACCAAGTCGCCAATTTGATACACCTATCTCTTGACTTTTTTATTAAATGCCTGGGTCATGCGCTTCTGATATATCTGCCCATGACAAATAGCCGCAAGTCTCTTTTCATCAATCAAATTTATCTGATCGAGTCGAGTCTGAATCCATTCATCTTCATCTAAGCATGCATCTTTCATTATTCTTAGAGAGGGAATCTGAACTTCCACTGGTAAAACGACTTCCATTCCGTAGACTAAAGAGAAAGGAGTTGCCCCTGTCGAAGCGCGTACTGAAGTGCGATAACCATGAAGAGCAAATGGTAACATCTCATGCCAGTCTTTGTATGTTACTGTCATCTTTTGTATAATCTTCTTAATATTCTTATTAGCAGCTTCTACGGCGCCATTCATCTTTGGCCGGTATGGAGAAGAGTTATGGTGTTTTATTTTGAACTGCGTGCAGAGTTCAGTAATCATCTTGTTGTTCAAATTAGTACCATTATCAGTGATAACTCTTTCAGGGATGCCATACCGACAAATAAGACTATTCTTGATGAATCGTGCCACCACATTCTTGGTGACAGAAGCAAATGAGGCTGCCTCTACCCACTTTGTAAAGTAATCAATAGCAACAAGAATGAAACGATGTCCATTAGAAGCAGTAGGTTTAATCTCTCCAATCATATCAATGCCCCACATTGCAAAGGGCCAAGGGGCTGTCAACACGTTCAATGGAGCAAGAGGTACATGTACTTTGTCCGCATAGATCTGGCACTTGTGACAAGTTCTGAAGTGACGGTGGCAATCAGCTTCCATGGTAGACCAATAATACCCTGATCTCAGAATCTTCTTGGCCATCGTATGTCCATTAGAATGAGTCCCAAAAATACCGTCATGCATGTCTTCCATAATATTTTCTGCTTCCTTTTTATCCACACAGCGAAGCAAAGTCGAATCATGATTACGTTTGTATAATACTCCATTACTCAAAAAGAATTTAGCGGAGAACTTCCTCTGAAATTTTCTGTCATTGATGGATGCCCCTTCAGGGTATTCCTGAGTTTCTAAATATCTTTTTACTTCGTGGAACCAAGGTTTCTCTTCTACTTCATCAGTATTAAGTTCATAACAATATGTTGGTTCATCTAATCGTTCAATGGTGATCATGGGAGCTTCATTGTCCCATCTGACTCTGAACATAGATGACATGGTAGCCAATGCGTCTGCCAACTGATTCTCTTCTCGTGGAATATGTTCGAATGTAATCTCTTCAAAGTATGGGATTAATGTCAACACCCGCTCTCGATAAGGGATGAGATTCAGATGTTTAGTGTCCCCTTCTCCTTTGATCTGACTGATTACTAAGGCTGAGTCTCCGTACACACTCAAAAACTTGATTCTCAGGTCTATAGCAGCTCTGAGTCCCAAAATACATGCTTCATACTCAGCCATATTATTGGTACAATCAAAACATAGTCTAGCAGTGAAAGACGTATGGCAACCCTTGGGAGAAATAATTACAACACAATACCATTGCCCAATGCATTAGAAGATCCATCAAAAACCATAGTCCATCGGGATCCCAGTTCGGGTCCTTCATCCGGTCCAGGTTCTTCATAATCAGTAACAAGCATAACATCCTCATCAGGGAACTCAAAATTCATAGATTGGTAATCATCAACTGCTTGATGAGCCAAATGATCAGCTAACACGCTTCCTTTGATTGCTTTCTAGGTAGTATATTGGATATCATACTCTGTTAAAATCATCTGCCATCTTGCTATTCTTCTGGAGAGAGCAGGTTTCTCAAATATATATTTGATAGGATCCATCTTAGAAATCAATAAAGTGGTACGATTCAACATATACTGTCTTAGTCGGCGAGCAGCCCAAGCCAAAGCACAACAAGTTTTCTCAAGCAGTGAGTATCTTGTTTCATAGTCGGTAAACTTTTTGCTAAGGTAGTATATTGCATGCTCTTTTTGACCAGACTCGTCATGTTGCCCCAGCACACACCCTATTGAATTTTCTAACACGATCAAATACATGATTAGAGGTCTTTCTTCAACTGGTGGCATCAGAATTGGAGGTTCTTGGAGATACTTCTTGATTTTGTCAAAAGCTTCTTGACATTCATCATTCCATATTATCTCTTGATTTTTCCTCAGTAATTTGAAGATGGGTTTGCAAGTAGCAGTCAAATGGGAGATAAATCGGGCAATGTAATTCAAGCGTCGCAAGAAACCTCTGACTTCTTTATCTGTACGGGGAACTGGCATTTCTTGAATAGCTCTCACCTTAGCCAGGTCAACCTCAATTCCTTTACCACTGACAATAAAGCCCAAGAGTTTACCGGATCTTACTCCAAAGGTGCATTTGCTCGGGTTCAATCTCAACTTGTATTTCTTCAACCTCTCAAACAGTTTGTATAAATGATCGAGATGTTCTTCTTCAGTATGAGATCTGGCTATCATGTCATCCACATATACCTCTATTTCATGATGGATCATATCATAGAATAAAACCACCATAGCACACTGGTATGTTGCCCCTGCATTCTTTAAACCGAATGGCATTACTTTGTAACAGAAAGTGCCTCATTGCGTCACAAACGTAGTTTTCTCCATGTCTTCAGGTGCCATCTTAATCTGGTTATAACTGGAGAATCCATCCATGAATGAGAATACCTTGTGTTGAGCGGTGTTATCTACCAGAACATCAATGTGCGGAAGTGGAAAGTCATCTTTGGGACTTGCTTTATTCAAATCTCTGTAATCTACACACATTCGCACCTTACCATCCTTCTTTGGCACTGGTACCACATTAGCAACCCATTGAGGATAAGAAGTAACAGCTAGAAAACCTGCATTAAATTGTTTC
Organism: Lathyrus oleraceus; assembly: GCF_024323335.1. NCBI lineage: Eukaryota > Viridiplantae > Streptophyta > Magnoliopsida > Fabales > Fabaceae > Lathyrus > Lathyrus oleraceus. Next base: position 20,732,192 of record NC_066584.1, on the reverse strand, counting down.
ATAACCTCGGCTTTGATTTTCTCAGACATTTCAGGACGCATGCGACGAACCTTTTGCTTAACAGGATGACAATCTTCCTTCATCGGCAAACGATGTACTACTATATCAGTATCCAGTCCTGGCATGTCTTCATAAGACCAAGCAAAAATCTCTACATAATCATGTAACATCTGAATCAATCTTTCTTTGACACTATTTTCCAAGCCTGCTCCTATTTTGACTTCTTTCTTATCTACTTCAGTACCCAGATTTACAATTTCAATTGATTCCTCATGCGGCTGTATAGTCTTTTCTTCTTGCAGTAACAGTCTGGCAAGCTCTCCAGGCACTTCGCAATCTTCCTCACTTCCATCCTCGGCTTGGTAGATCGGATTTTTAAAGCCATAATTAACAGTAGCAGAATTATTATCAACAGGATCCAGAGTGGATATGGATCTGCAATTTGTTACGTGAGTGTGTGTAAGAAAACATAGCTTATTTGAAAGATGACAAGAAAGATAAAGAGCGCAATATTTGAATTCAAAAAGTCCATTGATTTATTGAATGTGAATATGCTTATGAAAATGACAAAACCCTTAACAAATTAACTATTGTGCCCCGGGCATAGACACAATGCTTTAAGAAGTTCAATTGTTCATAATAAAAATTACAAAATTTGAAACACTAAAATAAGCAATAACAATTACTCCTGACTAAAGGAAATCGGGATAGTGTCTTCAGCCTTCCAATTATTGAGTCCGTCACCAATTGTTGGGAAAATCTAGCTATCCAAGTCGCAATCGCTATCAGCATCTTCTACAACATTAATCTGATCTTTGACTATCTTTTCAGAGCTAAACCCCAGGCCAAATTTATCAGACTTGTACGGTACATCGATCAGTTAACCCCAGCCAGTACGACCACCATCTTCAACCACGGCTTGAGCATCTTTCAGAGAAATCATAGCAGGAGGAGCACGAATAACCTTGGGCACACGGGAAGTTGGCTTAAGGACAAGACTGGTCGGAGGAACTACTTCAAATGACTGAGAAGGAGTCTCAAAGAATTCACCATCCATCTCGACGTATCTGAAGGTATGCACACTACTGACAATATACTCTTCTTCTCCACACACAGTGACAATCTTGCCCTCTATTGGATACCTCAACTTTTGATGGAGGGACGAAACTACAACACTTACCCCATGGATCCAAGGGCGTCCCAGCAAGCAGGAATAGGCAAGACGAATATTCATTACGTAAAAGGTAGTGTTGAAGACTTGAGGTCCTATCTTGATAGGGAGAACCACTTCACCATGGACAACACTCTTCGCACCATCGTAAGCACGCACCACAACGTCACTAGGTTTCAGTTCAATGCTTTTACAGTCAAGCTTATCGAGCACAGCTTTCGGTAGCACATTCAAAGAAGAGCCATGGTCGATCAACACATGAGACAAGGTGATCCCCTTACACTCAATGGAGATATGCAGAGCTTTATTGTGATTCTTTCCTGCTGGCGTCAGGTCAGCATCAGAAAAGCCTATGCCATTATCAACAGCCAAGTTGGCAACATAATTTTCTAACTGATTGACAGATGTCTCCTGAGGTACATGAGCGGTCTTCAAGAATTTTATCAACGCATTGGCATGAGATTCAGAAGATAACAACAAGGGTAACATCGAAATGTTAGACAGAGTATGCCCCAGCTGTTCTACCACATCAAAATCACTCTTACGGATGATTTTCAGCATTTCTTCCATTTCCTGCTTGGCAACATCTCCGGTAGTAACTTCAATTGGTGTCTTTGACCGAGAAGGATTGATTACTAGTCCCTTTCCTCGAGTTTCAGGGGTGGGAGGTGAGATTTCTGGAGAGAAGATCCTTCCACTTCGAGTAATTTTACTAGTCCCAACAATGTCAACGTCATTAGGATTAGCAGAATTATCATCTTGCTTTATGCCGTGGATGTAAACATCACCTCCATAATTCCACGGAATGGCTTTGCTTGAGGAATACGGTACTGGGCCAGGTGCAGTAATAATTAGGGGAGCTACCTTGGGCTCAGTAATAATCTTCACAGGCACTCTAGTAGCGGTAATCTTCACTGGAACTTTGGACCTAGCAATCACAAATATTTCTTCAATAGGGTTTTCCACCTTAGGAATCTTTTCAAAGAGAATTGTACGATCATCCATCAGCCGTTGAATACCATTCCTCAACTTCAAGCAATCATTAGGTCGAAGTATACAGAGATCGCAATTTTCAGCACAACCTGGAAATAAACCAGCTTGCAATAAATTCTTCTTGATGATCAGGAGAGGAGATGCTAAGTCAGCTACATTAGTAATGTGAGAATTGTCATCCACAGCATTAACAGTCTTGTCATGATTAGGCATAGGAGCAGTGATGACATTAGGAGTCTCCGGAGGATCAAATTCAATTTCTCCAGCGTCGATCATATCCTGAATCTTATTCTTCAACAACCAACAATCGTTTGTATCATGCCCGGGGCTATCGGAGTGATATGCACACCTGTCATTGGGATTATAACGAGGAGAAGTAGTGTTGGGATTTGCAGGAGGATCTCTGAGGGTAATTAAATTTGCTTTTAGCATACCCTACAGTGCTTGTGCTAAAGTCATATTGATCTTGGTAAACTGCCTTCTTGGCCTGTCTTGTCTGTGTTGGAAGTTTTGAGATGGCGGTGCTGCAATCGTAACTGCTCTAACAGTATGGTCACGATTTTTCCTGTTATGACCCCTTTGACCGTACACAACATTTGATTCATTCTTCCCCTGATAGAACTTTTTGATGCTTGCAGAGGTAGCCGCCTGTATCTTTCCACTTCGAATGCCGCTTTCAACACGTTCACCCGTCAATATAAGTTCAGTGAAACCTGATGAGGAACTTCCCAATAGATGGCTGTAGAATGGGCCAGTCAGTGTACCCATGAACATGTCTACTAATTCTCGATCAGTCATAGGGGGTTTGACTCTGCCAGCCAAATCTCTCCATTTTTGAGCATATTCTTTGAAGCTTTCTTTAGAGCCCATAGTCATATTCTGCAGCTGTAGCCGAGTAGGCGCTAATTCAGAATTATACTGGTAGTGCTTGTAGAAAGCTGTCGCTAAATCAGTCCAGGTGCGGATGTTAGAGCTCTCGAGCTAATAATTCCACTCTAACTGTGTGCCAGACAGACCCTCTTGGAAGAAATGGATCCATAGCTTCCTATCAGTGGTATATGTAACACCCCAAATAAAGAAAAAGAATTATTTAATTAAGTTGATAATATATTTATTAATTTAATTAAATAAAATTGAATTATTGGATTATTATTATTATTAATAATAATTATTGGAAAAATATATAAGTTGGAATAAGGAAAGGGTTTCATTTTGGAAAAGGTTTCACGTGAGAAACAGAGAAGCTGCAGAGAAGAGGAAGAAGGGCAAAGAACCGAAAAGCACGGTTGAGGAACGGAGAAGCTAAAGCTTAGAGATTTGCCGGATTATATCAGGTAAGGGGGGTTTATCGTCGTTTAACGGGTATTATCGATTAACATGTAATGGGTAGTGATAAGCTGTTAATTTGACCGAATTGAGATTATGGATGCTGAAATATTATGATGAATAAGTTGAATTTAAGCTGAAATTAGATCGGTAGCTGTGTGAGTTGTGAGATTCTGAACGTATCGCTTTTTACGGATTTGGAATCGGAGGTCCGGAAGTCCTCCAACGGCGGAAAATGCGGAAACTCTGCATTCTGCCTTGTGTTAGCGCAGGAACTGCTGTTCGCCTGCGTTAACCGGTTAACCCAGGGTGTTAACCGGTTAACACTGTTATATTTTGTGAAAATGTGCTGTTTTGCCTGCGTTAACCGGTTAACCTATAGCGTTAACCGGTTAACACTGTTGCGTTTTGCCAGAAATGGTATTTTTGTCCTGCGTTAACCGGTTAACCTATAGCGTTAACCGGTTAACACTGTTGCGGTGTGGAAAAATAGTTGATTTTTATGTTGTATATGCAATTGGTAGTTGGCCTATTGCAGTTAATTGTGATGAATAAAATTGTTGAGTTTATGTTGTGAAATGCCGATGCAAATATGTTGAAAAGTTGATTATAAGTTGTTTTGTTGAAAATATTAAGTTGTAGGCTGATGAGCCCAAGTTGATTTTAAGTTGCTTTGTTGAAATTACTGAGTTGTAGGCTGATGAGCCAAAGTTGATTATAAGTTGTTTTGTTGAAAGAAAAGCTGTTATGTTGCTGTTATTCTTATGTTGTTGAGTTCAAGTCGTACATGCCATATACATTCATATGCATTAAGTCGGGGCTTTTGCTCACACCACGTTGGCCTGGATTGGCAAAAAAATTATGGGGCTGTTGCTCACACCACGTTGGCCTGGATTGGCAAAATTTTAAGTTGAAAGTTGAAGGCTTATGCCTTGATGCCCACTAAACTGGCAATGATTTTAAGTTGGGAGTTTTACTCCAAATGGTACCACATGCATAAAGAGTCGAGTCTCATTGAGTTGCATTTTATGTTGTTATTGAGTTGTATTTACGTTGTAGTTGCGTATGATAATTGAGTTGAATGTGCCGTTACCGCATGCATGATATGATTTGGGTGATTAACGTGTAGAATTACTTAACATAACATGATGATTTATAATATTTGTTATATCGATTGAGAAACTCACCCTTACAATATTTTTCAGGTAACGAGCAGTGAGTTGAGTAGGAGCTAGTGCTTGAAGTCTAGTGTGGTTAGAGGGTCATGCTCTGATAGATGTAACATCGGGACGGGATGTTTGAATTGTCGAATAAATGTTAATTTTGATGAATTACAGATGTTGAAATATTTTATCCGCTGCGTATTGTTAAAGAAGTTTTTATGTCGAATAAAATTGAGTATGACTGCTTTTATGTTGAATTATGTGAAGAAGTTGTTATGTGACACCCTTGAGTGACAATATTTACTCTGATATGTATGATTTAATTGTTGTTGTTTTAATTAAATATTTGGGGTATTTAGAAGGGTGTTACATTAGTGGTATCAGAGCAGGTCGGTCCGTCCGGCCAGTTGTCGTGTCGTTTTGTCTAACAATTGTGTATTGTTACCAATCTAACTTTAAGTTGTGTTGCATTGATAAGTTGAAATGGCTGGAAGGAATGACGCTGCAATGGCTGCCGCAATGCAAGCAATGGCACAAGCTGTGCAGAACTTGCCAAATGCTGGTGGAGATGCTGGATCACGTAGCTTGGCGACTTTTCAGAGAGAGAATCCGCCGGTGTTTAAAGGGAAGCATGATCCAGATGCAGCTTTGGGATGGTTGAAAGAGATTGAGAGAATCTTCCGTGTTATGGATTGCACTCCAGCTCAGAAGGTTCGGTATGGTACTCACATGCTAGCAGTCGAAGCTGATGACTGGTGGCTAGAGACTCACGAGAGGTTGACCGTGGCGGGTGAAGACGTTACTTGGGATGTATTCCGTAGGGAATTCCTGAGAAAGTATTATCCGGAAGATGTCCGTGGTAAGAAGGAAATTGAATTCCTTGAGCTGAAGCAAGGAAACATGTCTGTCACCGATTATGCTGCGAAATTTGTGGAGTTGTCCAAATTTTATCCTCATTACACTGGTGCTGGTGCTGAATTTTCAAAGTGCATCAAGTTTGAAAATGGACTGCGCTCTGAAATTAAGAAGGCTGTTGGGTATCAGAAGATACGCATTTTTACTGATTTGGTTGATAGCTGCAGGATATTTGAAGAAGACAATAATGCTCATTACAAGATTGTCAGTGACCGCAGAGGCAAGCAACATCAAAATCGTGGCAAGCCGTATGATGTCCCAGCTGGAAAAGGGAAGCAAAGAGCTGCTCCGGCTCAGAGAACTAGTGGGGGAGGTGCTCCTACTGGTATAGTTTGCTTCAAGTGTGGTCAGGCTGGTCATAAGAGTAATGTATGCACTGCTGAAGTAAAGAGGTGTTTTCGCTGTGGTAAGATTGGCCATGCAATAGCTGATTGCAAGCACAAGGAAGTGATTTGTTTTAATTGCGGAGAAGAAGGGCATATTGGAAGTCAGTGTCAGAAGCCGAAGAAAGGGAATCAGTCAGGAGGCAAGGTCTTTGCTTTATCGGGTTCTGAGACTTCTGCAGATGATCGTTTGATCCGAGGTACGTGTTATATTAATGGCTTTCCTCTTGTAGCTATTATTGACACAGGTGCGACTCATTCCTTTATATCTTTGGATTGTGCTGTGAAACTTAAGTTAGAGATATCTGAGATGTTTGGTAGTATGGTAATTGATACTCCTGCGAAGGGTTCAGTGACTACTACTTCGGTTTGTTTAAATTGTCCTTTGAGTATTTTTGGTAGAGACTTTAGAATGGACCTAGTGTGTCTTCCACTAGTGCAGATTGATGTTATTCTGGGTATGAACTGGTTGGTGTTCAACCGAGTTTCTATCAATTGTTTTGATAAGACGGTGATCTTTCCTGAGATTGAAGAAGGAAAGAGTTTGTTCCTATCAGCAAGGCAAGTGGATGAGGCAGTAGCTGAGGGAGCAGAGTTGTTCATGCTGTTAGCAACTTTGGAGGCCAAGGATAAGATGGTGATTTGTGATCTAGCCGTGGTGTGTGATTTTCCTGATGTGTTTCCTGAAGAGGTGAACAAATTACCACCAGAACGCGAAGTGGAGTTCTCGATTGATTTGGTACCTGGCACTAGACCGATATCGATGGCTCCGTACCGTATGTCTGCTGTTGAGTTAACTGAATTGAAGAGTCAGTTGGAAGATGTGTTGGATAAGAAATTTATTCGTCCGAGTGTGTCACCGTGGGGTGCGCCAGTGCTGTTGGTTAAGAAGAAAGAAGGTACTATGAGGTTGTGTGTGGATTACAGACAACTGAATAAAGTGACGATCAAGAATCGGTATCCTTTGCCGAGGATTGATGATTTGATGGATCAATTGGTTGGTGCGAGTGTGTTCAGCAAGATAGATTTGAGATCTGGGTATCATCAGATACGTGTGAAGACTGAGGATATTCAGAAGACTGCTTTCAGGACAAGGTATGGACATTATGAGTATTCTGTAATGCCTTTTGGTGTGACTAATGCACCTGGAGTATTTATGGAGTATATGAATAGGATTTTCCATCCGTACCTAGACAAGTTTGTTGTGGTGTTTATTGATGATATTTTGGTGTATTCGAAATCTGAAGAAGAGCATGCTGAACATTTGAGAGTGGTTTTAGAAGTCCTACGAGAAAAGAAGTTATTTGCTAAATTGTCCAAGTGCGAATTTTGGTTAGGAGAGGTAAGTTTTCTTGGTCATGTGATTTCAAGAGGTGGTGTGGCTGTTGATCCTTCTAAGATAGAAGCGGTATCTAAGTGGGAAGCTCCGAAGTCTGTTGCTGAGATTCGAAGTTTTCTTGGTTTGGCTGGTTATTATAGGAAGTTCATTGAGGGATTTTCTAAGTTGGCGTTACCGTTGACGATGTTGACTAGAAAGGGGCAAGCGTTTGTTTGGGACTCAAAATGTGAAGAAGGTTTCCAAGAGCTAAAGAGAAGGTTGACTACTGCTCCTATTCTGATATTACCGAGTTCGTCGGAATCATTTGAAGTTTATTGCGATGCTTCATTGTTGGGTTTGGGTGGCGTGTTGATGCAGAATAAGCAGGTTATAGCTTATGCTTCAAGACAGCTGAGGGTTCATGAGAGGAACTATCCGACGCACGATTTAGAGTTGGCGGCTGTAGTGTTTGTTCTGAAGTTGTGGAGGCATTATTTGTACGGGTCAAGATTTGAGGTTTTCAGTGACCATAAAAGTTTAAAGTATTTGTTTGATCAGAAAGAGCTGAATATGAGACAGAGAAGATGGTTAGAGTTTCTGAAGGATTATAACTTTGGTTTGAATTACCATCCGGGTAAAGCAAACGTAGTGGCTGATGCATTGAGTCGGAAATCATTACATATGTCTATGTTAATGGTTAAGGAATTGGATCTAATTGAACAGTTTAGAGACTTGAGTTTGGTGTGTGAGAGTACTCACAATAGTGTTAGATTGGGAATGTTGAAGTTGACGAGTGGTATTCTGGATGAGATCAGAGAGGGTCAGAAATCTGATATGCTTTTGGTTGATAAGTTGACTCTAGTGAATCAAGGTCAAGGTGGCGAATTCAGAATTGATGAGAATGGTATTTTGAAATTTGGTAGTCGGGTGTGTGTTCCGGATGTTACTGAACTTAAGAAGAGTATTCTTGAAGAAGGACATCGTAGTGGGTTGAGTATTCATCCTGGAGCTACGAAGATGTATCATGATTTGAAGAAGTTATTTTGGTGGCCGGGAATGAAAGGAGAAATTGCGAGTTTCGTTTATTCTTGTTTGACTTGTCAGAAGTCAAAGATTGAGCATCAGAAGCCGTCTGGGCTAATGCAACCGTTGGCGATTCCAGAGTGGAAATGGGATAGTATCAGTATGGATTTTGTTTCTGGGTTACCGAGGACAAGTAAGAATTTTTAAGCCATTTGGGTGATTGTTGATAGATTGACGAAATCGGCTCATTTTATTCCGATCAGAATGGATTATCCGTTAGAGAAATTGGCTGAGTTGTATATTGAGAAGATTGTAAGTCTGCATGGTATTCCGTCGAGTATTGTTTCGGACAGAGATCCTAGATTTACATCGAAGTTCTGGGAAGGTTTGCAGAAGGCTTTGGGAACTAAGCTGAGATTGAGTTCTGCATATCATCCGCAGACTGATGGTCAGACTGAGAGGACGATTCAGTCATTGGAGGATCTTTTGAGAGCTTGTGTTTTGGAGAAGGGAGGTACTTGGGATTGTTATTTACCTTTGATTGAGTTTACCTACAATAATAGTTTTCATTCGAGCATTGGTATGGCGCCGTTTGAAGCTTTGTATGGTAGGAGATGTCGGACACCGTTATGTTGGTATGAGTCCGGTGAGAGTGCTGTGGTTGGACCGGAGATCGTTCAACAAACTACAGAAAGGATTAAGATGATTCAGGAGAAGATGAGAATTGCTCAGAGTCGTCAGAAGAGTTATCATGACAAGAGGAGGAAATCACTTGAGTTTCAAGAGGGAGATCACGTGTTTCTTCGTGTTACTCCGATAACTGGTGTTGGTCGAGCCTTGAAGTCGAAGAAGTTGACACCACGATTTATTGGTCCTTATCAGATTTTAGAGAGGATAGGAGAGGTAGCCTATCGTATCGCTTTACCGCCGTCACTTGCGAATTTGCATGAGGTTTTTCATGTGTCTCAGTTGAGGAGGTACATTCATGATCCGTCGCATGTAGTCCAAGTGGATGATGTACAGGTGAGAGATAACCTGACTGTTGAAACATCGCCTATGAGGATCGAGGATCGAGAGTTGAAGCAGTTGCGGGGTAAAGAGATTGCCTTGGTGAAGGTAGCTTGGGGAGGACCAGCAGGTGGCAATGTGACTTGGGAACTGGAGAGTCAGATGAAGGAGTCTTATCCAGAGTTATTTGTTGAGGTATGTTTTCGAGGACGAAAACTCTTTTAGTGGGGGAGAGTTGTAACACCCCAAATAAAGAAAAAGAATTATTTAATTAAGTTGATAATATATTTATTAATTTAATTAAATAAAATTGAATTATTGGATTATTATTATTATTAATAATAATTATTGGAAAAATATATAAGTTGGAATAAGGAAAGGGTTTCATTTTGGAAAAGGTTTCACGTGAGAAACAGAGAAGCTGCAGAGAAGAGGAAGAAGGGCAAAGAACCGAAAAGCACGGTTGAGGAACGGAGAAGCTAAAGCTTAGAGATTTGCCGGATTATATCAGGTAAGGGGGGTTTATCGTCGTTTAACGGGTATTATCGATTAACATGTAATGGGTAGTGATAAGCTGTTAATTTGACCGAATTGAGATTATGGATGCTGAAATATTATGATGAATAAGTTGAATTTAAGCTGAAATTAGATCGGTAGCTGTGTGAGTTGTGAGATTCTGAACGTATCGCTTTTTACGGATTTGGAATCGGAGGTCCGGAAGTCCTCCAACGGCGGAAAATGCGGAAACTCTGCATTCTGCCTTGTGTTAGCGCAGGAACTGCTGTTCGCCTGCGTTAACCGGTTAACCCAGGGTGTTAACCGGTTAACACTGTTATATTTTGTGAAAATGTGCTGTTTTGCCTGCGTTAACCGGTTAACCTATAGCGTTAACCGGTTAACACTGTTGCGTTTTGCCAGAAATGGTATTTTTGTCCTGCGTTAACCGGTTAACCTATAGCGTTAACCGGTTAACACTGTTGCGGTGTGGAAAAATAGTTGATTTTTATGTTGTATATGCAATTGGTAGTTGGCCTATTGCAGTTAATTGTGATGAATAAAATTGTTGAGTTTATGTTGTGAAATGCCGATGCAAATATGTTGAAAAGTTGATTATAAGTTGTTTTGTTGAAAATATTAAGTTGTAGGCTGATGAGCCCAAGTTGATTTTAAGTTGCTTTGTTGAAATTACTGAGTTGTAGGCTGATGAGCCAAAGTTGATTATAAGTTGTTTTGTTGAAAGAAAAGCTGTTATGTTGCTGTTATTCTTATGTTGTTGAGTTCAAGTCGTACATGCCATATACATTCATATGCATTAAGTCGGGGCTTTTGCTCACACCACGTTGGCCTGGATTGGCAAAAAAATTATGGGGTTGTTGCTCACACCACGTTGGCCTGGATTGGCAAAATTTTAAGTTGAAAGTTGAAGGCTTATGCCTTGATGCCCACTAAACTGGCAATGATTTTAAGTTGGGAGTTTTACTCCAAATGGTACCACATGCATAAAGAGTCGAGTCTCATTGAGTTGCATTTTATGTTGTTATTGAGTTGTATTTACGTTGTAGTTGCGTATGATAATTGAGTTGAATGTGCCGTTACCGCATGCATGATATGATTTGGGTGATTAACGTGTAGAATTACTTAACATAACATGATGATTTATAATATTTGTTATATCGATTGAGAAACTCACCCTTACAATATTTTTCAGGTAACGAGCAGTGAGTTGAGTAGGAGCTAGTGCTTGAAGTCTAGTGTGGTTAGAGGGTCATGCTCTGATAGATGTAACATCGGGACGGGATGTTTGAATTGTCGAATAAATGTTAATTTTGATGAATTACAGATGTTGAAATATTTTATCCGCTGCGTATTGTTAAAGAAGTTTTTATGTCGAATAAAATTGAGTATGACTGCTTTTATGTTGAATTATGTGAAGAAGTTGTTATGTGACACCCTTGAGTGACAATATTTACTCTGATATGTATGATTTAATTGTTGTTGTTTTAATTAAATATTTGGGGTATTTAGAAGGGTGTTACAGTATACGGCTGAATCTTTCTCACATAAGCTCTCAGATGCATCTGAGGACAAGACGCGCCATCATACTTAGTGAAAGCGGGGACCTTGAATTTGCGAGGAATGACCACATCAGAGACCAGACCTAAGCTTTCGAAATCCAAACCGGGCGCCTTCTGACCCTCCATAGCTAGCATACGTTCTTCCAGCAACTTATACTTATCATCTTTCGGAGAGTACTGTTCATTTTCATGATTTTCATAGTCGTCCTCAGGGTTGAAGGGATCAATATTCTCATCTTCCGAATCATTTTCTGTCTCCTCTTCTTTATCCTTCGGAATTCCAATCTTGACTCCTGAAGCCTGTCCTTTAAACCTTCTTCCCGGGTTAACGTAACTCACAGATTTCTTATCTTTCTTCTTCTCGAGCAATAGAGTCTTCAGTTCCTCCTGCCCCTTGGATAAGTTCAAGATCATCTCCTGGAATTGAGAATTCTGAGCCTGGAGATCCTTGACGGTTTGTTTGAGGACCATTTTTCTGTTTGAGAGGAAGACCGTGAGAACATTGATCCTTTAGAGTACCTGTTATGCAATGTTATGTTATGCTATGCAATGTATGAAATATTTTCAAGGACTTTTGGAATTTAACTTTGCGTAAACCACCAAAAAGGGGAACTTTTATTAATAATTTCTTTAATCAATGTTCATTACAAGAAAAAGTGAAAGCTCAAGTCTCCCAAGGACGGCTTCTTTTTGGGCGGAGATATGCATTGAGACTTCGTTCCTCATTAAGCTGGCTGGTGAGCTCTAATACTTTCTTCCTTTCAGCACAAAACTGAGCTTCAAAAGTATCCCTTTCCTCTCTCAACTGGATCCAAGATTTCTTCAATTCTTCAACATTGGTAGGCATATCTGAATAAGGAATGATCTGAGGGGTACCTCCTTCAACTTTTGGTTCAACAATCAGAGGTCCGATTGCAAGATATGGCATGATAAGCTAACGAGCTCTGGCGCGTACCCATATGAGATAAGGTTCCATAGGAATAGAGTTTTTCTGTCCTAAAGTACTTCTTTTCACCATGCCCCAAGCTCATACAAACCTTTGACGGAGACCTTGAGAATCGTTGTCATAGTCAAACACAGTGCCTTGGATAATTATTTCATATGGACCATCTCTTCGAGCATAACCAAACTGACGTAGGGCTAAAGCAGGATTATAAGTAATACCTCCTCTTATCCCCAAGAGTGGTACGTTAGAGAATTCTCCACAACGGTCAATGATGATAACATTTTCTTTGGGTTGGGGACACTAATGGATGTCTGAATGGGAGAGCGACATTATCCTTTGAGACCATTTCAAATTTTGCTCATTCTTCAAGACTGATTGAGGAAGGTGCGAAATAAACCACCTAGATAATAAAGGTATGCAGCACATGAGAGTCCCTTGCCTTTTCATAGTACGAGTGTGAAGAGAATGCAAAATGTCTCCGAGCAAGGTGGGCACAGGGTTATGAGTGAGAAATATCTTAACAACATTCATGTCTATGAGTTGATCCGGATTAGGAAATAGCACCAAACCATAGATTAGTAATGCTAGAACATCTTCGAAAGCGTGGACCCTCATAGCTTTTAGGAATTCTCGGGCCTTATTTATCAGAAATTTGGCAAGTAAACCCTTAACTTCACTTCTTGTTACCCAATTAGTTTCAACGTCGGACTTTGTCATGTGTAAAGCCGCGACAACCTCTTCAGACCTCGGAATCTTTTCTAAACCACTGAAAGGTGTTTGATCAAGGATAGGTATCCCAAGCAACCTGGAAAATTCTTCTAATGTGGGTACCAACTGATAATCAGGGAAGGTGAAGCAATGATGTTTAGGATCGAAGAACTGGAATAGAACTCTCATCATATCTTCCATGAAACCGGTGGTAACTAAATTGAGGAGATAACCATGTTTCTTGATGAACTAAGCATGATCGGGAAGTTCTGACACTAAATCCTTGAGTTGAGGAGAGGTCGCTACAAAATTGATCCGGATGGTCTTCCTGGAAGCCATAACCCTACAAAACAGAGCAAAGTTAAATCCTTAAGTCCTCGAAATGGTTAGTACAATGCCATGATGTCATGATGTTATGATGTCAAGTAAGTAACAAGCACAAACAAGTCACACCACAATCATTCCTAGGTTTTAAGGCTTGCATGAGTTCCATAGGTAAGTACCCTCCCCACTGAAGTTTGGTTGGTTCAACCTGTCCTAGAATAGTAATCGGGTTCTAGAAGGATCTTAAACCATTGACTTTTCCTTAAGTCCACTTCAGTGCAACACCAAGCTGTTGACCAAAATTTCCCTAAAGTCCAATCTCAAAGAGTGTAGTATCGAGTATCAACCAACCCCAGTCGGAACCGAAGTCAGTTATCTCACTACTTTCTAATGGCTAGGATGAGTTAATTAGGGTTCTAAAGGTCTGGTTAATGCTTTGATGACACCACGCAGACGCCAAATTTTTCCTCAAGTAAACATGAGGAACATCAGGACATCCAAAGTGTCACATTAACCGTAGCCATCATTTTAACCATTCCAGTATACGCCAGACAGTCGCGATGATCTCTTGCTACTTACCTAAGGTACACTAGATCCGGGTGTAGGATCTTTCACTCAAGCATAGAATACCCAAACAATCCCTTAAAAATAAATCAGACAAAGAAACAATTCGAAAATATAAGTGGTCTTATCTTTAAGGTAACCTCTCTTTTTAAGATTCCCCAGCAGAGTGGCCAATTCTGTGATACGGTGAACTGACTTTGTGTTTTTGCTTTGAAAAGCAATGTTGCGGATAGCAAGAGTCGCCACCGACTTTTCTTTTATCCAATAAGGAAAGGCAGAAAAGAACAGGAAAGACCTTGATTAGATTTTTAGTTCGGGAGGTACATTATACAAAGGGAAGGTGTTAGCACCCTTTGTATCCATGGTTATTCATGGGCTCTTAATTGCTTAACTCACTTATGTTTTCCTTGTTTGAGAAAGTGTTTGAGAAATGTGGTGTGTTTAGAAAATATTTTGAAAGGAGAATTTAACTTTGTAATGATTCTTGTACGAATGTATACAAAGTGTTTATCTCGTTTGATTTTGAAAGATGTTTAGAAAAATATAACTCGACAATGATTTTGGTGCGAATGTATACTAAGTAGTAATTTTCTAAAAGATGTTTTGAAAAGTGTGAGGTGTGAAAAGTATTTTAAGCTGTGAGCAAGCATTTAAGAGTTATACCTAACCAAAGTCTTTATAGGTATTTCCTATCCTTATGAGGGTAAAACTGTCCTTACTATTGAGAAGTAAGTAGTCTTATCCTTTGGATGTAAAGGGACATCGTGGGGTTGTCGATTGGTCATTGAAAGCAACATTTATAAGGATACCTTAGCATTCGAAGGGACGATCATCATTTAATCGTAGGCTACAACGAAGGGTCATCGAGGGACAAAGTCATATATTCGAAGGCAACGTTCGAGGGACAAGGTCATATATTCGAAGGCAACGTTCGAGGAACTATGATTTATCTTGTAGGGACATTGACCTTTTGATCGAAGGGACTATGACTTATCTGTTTAGGGATGATGATGATTTAATCGAAAGGGTCTTTGCTAAGGGTATCCCCACATTCGCGGGACATGATCGTAATATCGTAAGGCAACAAAGAGATGGTTACCCTAGAGGTGCAAGTGTGGAAATGATTGGATTCAGATATATTATCTTGAATTAATTTATCTAAGTTCGATTATTTATCTTTCCATGCAATCCTATTAGCATACACCTAGACAGTTATATTCACAGTATGGAAAAATTAAAGTGCGAAAAATAAGACTACGCTATTACATGGCTTCGGGATGGGGTACATAATTTAAAAGGGGATATAAAATATCTAAATCTTAATTAACGAGTACAAAATAATAAAACCTAATTAAACTAAAAAGAAAGAAATAAAAAAATCCTAATTAAATCTATTACATAGAAAGTTCATGACAAATGAAATAAATAAACTAAATTTAAGAATGAATTAAGAATATTTTTAGTCTATAATAATAGAAACTCTTTTTTTTAATGAATTTATGGAAAAACTTAGACTAGATTGATAGAAATTTTAAAAGAAAAAAAATATATATAATTAGATTTTTATTATTCAAAATAGCCCATTTTAATTAATCAAGTGATATATAAAAATTTAATTAATAAACTAGATTAAATTATATCCTAGTTTAAATAACTAATATAATATATTAATTAGAAAATTAATTAATGGATTTTACTTTAATAATAGAAAAATAGTGGTGAATTAATTATAGTGGAAAGGGAGTAAACATAGTAAAAACACTGAAAAGCTAAAAAATAGGTCCTGGGGGCTCGAACCCAGGACCTCTACCAACGAGCCATGTTGGTCTATTCGTTATTTATTCGCCTTCATTAAAATATATATTAATTCTACATGGATTTTTCCCTTTTGACACAACACCACCATGCATGTTACAGCTTTCTCTCTTACGGCAAGCTACTTTATTTTTTCTCATGCTGTTTCTTTCATGTGAATACAACAAACCTGTAACTTCATTATTATGTAATAACAGCATGTGAAATAAACATAATCATGCTAGAAATGACAGATATAATTCTTTAATCATACAAACCTTGCCTTATGTATCTTCTTCTGCTGTATCTCTCCTCCTTTTCGTCCTTTTCCCTTTTTTCCCTCTTTTCGCTGCAGTCATATGAAGTATTTATAATGGTGTGGATTAGGGTTTAACCTTGCTAAATATTTGGATCCTTTCCTATACTTTAGGATCTCACCCTATAATTTAGGAGAGTTAGCTCTAACATTTTGCATGGGCTGGTATTTCAAAAGTTCAAATTCCACGTGAGGCATGGAATACCCATTCAAACTTCACTTTTCTAAATTATAATAAAATGCAATTTAATAATAAACCAAAAATAAAATTAATTTAAAGCTTTAATTGCACAATTAAAATTAAAATTTTGTTATTAAATTAGAGCCAAAATTATTTTTATAAAACAAAACCATCATGTGATAAATAATACTATGATTATTTATATATTTTTGGTTTGGATTTGGTCTTAAATATTTATTAAATATTATTATAAATAATGAATAATTTAAATGACTTTTAACAAATAAAAATTAATTTAAATTTTAGTTACATAATTGAATTAAAATTTAAACCTATTTCTATTTTTACTTTCCTCATTTAAAAAAATCAAAATTATTCTTACTTATATCAACCAAAATTATTTTATAATTTATGGGCTTTTAAAAAAATGTTACTCTTATAAATAAATTTTATTAAATAAAAAACGTGAATTACTAAATAAATACTATTTATAAATAATGAATAAATGGAACATGAGTCACTAAATTATAAAAAATAGTTATTATAATTTAATGAGCTTTAACAAATAAAATTAATTTAAAATTTTAATTATACAATTAAAATTCAAATCTATTTTTATTTATCATTAAATTAAAACTATTTTATTTATATATATATATATATATATATATATATATATATATATATATATATATATATATATATATATATATATAATTTATTTATATCATACAGATAACCAAAATTATCATTATTTTTTATATCTGTATCACATAATAAATAAATTAAAATTTATAATTTATATGAGAATGTATGCTAATGAATGAATGCAAATGTGAAATGAATGCCATGCATGAATCAATTTATCATAAAAATTAACAGGGAAATTTTGGGATATGACAATTATAAGGAGAAACGACTACTAGAGGAGAGTATTTGTAACCTGACGCTTCAACAAGATACGTACCTGCAAGAAGTACAAAAGGATTATATTTCTCTGACTCGAATAGGTTATGCTTTGAATTCCTTCAATATCCCCAACTCGTTAGTTGATAAGGTAAAGCTCTTGGTGAGGGAAATAACATGGAATATAAAGACATGGCCTTCGCTCCAGTCACTTTACCAGTTATAAAGGCATCACTTTCCATTGTTCAAGAAGATCTTGAAAACTTCCACCTTGAGAATGCCTCCCTGGCCCAAGACCTAAAAGAATAATCCAATGTCAGTCTTTTGGTTGTTTCTAAGTCCTTTAAGAATTCTTTACTTCAAGTGGACATTTTCACTCTTCTCTAGGGATTCCGAGGGAGAAAGTACAGTCAGGCCAAATGCTTAAAGATGGAAAAGTCGTCTCGCTTAGAGATTAGATGTGCCCTTATCCTCCTTTTTAAATGTAATACATTGCATTGGTAGGTGTGAGTAAATGAATTTGACATTGAGACATTGCTTTTACCTATTTAGAGTACATGTGTTTGATCCTTTGTTAATTGTTTTGGGTTTTGCATTAACTTACAAGGTTTTTGCTTAAAGTTTATTGGACGTCTCTGAGACCGTGCCAACCCAAGGGTCAGTA
The DNA here is from genome assembly GCF_024323335.1 of Lathyrus oleraceus. NCBI lineage: Eukaryota > Viridiplantae > Streptophyta > Magnoliopsida > Fabales > Fabaceae > Lathyrus > Lathyrus oleraceus. The sequence continues at coordinate 20,714,414 of NC_066584.1, read as the reverse complement.
CCACTTCCCCCTCCCCTCCCCCAGGTGAAAACCTGTTCCAAGGTTAACATGTGACATGCCCATCGCGGCCTTTGGAGTAGCTAGCTACCAAGAAGGGGTGGGTCATTTATATCCATTTTAGTCTTTTTTTCCACTTTCTTTGTGTGTGTGTGTGTGTGTGCGCGCGCGCTTTGCATTTTGGGTTTTTTATTCCTTTAGTCATATGTATGTGGCATTTATGATATCAACTTTGAGTCTTTGTGTTAGAGCTTAAATCTCTTTGGTCGTACTTCAGACTCGTTGTTAACTTATACGATCACAAAGAGAAGATATCCTTTAGAAATTGTGTTTTTTTTTCATTAATAATAGAAATATCGCAATACACTTTTTGAGGTTATTAATTATACAAAGAAATGATATCAAAGATAAAGTTATAAACATAACCACGTGGGTCTGCCACCGATTATTCACCCTGGTTTGTAGCTTGTTAGGTCAGCCATTCCTGCCTATTGGGCCAACATGATATGTTTTTCCTGTGGGAATCCAAATGTCCATGTTTCTTAGATGGTATGTGAGGGAAACTATGTTGATATACATGGCCTTAAACTCCCCTGGTCCTGCTGCAATGTCTGGTAAATTCTTTTGGCTCCTTCGAGGTTGACATTGGTCATGGTTGGCTCATTGTGAAGATTGCGGAATTTGAGCTTGATATGGACACAGGAAGACATAACATCTAGGTTCGTCGTGAAAGTTATGTCGAGTATGCAGTTGTAAACTCTCTTGCAAGCGACTACAAGGAACTACGAGTTCACAGTCCCAATATCCTTTCCTTCCCCATAAATACCATTAATTTAATGTACCCCAACAAATGGGTGGTGGTGCCGCCAAACACTTGTAGGTGCAACTCTTTATATGGATACAAATTTTTGTTCTTGAGACCCATATTTTCGAGAAGCTATAAATATATTATGTCGCAGAAGCTTCCATCATTGATCTGTATCTGGGATACGACAAAGTGGCCGACTGTGGTAGTTATGATTAGAGGGAAGATATTGTTGGGGTTCCCCTGACTTTCTTTCTATCCTGGAACCCGAGCATTTGTCAATATGGGGTCTTGGTTGAGGTAATTTCTTATTTCTTATAGACGACCATCAACTTTGTAATCTTCCTCTACATCATCTCCTTTGATGGGATGTTTTCCCAAGGCACACCTCTAGTAATGGTCGTAATGTGATGGTGTTTCCCCTTACTTTCTCATTCATCTTCACTACTTTCACTGTTAGTCACGACATCAACAACCTCGGATTTTATTAAACCTCGATGGCATCCTTCTGTTGAATGCATTTATTGGTGGTGTTGTCTTGGCTCTTGTGGAAGCAAAAATATTTTACCTTGTCGGTCTTGGACGACACTCTGACAGGGAAGGGGTTTTTGAAATCGGGCTTCCAGAATTCCGTGTTGGCACACTCACTATTGGTATATCTTTTCTCATGAAGTTTTTAGAGCAGTATATTTGTGATATCAGCCACAAGTATCACAATCAGATTCCTGTATTTGCTTAATGGAATCTTTCTTAGATGGTCGGACGGAACCTGGATTTGTTATTGCCTAATTATCAGCCCGGGCGATAAGTTTTTCCTCAAGGTTAATGAAATGATGTGCCCTATTTTAAAACTATGGGCCTTCATACGCCCTAAGAAGAAGTTATACTGCTTCAGAAAGTTCTTAAAAATCCACTATTTAAGGCTCTCAACATATCCTTTTACTTCCACAACCACCTGTGTGAAAAAGTGGATGTACGACCGTAAGCTCTTCTTCTTCCCATATGTGATTCCTCTATAGGTAGTTATTATCAGCAATTTCCTTTTCCGTGTTGTGAAATGAGTGATGAAAATCTTGCACAGATTGTTCCATGAATCGATGCTCTTGTCTGGTAGAGCTTTTAACTAGAGTTTGGACGATATTGTCAATGTTAGTGCAAATATGTTGCACATTGTTTCCTAATTGCCATGGTAGTAATTTAAATGATCATCAACATGTTTTATCTGCTCATTAGGATCTTTCTATCCTTCATACTCCTTCAACTTCAGAGGTTTTTCCAATGATTTTGGTATCTAGCTGTTAAGGATATTGACACAAAGAGGATGTTTATGTGGGTTCTAACCTGCAGTTTCTCTACTCGTTCCTTAGGAGGAACATGACTACCCTAGCCTCATTTAGGATTATGAGGAGGATTTTGATGTCTCTTTTTCTTTTGGTGATTTGGACATCTTATAGCCATATTTTGTTGTGATGTGGTTGACTTGGGGACAATTAATTGACTTCTCCTAGAGGCGTCTTCATGCACCATGTTAAATTTTGGATTTGTGTTTTGCAGACTTTATTCCAGACGAATGGACATTTCTTCTACTGGTTGTAAGCTTTATCTTCGAGCTATGTTATACATATTGTTCAAAAACTCAGTCGTGCCTTGTATTCCAAAACTAGCTTGTAATAATTGGAAATTAGGCAATGTCTCTGGTCTCGAAGTCATTGATGGTTCCGAAGGCTCCCCTTGTTGGAACTGCGAAATACATCCTACAAATGAATGATGTTGGATGAGATCTATATGTAATGGATTATTCAGGGTGACATTACCCGCACCTCCTTGAGGAGGAGGCGATGGATCTCTTGCGTCTTGAGCAGTGGTGGCGACTGATTCTCATAAATTAGAGAAGCAAGTGGCTCTAGATCCATCCATTATCGAAACGTTTGAGGCTAAAGATTTAGAAAGTTAAAAATGGAGTTGGTTTGTTACTAGAGTATATAAAAATATAGGACATGTGGTTCGATATCAGGAAATCAAAACTAACAAATTGAGAAGGTTTGAATCGACGAATGAGATGTCGATTCTCATAGACGACACCATTGTTCCATTGAGGAGCCAAAATTGATCAGAGATTGGAGGTTTCAAGATGCAACAATGGACTTGAGCTTCCGATGCATAGGGGGAAGGGCTTACATGAAAGGTTATCACTCCAAATCTCAAGTTTGTATGTGAATAAGATGGGTGAATGAACTTTAAATTTGAATTGTGTGCTTGAGAAATGACATGCTTCTGGATAGTTGAGAGTTCATGAAAGGATCTATCCTACGCATGACCTTGAGTTAGTAGTTATAGTTTTTGTATTAAAGATTTTAAGGCATTATCTTTTTGGTTCCATATTGGCAGTGTTCATTGATCACAAGAGCCTCAAATATATGTTCGATCAGAAAGAGTTGAATATGAGGCAGAGGATATGGTTTGAACTTCTTAAGGATTATGATTGAGATTTGAGTTACCATCCAGGTAAAGCTAATGTTGTAGTTGATGCGATTAGTAGGAAGTTTTTACATATGTCGATGCTTATGGTTTGAGAGTTAGAACTGATTGAGCAATTCATAGATTCGAGTTTAGTGTGTGAAGAAACTCCTAACAATGTGAAGTTAGGTATGTTGAAGCTGACGAGTGGTATCCTTGAAGAGATCAGAGAGGGTTAGAGATCTGATATGAGTTTGATAGATCGTCTCACGTTAATCAACCAAGGTAACAAAGGTGATTTCCTAGTTAATGAGAATGGTGTGATGAGGTTTAGAGGTAGAGTTTGTGCTCCTGATGTACATGTACTTGAGAAGAGTATTCTTGAGGAAGGACATATGAGTAGTCTAAGTATTCATCCCGGTGCTAAGAAGATCTATTCAGATTTAAAGAGGTTGTTTTGGTGGTCAGGATTGAAGGAAGATGTTGATGAGTTTGTGTATTTGTGTTTTACTTGCCAGAAGTAGAAGATTGAACATCAAAAGTTGTTAGGTCTAATGCAACCGCTGAATATTCCAGAGTGGAAATGGGATAGCATTTCAATGGACCTTGCGACTGATTTGCCAAAGACTGCTAAGGGCAACAATTCAATTTGGGTGATAGTGGATAAATTGACTAAATCGACTCATTTCTTACCGATGAAGATCAATCATTCCTTATAGAAGTTAGTTGAGTTATATATCAAAGAGATTGTGAGGCTGCATGGTATAGCTTCGAGTATTGTGTTGGATAGAGATATGAGGTTTACATCAAGATTCTGCGAGAGTTTGCAAATTGCGTTTGGGATTAAGCTGAAGTTGAGTTCCACTTGTCATCCGCAGACGGACGGTCAAACAGAGAGGACTATCCAGTCTTTAAAGGATTTGTTGAGGGCTTGTGTGCTAGAACAAGGAGGGGTTTGGGATAACTACTTGTCGTTTATTGAGTTTACCTACAACAGTAGTTTCCATGTTAGTATTTGAATAGCACTGTATGAGGCGTTTTATCGTAGGAGGTGTAAGACTCTTTTGTGTTGGTATGAGTCATGCGATAGTGTTGTGCTCGTACCTGATTTTGTTCAGTAAATGACTAAGAAGATTAAGATGATCCAAAAGGAAGAAAGCACTTGAGTTCTAGGTGGAAGTCACATATTTTTTAGAGTTACCCCAATAACCAATATTGGCCGAGTCTTGAAGTCTCGAAAGCTCACGCCACATTTTGTTGGTCCATACCAGATCTTGCAGAAGATCGGAGAGGTGGCCTATCAGATTGCCTTACCACCGCCGCTTGTTAATCTTCATGATGTGTTTCATGTGTCTTAGTTGAGAAGATACATTCTGGATCTGTCTAATGTGATCCAAGTGGACGATATACATGTGAGAGAGAACCTGATTGTCGAGACATCACCTATGCAGATATATGATCAGAAAGTGAAGCAGTTGTGTGGTAAGAAGATTCACAAGGGTCACTGACAAATGCCCCATCACAATCCATATCATAGAAGGAACGACAACAAGCAGGTAATAGATGAGACCAAAGCCAAGCACGGAGCATTGGATCCCAACCTCCAACCTATCTCCCATTGTCATATCTAATCGAACGATAATCCATACAATGCATTGGGTTAAGCAGAAACAATTTTAACCGAGTCAAAGTAATTAAGGAATTACAACTCATGATGACACAATTGTCATTATGAGACAATTGTCATTATCTGCATCATTATGGACAGAAATGCAACAACATTATTTCCTTCCTTTTATAGCTATGTAAAGTTACTGTCATTACTATTGTAATTATAGATGGCTCAATTATAGGAGAATGACCATACACTATTATGTATATTTAAGCACTGTTGATACAATGAGAACAACATCCTATTATTTCCAATTTCTAACTTGGCATCAGAGCTTTAAGCTTGAAAGCTCCCTTCTTTTTATTCGATCCAACCATGTCTTCTACTGCCAACACAAAGAAAAATGACCTACCCATAATAGTTTCTGTCAAGCTGGATAGAGACAACTACCCTCTATGGAAATCCTTGGTCCTTCCATTAATCAGAGGCTGCAAACTTGATGTTTACATGTTGGGAACAAAAGAATGCCCAGACCAATTCATCACATCAAATGAAACAACAAAGAAGGCCAATCCCGACTATGAGGATTGGATTGCTCGAGATCAAGCACTCCTTGGATGGCTACTGAACTCTATGACAATAGACATAGCCACACAATTGACCCACTGTGAAACATCTAAGGAAGTTTGGGATGAAGCTCAAAAGCTTGCTGGAGCACATACAAAGTCAAGGACAATCTACCTAAAATCAGAGTTTCACAACACTCGTAAAGGCGACATGAAGATGGAGCAATATCTCATGAAGATGAAGAATCTTGCAGACAAACTGAAACTGGCAGGATCACCTATCTCAAACTCCGATCTGATGATCCAAATCTTGAATGGATTGGATGCTGACTACAATCCTGTAGTAGTCAAACTTGCTGATGAAATCAATCTCAGTTGGGTTGATCTACAAGCACAACTACTAGCCTTTGAAAGTAGAATAGATCAACTCGACAAACTCAGCGGTCTCACAGTCAATGCATATGCAAATTTTGCCAACAAGACTGAGCAGAGAGGAAACAAACATGGAACACGAAACTGGAGAGGTTCCAACTTTAGAGCTATGAGAGGAGGCAGAGGTAGAGGAAGGCCTATCTGCCAGATATGTAATAGAGTCGGTCACACTGCTGCTCAATGTTACTATCGGTTCGATAAGTCCTACACAGAACCAAACAACTATGGTGAGAATGCAAAACAAGGAACCCACAGTGCCTTCATAGCCTCACCCTACCACGACCAAGACTATCAATGGTATTTTGATAGTGGAGCTAGCAATCATGTCATACATCAAGGTGGCCAACTTGGAGATCTTAGTGAAAACAATGGTAAGAACTCACTACTTGTTGGTAATGGAGATACATTAAAAATATTGGCATCTGGTTCTACTAAGTTAAATGATGTTAATTTGCATAATGTACTATATGTGCCTGAAATCACCAAAAACTTGTTAAGTGTATCCAAGTTAACTGCTGACAATAATGCTCTTGTTGAATTTGATGAAAATTGTTGCTATGTGAAGGACAAAGTGACAGGGAAGGAACTTCTAAAAGGGAGGCTTAAGGATGGACTATATCAACTCTCAACCAATAAAGATCCTTCTGCCTACATGTCCCTCAAAGAAAATTGGCATAGGAAACTTGGACATCCCAACAATAAAGTTCTAGAAAAGGTACTGAAAGATTACAATGTAAAGACATCACCTAGTGACCAATTTACATTTTGTGAAGCATGTCAGTTTGGCAAACTGCACCTGTTACCTTTTAAATCCTCTTCCTCTCATGCTAAAGAACCTTTAGATTTGATTCATACCGATGTATGGGGCCCTGCACCAATATTGTCTAAATCAAATTTTAAATATTATGTGCATTTTATTGATGATTTCAGCAGATTTACTTGGATTTTTCCCTTAAAACAAAAATCAGAAACTGTGCATGCTTTTAACCAGTTCAAAAATTTAGTGGAAAAACAATTTAACAAGGAAATAAAAGTGATTCAGTGTGATGGTGGAGGTGAATATAAACCAGTACAAAAACTTGCCATGGACTCTGGTATCCAATTTAGAATGTCTTGTCCATACACCTCCCAACAAAATGGAAGGGCTGAAAGAAAACATAGACATGTAACTGAACTGGGATTAACATTGTTAGCACAGGCCAAAATGCCAATGTCATACTGGTGGGAAGCTTTCTCTACTGCTGTTTATCTCATAAATAGACTTCCGTCATCTATAAATCCAAATAAAAGTCCTTACTCACTATTGTTCAATAAAGAACCTGACTACACGACCCTGAAACCGTTTGGTTGTGCTTGTTACCCTTGCCTCAAACCTTACAATCAACACAAGCTTCAATTTCACACAACTAGGTGTGTATTTTTGGGTTACAGCAATACTCACAAAGGCTATAAGTGTGTTAACTCTCATGGAAGAGTGTTTGTGTCAAGGCATGTAGTGTTCAATGAGAATCACTTTCCGTTCCAAGAAGGTTTTCTTGACACAAGAAATCCTATAAAAATTGTTACTAATGATATTTCTATAGGATTTCCTTCTTATCCTGCAGGTGTAGCTACAGACAACATAGATGATGCAACCGACAACGTTGTTGATCAACAAGAGCCAGAAGCAAATGACAATAACACCATAGAAGATGAACCAGTCGTGGGTGAAAATTCTGAACCTACAAATAACAACAATCTCAGAGACAGTAGTAGTGAAACGGAAAACCCAACAGAAGCGGTTGGAAGAGAATCGGTGGAGGAAATCACTCAGACATTCTCAGAAAATAATTCACCACCGCAGCAGAACATCACCAACACACACTGGATGAGAACAAGAGGCAAGGCAGGAATATACAAGCCCAAACTACCTTACATAGGGCTAACTGAAGCATCTAAAGAAGATAAGGAACCAGAGAATGTAAGAGAAGCACTAGTCAGACCAGAATGGATAACAACAATGGACAAAGAGTACAAGGCATTGATGGACAATAAAACTTGGACCTTGGTACCATTTCAGGGACAAGAAAATATCATTGACTCAAAGTGGATCTACAAAACAAAATACAAGGCAGATGGCACAATTGAGAGGAGGAAAGCAAGACTTGTTGCTAGAGGTTTTCAACAAACAGCAGGATTGGACTATGACGAAACATTCAGTCCAGTCGTAAAATCTAGTACTATAAGAATCATTTTGTCAATTGTTGTACATTTTAATTGGGAAGTCAGACAATTAGACATAAACAATGCGTTCTTGAATGGAAATCTCAAAGAAACTGTTTTCATGCATCAACCGGAAGGGTACATTGATCAAACCAAACCATGTCACATATGTAGATTAAACAAGGCAATATATGGTTTGAAGCAAGCCCCGAGGGCCTGGTATGATAGCCTGAGACACACACTATTAAGTTGGAGGTTCCAAAACACCAAGAGTGACTCGTCCTTATTTGTCCTAAAAGAGGTTGATCACACTACATTCCTTCTCATCTATGTCGATGATATTATAATAACCGGCAGCAACAATAAGTTCCTAGAAGCTTTCATCGGCCAACTTAATCTTGCCTTTTCACTAAAAGACCTTGGAAATCTACACTATTTTTTGGGAATAGAAGTCTATAGAGACAACAGTGGGATGTACTTGAAACAGACAAAGTACATAGGAGATTTACTCAAGAAATTCAACATGGAAAATGCAGCATCATGTCCTACGCCAATGGTAACCGGGAGGCAATTCACAACAGAAGGAGAACCAATGTCCAATCCTACACACTATAGACAGGCTATAGGCGCTCTACAATACTTAACCAACACAAGGCCTGATATAGCCTTTGCAGTCAACAAGCTCAGCCAATACATGAGTTCTCCAACAATAGATCATTGGCAAGGTATAAAGAGAATACTGAGGTATCTCCATGGAACAACAAACCTAGGCTTGCACATTAAACCTTCAACGGATCTTGACATAGCTGGGTTCTCAGATGCAGATTGGGCCACAAGCATAAATGACAGGAAATCCATGGCGGGACAATGTGTGTTTCTTGGTGAAACTTTGGTGTCGTGGGCCTCAAGAAAGCAAAAAGTGGTGTCCCGGTCAAGTACAGAATCAGAATATAGAGCCTTAGCTGATCTAGCAATTGAAGTAGCATGGCTGAAATCATTACTAGGGGAACTCAAACTGCTAATACTTCGAAAACCTGTTTTGTGGTGTGATAACTTGAGTGCTAAGGCACTAGCCTCCAATCCGGTTATGCATGCTAGGTCTAAACACATTGAGATAGACATTCACTACATACGTGATCAAGTTATTCACAATGAAGTTACAGTTGCCTATGTCCCTACTGCAGACCAAATTGCAGACTGTCTAACCAAGGCTCTAACTCACACTAGATTCAACATCATGAGAAGCAAACTTGGTGTCACTGAGTCACCACCAGTTTGAGAGGGGGAGTCAAAGCAATTAAGGAATTACAACTCATGATGACACAATTGTCATTATGAGACAATTGTCATTATCTGCATCATTATGGACAGAAATGCAACAACATTATTTCCTTCATTTTATAGCTATGTACAGTTACTGTCATTACTATTGTAATTATAGATGGCTCAATTATAGGAGAATGACCATACACTATTATGTATATTTAAGCACTGTTGATACAATGAGAACAGCATCCTATTATTCCCAATTTCTAACTAACCGATCATTATATATAAGTTTCACACACATCAATTTTAGATATCAAATTTCATTCCCAATTTCTAACTAACCGATCATTATATATAAGTTTCACACACATCAATTTTAGATATCAAATTTCATTCCCAATTTCTAACTAACCGATCATTATATATAAGTTTCACACACATCAATTTTAGATATCAAATTTCATTCCCAATTTCTAACTAACCGATCATTATATATAAGTTTCACACACATCAATTTTAGATATCAAATTTCATTCCCAATTTCTAACTAACCGATCATTATATATAAGTTTCACACACATCAATTTTAGATATCAAATTTCATTCCCAATTTCTAACTAACCGATCATTATATATAAGTTTCACACACATCAATTTTAGATATCAAATTTCATTCCCAATTTCTAACTAACCGATCATTATATATAAGTTTCACACACATCAATTTTAGATATCAAATTTCATTCTTACGTTCAATCTGCTTTTCGAATACTTAATTAACAACAACATTATAAACTATAGTATTAACCTTTCAAATTCACCAAAACTCCACTCCACTCCACCATAAACACATCACCATCCTACCGGGAGATCTCATTCATTTCTTATCTCATATATCTAATGTGGAGAACATTCTTAAAACTATATCTATAAATTCAATTTAAGAGATGTCATTACTATTCATAGATGTTTTGAATCCTTTATTAGATAAATGAAATGAATTATATAATATAGACTTAGAAGAATTTTTTGTAAAATAGTTATATTTATTTATATTGAATTATATTTTGATTTCACATTAGACATAAAATAACGAAGATAATTCATTTAAATATACACGGTTCTTGTTCTGACAATTTCCAGGCGAAGAAATTACGCAAATCTAACATGACATGACTGGCATCTCAGAAACAGGATACTACTATAAAAACAAGATGACAAAGGTAGGTATATTAGAGCATGTGGAAAACATTACAGTTATCCTTAAATATAGGGATAACCACGTTTTCACCGTCCACATGACAACTCAACCAAACAAACCCTTCATTAATGCCAAGAATGAATTTAGTAATGCTAGTTGCATCCTTTCTTTGATTTCACTCTGCAATCCAACTGTACTCGCACTTAGCCAACTTCCAACTTGTGTTCCCTCCACTTTTCACTGCTTGCTTACATAAACCTCCAACTTTTATCTTTCTTAACAAGTTATAAAATATATATATATATATATATATTCTTAGTTAAAATGATAATATTTTTCAATATTATTTTATGTTGGTGCAAGTCTGAGTGATTAAATTTTCATATTGTTTATTAATGAATGAAATGTTAGATTTATAAGAGAGATGACATATTTATCTAATATATTAAAATTTTAGATTGAGATGTGACGTCTCCCCCTCTTATAGTCCTAAAACATTAATCCTGTCGACGTTTCATTTTTCTTGACTCTAAAAAACAATGGTATTAGAATCGTAATTCAGTTTGGTGGGAGAATCAGAACTGAATTTGGTGTTGGAACCTGTTAGGGTCAATCCTGACATTTTAGAGTTCAAAGTAAATAATAAAATAGACCTTTAATTAAAAATTGAGTGATTAATCTTAAATTTTGAATTTTGTTTCTATAAAACGGATCCCTAATCATAATTTATTTAAAATGATGTATCTAAAAAATTATTATTATTTTTAAATTTATTTAAAATAGCATTAAATTTAAGTGATATTTTAAAATCTAAAAAAATATAATAAAATAAATAAAATATTAAAAATAATATTAAATTTTTTAAAATAAACTACACTTTGTTTATTTTAGGATCACAAATTTCTAAACAATAATTTTAAGTAATTTATAAAAAAATCTAAATTATTAGGTAGGTTAATTTGTGATTTAAAAATGAGATCAAGCTTAAAACTTTTATAGAATCAAATTTATTGTTGAATTAATACAATTGAATTGCAAAAATAAAAAATCAATGGTATAATAGTTGGTGTCGAACTTAATACATGCCACTCTAAATCCCATTCCCTAAAACTGAATGGAATCTGCCGGGTCATTTCTTCAATGAAATAATATTATAATATGATAAATTTAATATATTACCATTGAATTTACAAAACTTATCACATAAAATTTGAGACTCTATTTTCTTTAGGCCTTAGGTTGAGCCAAGGCAAGCGGCCCTGGATCTTGTTATAGAATGTGTAAGACTCATACTTGTGGCGAAAAATGTTGGGTACAAGTGTGATTGGTTAAAGTCTCACATTGTCTATGATGGATGAAATGTTTGATTTATAAGATATATGACTTGTTTACCTAACACCTTAAGATTTTAGATTGAGATGTAGTGTCTCTCTTGTGGTTTTAGAGCATTAGTCTCCTTGGTGCTTCCACCTTCCCCGGACTCTCCAACAGTGGTATATCTCAAAGCTGTGGTTCGACTTTGTGGGGGGAACGGAAGCTGGATCTAGTGTTGGATCTTGTTATATGATACGGGGATTCAGACTTGTGGGGGAAAATGTTGGATGTAAGTGTGAGTGGTTAAAGTCCCACATTGTCTATGAATGAGTGAAATGTTGGATTTATAAGAGAGATAATTTATTTACCTAACACCTTAAGGTTTTGGGTTGAAATGTGGCGTCTTCCTCTCGTATGATCATGGAGGATTAATCCTGTTGATGCTCCCACCTTCCCCGGACTCCCCCAACATTTTACTATATACTACGTAAGCGCCACCACATGTACCTATCAATCTCTAATATATATTTGTTATATACTGCGTAAGCGCCACCACATGTACCTATAAATCTCTAATATATATTTGTTAGGATTAAAGCTTTAAAAAAAGGATGGTCTGAACATGCTAGCACTACAATTTAAAAATTGCAAAAATTTAAGTTAATATTCACGCCCACTAGAAACGGTCAAGAGTATGAAATATTAAGAAATACTATCGATTTAAATTCTTCACCATCCTTATAAAAATACAGACAAAACATATATGATTGACACCAATCTGCTTTATAAGGACTCTAGACAAGAGTGTGTGTTAGATTCTAAAATTTTATTAGAGTTAATTAGAGTCTTATTTTAAATAATTTTGTAAATCTATTTTTAAGTTTTTAAAATTTAAAAATCTTAAAACTTATTTGATAGTTTAGTTTTATAATACTATTTGTGAAAACTATTTTGTATTTGAGGGTTTTAAAAACTAAAAAATAAAACATGTTTTTGGAAGTTTTTAATTTTGATTTTTAATTCTAAAAGTTAAAAATTAAAACTCATTTAAACAAGTCCATAATCTTTAAAATTTCAATAACCATTTTCTTACCAAATCTATGAAAAAAAACTCTATTTGATAATAACACCAAGCACTTAGAAAGATAAGTCATTTGCGTAATCACAAATTTTCTTCCACTTTCACCAAACCTAATTATCATCACAAACACGGCACTAAGTACCAAAACACAATCTTCACAACAATAAGATATTTATAAAATCTATGGTCGTTAAGTGTTCTAATATAGAAGCAAACTCCAGTTGATGAAGACATTTATAATAGTGAAAATTCTGTCAAATTATTTATTGGTATTACGTGGTCATTTAATAGCTATGCAAGGATATTACTATAACGTAGATGGCCGAAATTTCAACCATTAAACTACTTTTAAAAAAAAGTCAAATTATTTGTTGTGTGCTCTTTTAACAACAGTAGTGCTTAGTGTTTCATCTAAAGAAAGTGATCAAAATTACTACTACTACTAATCACTTATTTCAAAGTCATACTAATTAATATTTGAATTATTCTACATAAAACTTCCTAAAATTAACTATATATAATAGTAAATATACCTAAATCAATTCAATTCAACAAAATCAAGCTGATCCACACACATCTAGAAAGTTCACACTTCACAACTAGTCTCTTTCATTTGTTGCCATGCCACAATTTTCAAACATGTCAATTTTCTAAACTTTACTGAATATAGCCAAACATATAGCTTATTTTCCAAATTATCATATAGCTTAGTATATACCTTATAGTAGTATTTCAAATTATTATCATACTTTATCACAAAAATAACTCTCCTTATCAAATACAAACAACAAAAAGCATATATTCTGTTATTTATAGAAATACAAACAATAATTCTTCACTACTACTTCCATCATCCACAAACAAAAGGCTCAAATTAACCCAACACTCACAATTCCACTTAAAAAAAATTACTTATAAAAACAATTTTTTAAACTCTGAATCAACAACTCGCAATTATCTAAATCAACTAACACATACGTACTCACAAAAATGACTAATTTTACATAACAAAGAGAAATGAAACCCTAAATTAACTAAATTAATAAATAATAATAATAATAATATATTATAATACTAATGTAATTATGATAAACATGATTATTATGTTAATTTACTTGCTAATTCCTTTGTTAACCATATTCTTATACCTCATAATTGAATCAATCCTCTGCAACTTCAACTGTTGTTTGAACTTGTTGATGAAATCATCCGCCTTAGAATCAACCAACTCGTCCTCATCCATGGCGGCAGCTTTAGCCTCTTTCACGGTGGCCGGCCGGCGGCTCTCCACAATGTCATCTTCCTTGAAATGAGAAAACGCAGATTTATTGCTTGCAGATTTCTTCATCTTCCTCGACAGCTTCACCGGAACCTCCCCTGAATCCGGCTTGGTGTCTGAATGCGTCCTTGCGAAATTACCTCCCTGCCCCTGCAATTTCATGAAAACCTCTTCTAAAGAAACATGATGACCCTCCTCTTCTTTGTTTCCTCCGAGGTTGTCTCTTATCTCTCCCAAAACATCGTTTTCTTCTGATTCTTTAACTTCCACGTTGGTGTTTTCGAGTTTTGTAGTGAAGGGTTGAGTAGGGAAGTAACTATAAAGGTTGATGGATTTGAGTCTCTGCAAAACAGAGGGAGATCTAGCGAGTTGAGGTACATGGATTTCGTTTTCGTAGGTTTGAGGCTGTGGAGTGTGATGTTGTTCATTATGGTAGGTTTGAGGTTGTGGAGTGTGATGTTGTTCATGTTGGGATCTATTATAGTTTTGGTAAGAGTAAAGGTTGATGGATTTGAGTCTTTGTAAAACAGAAGGAGATCTAAAGAGTTGTTGTTGTTGTGGAAAGTTAGGATCTTGTTGGTGGTGGTGTTTGTGGGTGGCATTTGCAAGGGTGGAAGTGATGTAAATGGTGGCAATAACGAGCTGGAGGAGGAGGAAGAAGACAGTGGGAGTGAACCAGCTGTAGAGAGCAGCCCAGAATGTTGGTGAGGATGATAATGATTGTTCCAACATGTTTTTGTGAGATTTGGAAGTTGTGGGTAGGGTGGAGGAGATAGGAAAGAGGAGAGGGTTTGGATGATTAATTGTTTATGGAACTCTAGTGTACTTGTTTGTGTTTGTGGCTTGTGTACAAGGCTTGATGATATTATTTGGCTTTTATGCTTTTTAAGACTTAGGCCTACATAAATATAGAAAATATTTAGGATATAAAAAACATGACTTATTCTTAAGGTTTTTGAGTGAATATATATTAAAGTTTATTGGATTTTCAACATCTAATTCATTATTCATATAGGGTGTTTTTTTAGATTATGCAGTAAGTGGTTAAAATTCAAGTATGGAAGAAAATATTTAGTATATAAGAAAATTGTCTTATACTTTGGTTACTTTAAGATTGTGTTTTGGATGGGATAATTATGAATTTAATAAATAAATAAAATTTTAAATAATTTAAATGACTCAATTGAAATCCGTTTATTTTTAAATTTTTTTGTTTGGATAGAGTGTTAAAATTATTTATTGTTAAATTTTTGGGATCATTTTTATAAATTTTAAAACTTTCGAAACAAATTTAAAATATAAAAAATAAAGACCAATTTGCAATTTTTGAAAATTTAAGAGGATCAATTTGTAAAATTTAAAGATTATTAGAAATTTATTTGCAATTTTTAAAAAAAAATTGGAGTTAAATTTAAAATTTTCAAAAATATGAAGATCATCTCGCAAAATTTGAAAAATTAATAATAAAAATTTTATCATTTATATTTATAAATTATAAATTATTTATTTTTAGTGTCATTTCTTAAACTCGACTTAAATAGAATATTTTATAAATATAAATCAATTTAATAATTTTTTTATATTTTTTATTCAAATAATAAATTTTAATCAAATTATTTTAAATTATTTTAAAAAATTATTTTACCTTATTAAAATGTTTCATCAAAACATACTTTATTGTGATGCAACATACTCCCTCTATCATATAATGAATGATCCAGTTGACCATATCACACATATTTTAAAAAATGAAATAAATAATAATATTTTCACTAAAATACCATTATTATGTATTAGAAATGATGAAAGTAATATTAATTGGAGGATAAAATTGAAAAATATACATTAAAAAATGAAATTGATCATTCATGAACACTATTTTATTTCAAATGAATCAATCATCGTAGAACATATGGAATATTTTCTAAATTTATTTTATTATTTAATTCACTTAATAATTTTTATTAAACCACTCTTTTTTACTATTAACTTCATGCTGAATTTTTAGAAAAGTTATTTTTATTTTTATTTTTGAGAGAAATGAGAGGTTCGAGAAACACGTGGTGGCATATGATGATTCTGCTACAAAGGGACAAAATATGGGTGTAGATTTATTTGTGTAACGTGAAAAAATTGTTATATTTTTATGGTATATAATATGAGATTTGACTTTAATATGGGGGTTGTGTGAATGGGAATGACTTAAATTTGAAGTTGGAGGTGGGAATGGGCGTTGGTTGGTTAATGGTTGTTGCCATACTGGATCGGGCAGCAGAGCCCTTAATAGGGCAAGAGTTTAATGATGGCCAAGTAAATGCCTCTTCGGAATAGAAAAATTGGTCAATGTCCCATTGTGGTGAGGTGGAATATATTATTTCTCTCATGTTTATCTTTTTGGTAAATGATGACTCATATTGTAATTATTGTTTTTGAAAGAAAAAAACAATTGTGTTTTAAGGAAACAATTGAGAGGGGACTGTAATTATTGTTTTAAGAAAAAAAAATGTGAATTGGAGTTTTAAAAAAGTTTAAAAGAATTAAAGATGTTCAATCTTAGAAGATGGGAGGATCACTGAGAAAAACTCTTAGTTAAAAAATCAACACAATCATTTATTTCACGAAGAACATGAGAAAGAGAGACCGACTAAATTCGGTATGATAAGTCATCAATCTGGAAGAGCACGCTTGCATACGAGTGAAATTTGTGATTGTTTTTATCTAGGATGGTTTGAACTGTCGTCAAGGTACCAATTTCTTAAATCACAGTTTGATAGCACATATCAAAGGCAAAGTTCAAACCATGCTTAATATCCAAAAATTCATATAACAACACATCTCCAGAACCTTCAAAACTACTAAACTCAACCAAGAAAGCTCTTAAAGAGTCTATAAACAAACCTCCGGAGACGATAATCGAGAAATTAGAAAGAGAATTATCATCGGTATTAACTTTAGTGGATCTAGCTAAAGGAGACGTCGACCAAGTCAAAATCCAAGAAGACCAACATGTTCGCTTTTGCCGACAAATATAGTTGAAAAGTCACACTGAGACAATCTAACTTTAGGCATAACCTTAGAGATATATCACTTTTATATCCAAAACTCTTGTTGTTTTGTTAGAACCAATACTATTAGATACTAGTCGGAAAAGTAGTGCCAACCTCACCTTGACTCATGGAATGAAGCCAAATAAGAATAACACTCGATGAAAGAAATCCAAGACAATAGAGCATGCAAAAGACCAACCAAATCTCTCTAGAAGGGGGAAATCTCATAAACAATTGAAAATGTCTTCTTCCTAAAGAGAACAACGATGACAATAGGCGTTAGAATTAGTGTGAAAAACATTATGATAACATAACCAAACCAGATGTTGAACCATAGTTGGTGTTGGTACCCGTCAAATCCCCTCTCAATTAGCATTAATATTTCAATCACAATCTCACTCAAGCAACCAATGATACGTTGAAGAGAAAGAATACATACCATTAATTGCACAATCCCAAGTAAAGAATCAAGGGAGTCATCCCTAAGATCTAAAGGACTAGGTTGACTCAAAACTTCACTCTCAATATCGTGAGGCAATGGAGTAGCAAGTTCGTCAAGGTTCCAACCACCAGGTTGCCAAATGTCCTTACGGTATGTTTGTCAAGGAGGAGAGTTACCATTACCAACTCGAAAAAGGAACCCATCACGAAGAGAAACAATAACTTTAATGATGTTGTGCCATACTATCGAGGCATATCCATCCTTTTGATTATCCCACAAAGCATTATGTCAAATATGCTTATGAGGCAACATTTGGACCCAAAGCTTATGTTGATCATGAAATAAACTGAGAAAATTTCATGTTTTAATAATAACTCATCTGCCATCCAATATAACAAGGAAATTTGTGATGTTATTTAAGTTTTATTATATTTTTATTTTTTATTTTTATTTTTATTTTTATTTTTATTTTTATTTTTATTTTTCTTCAAAAAATTATTTAAAAAAATATATTTTATATATTTTTTCTTTTTGTTTGATTTTGAAATTAACTGAGGTATTTTTCTTGTTTTCGTGTATACGAGGTAAAGGATCAGACAAATTATTATTTGATTCAAAAATTGAAAAAGGTCGTGAAAGCAAACTGAAAAGTAGCTTGATTGGCAAAACAAGCAGAAAAAGAAATCATGGAAGACTCGAATTTAGAAAGACGACACGCGGATCCTACCTTGTAACCACTTATTCGTACCTTATGTGATTTTTGTACAAGGCCCAGATGAGGGAAAATCATTCACAGGTTCCAACAGGTAGATCTAGTTGCCTTTGATATTAAAAAATATGTTCTTATAAATTTACAAGACACACAATGTAATGAAGTATCAGTTCTTGATTCGTATGAACATTCAAGTGGGTTTTATGAAGCTTGCTCTTTTTGTTGTCTAACTGGAGTAACTAAAGATCAGAAAATGTTGATACTATTTACTTTCACCTTGATGGGAATAACAAATGACTGGTTAAATTCCTTGCCAAATGGTACAATCGATACTTGGGATGAGCTTGAAGAAAGATTCTTGGTGCGGTTATATACAATTAGTAAGTAGTTGGACAAGATGGCAGGCATCACAAATTTTGAACAAGGGGATGTTGAATCTCTCTATGATTGATGGAATAGGTTTAAATTGATGCATAAGAAATATTTGACACATGGTTTAAATGATATGACACATTTACAACGTTACGTGGGGTTTAAGAGGTAACACTTGAATGTTTATTTATGTCTTTATTGGGGAAATATGAGGAATAAATATAAAATAGAGGAAAAATAAATCAAAGAGAATATGGTGCAGAACTAATATCGTGCACTAATTCACAGAGGTGCGAGAAGGAAATGAGTATTACTACTTGATACTTAAAGTGCACTGCTATCAATTCATAAGGAGATGAGTAATTAACATAAATTGTTGATAAAATAATTTGAAAAGGCCAACATGATAAACCAGCTGACACCACAAGTTCAAGCTCTTTGATGTAATTTTTGTGGTGATAGTCACGTGAATAACCAATGTGTTCGTGAAGGTAGATGGAAAAAGGAGTCAAATTACATGTGTAATTTCCAAAGAAGAAATATATACTCTAGCGTGTATAATTTGAAGTGGAAATACCATTTTAACTCCAGGTGGAATAACAACCAATGTTAAGCTTCAAATCAAGGAACACAATGGGATCAACAAACTCATAATCAACTACCAAAAAAGCCTTATGCCTTAGAAGAAACCTTCACTAAGATTAAAAAGATGACTCAAATAATAAATTAAAGCGATTGAGGTAAATCAAGAGACATACTATAAAAATAATGAAGTCTCCATTAGAAACTTGGAAACTTAAATTGAGCAATTGTTAAAACATATGGTCGTTGAACCCGGTGGAGAATTATTTGGAAACACATATAATGACGGTTGTGAAACACATATAATGACAGTTGCAAAACACATATAATGACGGTTGCACGTCCCTTATTAGGTAGCGTGTGATTTTATGTATGGTGGTTTCCACCACGAGCGTGTGATCGTGGTTATAAGTTAGGTAGCGTGACCTATCACAATGATATATATGTAGGTCATGGGTTCGAAACCCAACAACAACAATAATTTATTTGGAATATAATTAACATTTCACCATGGTTGCAGAAGATAACTGTCATGAAAAGTACATGAGTTTATTATAAAATATGTAAATTACTTATTTTTTTCTTAAACCTCACTAAACATATACAACCATTAAGATTGATATAGAAGATAATAATTTGAAAAATTAAATTGTTCTTGAAAAACAACTTAAGCGAACCACTATTTTTCAAATTGCATTCATACTGTAATTCATCCCTTGCTTCTTAACACGTAATATTTGATTTCATGCTCCAAATTCTTCAAAGCAACGATTCGTTCCTAGTTTATTTTGTAAATCATTAATATGTTGACTAATTCGGAATCATCACCATCGCTATTATCATTATTATTATTTTAATCAATGATGAAGATTATTATGATGACAACGATGAAGATGATTCAATTTCTCAACAAACTTCGTATTTTGCAATACAAATTAATAGAGAACAAATTGTTGCTTTGAATAATTTGGGGGCAATAAACTAAGTTCTACGTGTTAAAGAGCAATATATGAATTGTGAGATGGATGCAATCCATAAAACATGTTTGATCTAAGTTGCATTTCAAATATAACTTAATTTTCAAATTATTATTTTCTAAATCACTTTAAATGAATGCATGTTTAATGAAGGGTGAGTGAAACAAACAATCTACATACATTATAATAAACTCAACAACAACATACATCAACAATAACAACATTTATCAACAACAACATACTTTTTATTAAAAAGATTCGTGGAATGATATGAACTTTATCTGCTTTGTGTTGCCATGAAAGAAAAATACAACCCAAATGAAGTAAGAACAACCACAACATACAAAAACTTGTCAAGAACAACCAACAACAAATCATGTGAAACATAACAAGTAGTACATTGTATCATAACAAGCAACAACAACCATAACATACAAAAACTTGTCAACAACAACCAATAACAAATTATGTGAAACATAACAAGCAGTACATTACATCATAACAAGCAACATCAACCACAACATATAAAAACTTGTCAACGACAACAACCAACAACAAATCATGTGAAACATAACAAGGTATTAAATCTTCATGCCTAGTTGAATTCGTGCAGTCCTCAAGGTCTTCATAGTTTTCAAGGTTTTCATCTGATTCGGAATCAGATACATCAAGATTCATTAGGTCATTCATAGTAGCCTCTACCTTCTTTATCTTTTCAGGGTTAAGATTCTTTAAAAAAATCTTCTTATAACTTGTTCCATAAAACGGTTCAACAACACTAATGTGATCCCTAACAGTTTCAGTTTCCTTGGCTTTGTTCAACCATAACTCCACCATTTCAATAACCCCCTTTATAACCTGGATCACATGGATAAGTTTGTTGCTCCCTCTATTCATGTTGAGAGAAAGATCTGAAATCTGAGAGAATGATCTGAAATCGGAACAAGAAGAGAAACCCTTTTTCAAAATAACATACAACAACAAAAAAAACATAATCTCTCAAACAAGAAGAAAATCATGTGAAAATGATTTGAAAATCACGTGATGAAGAAGAATACCTTTATGTATGAAGCGAGAGTTAATTCACTTATATTATATATGAGTATAATAATTTCACCACGGTCGTAATCAAAACTGTGATTCAATATATTGACTTTCACAACGGTTCACAATAACAACTGTAGTGATAAGTATTTTAATTTTAATTCTTATATTATAATTATAAGAATAACAATCATTGGAATGAAAAAGTAGAAAATTGTTGGAGCTGAGATTCGAACTCTGTCACTCCACATATGCATAATCATGGTTTATTAGTTTGACCATAGTGCAATGTGCTTTCATAAATATAAATAAACAAAGTGCATCCAAAATAACAGTCAAACTGTTGTAGTTTACTGTGATAAAAAGGTCTATTTTGTAGTAGTGGAGAAGGAAATGAGTGTTACTACTTGATACTCAAAGTGCATTGCTAGAAATTCATAAGGAGATGAGTAATTAACGTAAATTATTGACAAAATAATTCGAAAAAGGCCAACATGATAAACCAACTAACACCACAAGTTCAAGCTCTTTGATGTAATTTTTGTGGTGATAGTCATGTGAATAAAGAATGTGTTCATGAAGCTAGATTGGAAAAGGAGTCGAATTACATGTGTAATTTCTAAAGAAGAAATATGTACTCCAACGTGTATAATTTGAAGTGGAAATACCATCCTAACTCCAGGTGGAACAACAACCAATGTCAAGCTTCAAATCAAAGAGCACAATGGGATCACCAAACTCATAATCAACTACCAAGAAAGTTGTATGCCTTAGAAGAAACTCTCGCTAAGATTAAGAAGATGACTCAAATAATAAATTAAAGCGATAAATATAAATCAAGATACATATTATAAAAATAATGAAGTCTCCATTAGAAACTTGGAAACTCAAATTGAGCAATGTTAAGACATATGATCGTTCAATCTAGTGGAGAAATATTTGGAAACACTTCGATAATCTAAAAAATGAAAGTTGTAAAGTGATCGAGTTGAGAAAAATGAGATTCCTTACAAAGGTAAATCCTAGATGAAGTATGAGAAAAAAATCATGAAAGACCAAATGAAAAGAGAATTGAGGGAGTAGTTAAAAATGAGGGAGAATTTAAAAAAGAAATGAATAAAAAATGTGATAAAAGTGAGGATAAGGAAAAAAAGTGGGGAGAAAATTTTGACTATGGAAGAAAAAAAATAAAGTAAAAAAGTTGCAGAATATGCTAAGTTATAATATACTTATTTGAAGAAGAAAAATGAAAAATATGGGTGATTTAAGAAGTTGAGTGGGATTTTTATAAAGTCGCAAGTCAAAATTACTTTTGTCAAAACATTTGAACAAATGTCTATTTATGCTAAGTTTATGAATGATTTGTTAATGAGAAAGAGAAAATTGAATGACGATGAGATTGTGGCTCTCTCAAGATAATGTAGTTCAATCCTTATAAGAAAGCTTACACCCAAATAAATGATCATGGTATATTTACAATTCCATGCATAATAGGGAAGTTAAGTGAATTATTGAACATGTGACTCCATACACAAGAGGAAGGGTGAATTGCGGATGTTTAAAAAATGTTGGTTAAAATAAAAAATATTTGATAGAATCAAAGTTTTAAAACATTTGTAAAACAAATAAGTAGGCAATGGAATAAATAAATAAATAGATGGAAAAACAGAGGAAATAAAATAAATAAAAAGTAAAATAAATAAGGGAAAGAGAAAGACACCAGAGATTTATATAGGTTCAGTCTAACCACTTGGCCTACTCATATCCCTAAGAATTCTTGAGAGTTTCCACTATCTTGAGAATTTTCAATAGGATATACCCACAAACCTCCTTTTACAAGGATTTGAAGTTTTTAAATGGGTAACTTCTAACTAAACAACGAACAAAGTTTTGATTTGACATCCAATAAATCGATATGGAGTTTTATATTGGCTATCCTCCGAACCAAACTGGGTTTTTACATGGATTGGCCTCCAAACCGAGATGAGATTTTATACAAACTAATCTCAAACCAAACTGAAATTTTACACAAGTTAATATAGAACCAATATGAGATTTTACACAGGATAATCTCGAACCAGCAAAGCTTTTACAACGGGCTGAGATCAGGAACCATTATGGAGATTTTGATGGTTGATCTTCACGAACCAAAAGAGAGCTTTTGCAATAGACATAACTCAATAAACAAAGACTTTATAAGACAATTCCCAAACCAAACAAAAGCTTTTACTAGTTTAGGTCGCAACCAAACAAATTCTTATAGAAGAAAAATTTACTCAATAGTTAATACACTCTTGATAAATTACAATAATACCCTCACTCAGAAGAATAATCCTCACTAACCACAAGAACACTCTCAGAGCACTAATGAAAAAATATAAGTGAGAAAATGAGAGATTTTTAAAAAAGGATGAGAGAGTGAGAAATCAGGACCAAATATTATTTTCTAAGTGTTTTAAAATGATGGACAGGCTCTTTATTTATATGTTAAGGCGTGTTTAAAATTGGAAACATTCCATGTAAAATTGAAGTCTCATAATTTATTAGGATAATCGATTATTTGACCCCAAAAAGGAATGTTTTAATTTCTAAATTTTTCCAATCATTAAGAGACTCTTTCTCAAAGATTTTTAGTGTGTGTGATTTTGCCTTAGTAATTCCAGAAATTCACATATGCCTTTACAAGGCACTAGCCACTCATATAGACATGACCCGACAAACTTTTATACTTCCTTTCTTTCACAACTCTGAAGCTTCAAGTCATGACATCATTATATTTGACTTTAGAATCAAACAATAACTTTGATTCTTCTAGTTTGATGAAGCTTGATATGTGTTCAAGTTTATTACTGTCATTAGAGAGTTGAGAGACCGAACCACCAGAGAATCTTGAAACAAAAATATTCACTTAAACATCGTTGGGTATCAGGTGTTTACTTCAAGGAGATGAATTAATCTTCAAGAGCGTCTTCAAAAAGATAGCTTGATAAAACATCTTGAGCATCTTCGACCACTTGAGTTATCTTCAAAAGATAAGTACTTCACTAGATATCGTTAGATATCAGGTCTTGTCATCATCAAAACTAAAGAGTTGATTAAAAAAATTCTATCAACAAACTCCACCACTTTAGATCATATTGACAGTACCTGCAAGCACATAGATCCATATTCTCCCACTTTTTACGATGATAACACATTTCAGAGGAAGGTGGTGAAAGATAAAACAAAAGAATAAAATCAGGAGTGGTTAAACTCCCACTCACATGAGTAAAGAGTATAATATAATCCCTTTGACAATATACCTACCCCTTTTCTCCAGCATCAAAAAGGCATGAAAAAGACGCGGTAAAAAGCGCAAGCACATATACCATGTGAATAATTAAGTAAAAGGAATGAATTACATGATAAAGAGATGGAAAAAATATAGTCTAGAGTGACGCACAAATAAGCAGGACATAAGACCATACTTCTCCCACTAATGGCAATGTCTTATTCTTTCTTGTTAAGATTTCTTCCCATAGATAATCATTTCCTCTTGGGAGATCTTTGGATAACCTCTTTTCACCCTCCTTGGTATTTTGGGTCATGGATTGATATCGGACCTTGGCATATTGCTTTTGGCTTGATCAAGAAACACTTTAAACTCAACCGAAAGGTTAGTAAAAGTAATTTTAAATGTCTGGACATTTAATAAACCACTTTCTAGAAGGATAAGTAGAGTTTTCTGATTGTTCAACCTCTTTTAAGTGTACTACCTCAAACCTCAAGATAACTTGAGAAATCCCCCCTCAAGAGGGTCCGATGATAAATTGTCAAAAGTCAATTTCCACGAATCTCTTGATACGAGAATCGACTAAACATCATCTAAAGTGATATGATCACTAACGATCCTTAGGTGCTAAAATCAACATGACCATCAAGACTGTTGAGCACCACCATTAATACGAACAAACAGCTAGGTCGAAAACAACTTGCTGAACACCACCATTTATGCTAACAAACATCTGTTGAGCTTAATCAATTGTGCCAAAAACATAGTTAAGCAGCACCATCAATGATTTAACGATAAAATGCTAACGAACAACTATTGAGTACTATGATTGACACGTCGTAAGCATGCGACAATATCAAAGTAATAAAATAAGTATCCTTCATAGAGTTCAATTCGAGTACCGAGTTCTACTATATCTATGTTTATCTAAGACGATCAGTTGGAGTTATTTTGAGAATAATTTTGATTGGTTTTTATTAAAATGTACCTTACAAAGAAAGACTTAGAACTATGAATTTTAATTATATTACAAACCAAATAAATCAATTCTCTCAACTCTATTTTGGAAAATTAAGTTTAAAAAAAAATAATAGAAAAATATAGGTTGTATCTTCTTTCGAAGCATACTACCATATCTTTTAAAATACTTTATTTGGCTCTATTGTGGCTCCAAATTTTCATAGTTTGTCCCTTTTACCTGAAATCTAGAGAAAACACAAACATGGAAGTAAAAAAACATACAAAAACAAGGTTTAACTACTTAAAAATTTAGAATAAAACAAGGTAAAGAATGTCACTTGATCAAATCCCCCACTTGAATCATTTATTGTCCTCAAACAATTTGACTAAAATAAGAAAAACTAGGACTAAGCATATTTCTTTCGAGAAAATTTGAAGAGATACATGTATGATATTTGCTTTTAATCCATGTTGTGTCTTAGCCTTGGTTTAGATCATTCGATACATAACTTAGGTCAAAGTTCTTAAAAAAGCCGACTAAAGCCTCCCTCAAAGATAAAAATATTGCCACAGTTTTGACTATAAGTCTATGTACCCACCACCATCTTTCCTTTAAAACACAAATGTGACCATTTTTAAGGTATTTTTAAATCCTTTCTTTGTTCATACTTTATGATTTTTATAGTTGAGCAAGATATCCACTTTTACTTTGGATTCATATAAATTTTGGGAAAGGCAACGAGTTAAGGTTTTTCCAACTTACTTTAATTAAAAGATCATTTATTCATACTTTTTTTCTTTTTCTAGGCATTGATATTAACTCTCCTCCGAAATGAATAATTGGGTGAGGGTTATCCAACTTAGTAAGAGCAATTTTCTTTTAATGCCTTTAATTATTTATTTTCTTCTAATTCAGCTCCATCAACACAAAATATACATGTATCACATTATGCCATACCATCAAATTATGAATTTTAGGAAAATGACGATAAAGTAACTAAGACTACAAGTCAAAATGGGCTAAATCAAAATCTAATGGTGAGGCTCTAGGGGTTAGGATAAGAACAATAACTAATTTTTTCTCAAATTTGTTAAACCTATACCTTACGTCTCACGGAATAACTGCTTTCTCAAACAATGCATCAAATCATTTTTTTTTTCAATTTTCATCAGTGTGGGTAGATTTTCACAGCAACAACACACACAAACACATAAAAATAAACAAACAAAACAAAAAATAAATAAATCCTCCGTACTTGAACTAAACAATGTCCTCAACGTTAATAGTAAAAGAAAATGGAGAGAGAAAGCTCACAATATTTTATGGCCGAGGCAACGAAAAATAGCTTGACTTTGTTGATTCGCTTATATGTTTTACCCCACTCATGTTTAGAATATGTTGATGCATATCATCTAGTAGGAGGTGGTGGTGAATGAAATATTTTTATGAAACTTTATTTTTATTCTTACAAAAATAAACACACAAACAAAATTAAGCCAGATTTCTTCGCTACCTGCTCCATTAATCTTTAAAGTGTCGCAAAATTTGACGAATAAGGAAATATGCATGTTTGGGTCTTCAGTCGACGACCCTGAAAATTGGCTTTGTTGTACCATGACAACAATGAGGGTTTTAGTTCAAAATTATTAGCATTCACATTATGACACATTATGCTCGAATGAGGTTCCTCATTAGTGGGGGTATCATATTTCAAAGGGTGAGAAGTGTTTTCAGCTTTCGATATTGACCTTTGTTGTAGTCGCCGTATTTCATGGATATAACACTCGATTTTTTTATCGGATCAGCGAGGTTCCCTGAACTGCGGGTTCTTCTCATATAATTAAAAAAAGAAAGTTTATGGAAAAATAGGAAAAATATCTTAGTCTAGACAACGAAATAACAATATTGAAATTGATAACCGGTAACAACGTCAAAAATTTGATATGCCGCAAGTGTACGACAATATCAAAGTTATAAAATAAGTATCGTCCACTGAGACCAATTCAAGTATCGATTTATACTATATATATGTTTATCTAAAATGATTAATTGGAGTTGTTTTAAGAACAAATAAAATGTATTTTATAAAGAAAGAGTTAGAACTATGAATTTTATCTATAGTAAAGACCAAATAAATCAATTCTCTCAACTTTGTTTTGACAAATTAAATTTTTAAAGAAATAATAGAAAAGTATAGGTTGTATCTTCTTTTGAAGCATACAACTGTATCCTTTAATAATTTCTATTTGCATTTATATGCACTTTCTCAAATAGGTCGTCAATATATTCGTCTGGTTTCTTAAGTTTGGATATCAACCTTCACCTTTCAGTTCTTCGATTGATATCTCAAATTGTCTTTACTTTTATAGATACATTTGTTAAACGCATAAAAAGTCATATTGTAAAACGAAATTCGATAAACATAGTTATGAGTCAATTTATTTTCTCATGCAAGTTCTGAATTCAACTAATAATGAGATTCATTAATTTGTAGATATAAATACAAATTACTCGTAATTGTGAAAAAGATATTCATCATCCTTCTTAGCTTGATTTTAATGAAGACAAAATGCTATCTTAGAAGAGAGATCAAAGAATAAAAATATTGGAATCAAAGTATCAAGTTTGCATAAGTTTTGGATTTCAATAAAATTGGATCATAGACCAAGGTATAATGTGAAATTTAGTTGTTATAAAGTTGTGCTCAAGAATTAATCATAAACTTTTAAGCATGCATAAATTTCAAAATTGCATTTTTAAGTTAGATTTTTTTTCTAAGTATGAGACAAGTTAATCAATTAACCTATATATGTTAATAAATTAACCTTTAGATTAATCAATTAACCATACATGGTCAATGGATTAACCATGTTCCTTTTTCAAGTGAAATTGCATTTTTTTTCATAAGGATAATCGATGATCCTATTTGATCAATCAATTAACCATTACAATTTTTCATTAAGTAAATCAATTACCCTCCTTGGTCAATCGATTAACCAAGTATATTTTCACATAATTTTTGAACATTATGAAATTGGTAATCGATTAACCCATATTAGTCAATCGATTAACCTCTGAATAAAGTTGAAAAATCTTGAACCAATGCAACACCTCTTCATCTCTAATGATAACAAAACCTTTTCATAACATTGAAAATGATCATGAGTATTTTCCAACTATTGTTTCTAATTTTCTAAGAGACACTTGTGTTGGTGTAAGCCCTAGAGGCCAATACTTTTGGTACTTGTATCGAATTATTTATTAATAATAAAAGGCATTTTCTTTATTATGGTTGATTAATAAAGTCCCTAGAATAGATAGTCCGTTTAATGTATTAAGTGTGACTTAATCATGAGAACACATTAAACATAAGGACACTATTCTTAAAATATCCGTAGTCGAGCTTTAATGTGAAGTGGGATAACATTAAAGCATTAAGACTATTATGTTTGTAGACTGATGATCACATCTCATGGATCATGGATAAAGAGTTATCAAGTCTTAAACATAGGTATGAATATTAGGAGTAATATTTATATCGGATTGACCCGCTATGAGAATACTATATAGAAAGTTATGCAAAGTGTCATAAGTTATTCTCATGGTGATAATAGTGTATACCACTCTTCGACCTGAAACCACTATGGATCCTAGATGTAGAGTTGAGTGCTTTATTACTGATCCAACGTTATCCGTAACTGGATGACCATAAAGACAGTTGATGGGTACTCCACGAAGCATGCTGAGGGACATGAGTGTCCTAGATGGAATTTGCCAATCCTGCGTAACAGGATAAATGTCTATGGGCCCAATATTGAACTGGACAAGGGTGACACGGTCTATACCTTGTGTTCAATATAGACATAAGGGCAAAGGGGTAATTATACACATAATTATTATCACAGGAGGTTTTGTCAGATCACATGACATTTTCGTGACTTGGGTAGCAGTGATGTGTTGCTAGATACCGCTCACTGTTTATTATGTTAAATGCATGATTTAATATAATTGCCAACGCCGCGAAAACCTATAGGGTCACACACAAAGGACGGATTGATGAGAGATAGAATAATTAAGGAACATCGTAAGGTACGGTGTACTTAAGAAGAATACGAAATATGGTAAAGTACCAAATACTTAAGTGATTTTGGCATATTCTGAGATATGGGCCAAAATGCACTTAAGTGGGCTTTTTGGCTTGAAGCCCACACAAGTGGTTCTATAAATAGAACCCCTTGGGTAGAAGCATTTACACTCCAGACAACACAACTGAAGAGTTGGAATTTCGTATCTCTCTCTCTCTCACTCAAAGCCTTCACTCACAAACAGCTAGCACTGCGATTGAAGGAATCCGTTCGTGTGGACTGAGTAGAGACGTTGTCATCGTTCAACGTTCGTGATCGCCCCGTGGATCTGTATCAAAGGTTGATCATTGTCAGAAATCTGCACCAAAGGTTTGAATCTCCACAAGAGGTAACGATTCTATCACTGATCATGCTCATTCGTAAGGATCACTAAAGGAGAAATTTTTATATTCCGCTGCGCCTTGGATGGCAATTCTCCTTCAACTTGGTTCATTATAAATAGAAGGATTTTTCAAATTCAAAATCACCTCTTTCATGAACAATTTACTTCTATTTTCAAGTGTTAGTAAAATATTGACAAATAAACTTTTTCTTGCATAATTTTTATTCATATGTGAAAAGGTTTAGTGAAAATATGTTAACACTTAAATGTTTATATCATCTTGATTTCTTTATTGAAGGAGAAGATTGAATTGTCAATATATCAGAAAAACAACAAAACTCTCAATTTTATCAAGTATGTCTGTACTAAAATTTATCAGTTTTTTGTATTTTATTCACCAAGTGTGTGGTAATTTTTGTTTCTAAGAACTGGTTTTTATTTTTATAGGTGTTTGAAAATAGGAAGGGTTATATTTCTATTTATTGGGAAAATCCTTTGAATCGGGGTGATTCAAAGTCCACCATAGTTGTTGGTGTTGTTGGAAATCAAAGAAGTGATTTGCTTTTTTGTTGTTGTTAGAATATTCTAGGAGAAATCTTGGTGTGAGGCTTGTACAAATATCTAACAATAGTGAAAATCTCTTATGGGGTGTGAAAGAACTAGATGTACTATTGGTTGATACGGGAAACTAGTATATATTTTGTGTTATTTATTTTTTTGCATTTAAATTTTGCACTTTACTTCATAAGTTCATCAACATTTTTCTGGAAAAATAAGAACATAAGAACTAGTACTTAAAAACTCTAAAAATCTGGAAAATCTAATTCATCCCCCTCTTAGATTGCACTTTATACTAACAATAATGCCTACTTTCGTTAGTGCATTACCGTATTCTAAACTAATGAGTTACTTGCTTTCACAATGTATCTCGTTCGTTTAGAATCCTGTAGACATAATAATTTTTTCTTTAAAATGGTAAAACTTCTTTCAATTGATATGAGACACTTTCGCCGCCTCATATACAATTGTTAAAAAAAATTATATTGGGAATCAATTATACCCTTTCAGTATATAATTAATGTCTAACATGTTCATACTTTCATAGGTAACCTAATCATTTAAAAATAGAAATCGAAACTAACGTGTATTTTAGACAATCCTCATGTCCTAAGTCCTAAAGTTACTACTTAAGAATGGCAAAGGTAAAAACGCACATATTAAACGTTCTCTAAAAAATGACAATTGCAATGGTTTTTATTTAAAAACGGAGTTCAACCGTTGTTGTTTGAGATCAATCTCTAAAGAAAAATACAACAACAGTTCTAAACAAGGTGTTGTCATTGGATAAAAAACAGTTCCTAAAGATTAAAGCAACACCTCGGTTTGACACAATTTGAAAACCGTAATCGTAAGTAAATGCAACGTTTTTTTTTTTAATTTTGCAACAGTTTTTTTGCTTTGGGTATAGTTAAAATGTTGTAGTGAATAAAAGACCAATATACTACTTTAGTTACTTTATAGTTTTTACATAAACATCCAAAATATATATATAATTATTTATTGACCCAAATAAAAAAATTATTTTTATAAGAAATAATAAATTATTAATAATAAAAATCAAAAGTAAGGGATAAAATTAAAAATATTAAATATATTTTACAAAATTTAACACTAAAATACAAAGGTCTTACAAAGAAGAATAAGGAAGTTGAATAACTAACTAACGACGGAGGTGCAACCTTATGACGACAATAACTTACAAATACGCTGAACAAATTAAATATCATTTTTGTAAAAAGAACTTAAGTAGGCTCTTATTGCTTTGTATTAATTTAATACCATGTAGATTAGCTACTAAAGCATTATATTTTAATAAATTGAGAGTCGTGATAGTAGAAAGGAAAGTGAAAAAAAAATTAGAATGTGCGGTATTGAGTTTCTAACTCAATAACCATGTATGGTTTGTTAACAACCAACATATTCAATAAAGTTGAGCCATCAAACTTAACTAAGAACAATGATTGTGGGCAATGCCACACATAATATCATTATCTAACTAGCCAAGACTGCTCATATGTGAACCTAATATACATAGGCTTTTTCTTTTAGAGCAACACCTTTGTGAAAGACATACCATATATTCACCAAAAACCTTAAGGTAATAGATGGGTGGATTCTCTCACTTATAAATGCTCAAATCTCCATATTTCCAACCAATGTGAGACTATTATCCACACTACTCACACTTGATACATTCTGAATACTCCCCCTCAAGTGTGAGTCCATAATGCTCCCCCTCAAGTGGAAGATCTTCTCACTTCCACAAACTCATGACACACTACTCACACCTGATACATTATCAATACTCCCCCTCAAGTGTGAGTCCACAATGTTCCCCCTCAAGTGGAAAATCTTCTTACTCACCACACTTGTGACACTCTTCAACAGAATGTTTCTTTACTCACCACACTCGTGACACACTACTCACACCTAATACATTCTCAATACTCCCCCTCAAGTGTGAGTCCACAATGTTCCCCCTCAAGTGGAAAATCTTCTTACTCACCACACTTGTGACGCCGTTGACTTTCGATACAAGTAATGCAGTCTCTTTCTCGAACCAAAGGCTCATGATACCATTTGTTGGAGGAATTTTTTATTAGGGAGCATTGAACATTGTGGGACTTCTTCTTTTAGAGCAACACCTTTGTGAGAGACACACCACATATTTACCCAAAACCTTAAGGTAATAGGTGAGTGGATTCTCTCACTTATAAATGCTCAAGTCTCCATATTTTCAACCAATGTGGGACTATTATTCATACTACTCACACTTGATACATTCTCAATATATATATATATATATATATATATATATATATATATATATATATATATATATATATATATATATATATATTTCATTAATAAAATTTAATTATAATTAGTGATAAATATTGGGGTCTATTACTTGAATGTAAATATTGTGATAAATGGAAATATATTTGTTACTTGACCTATTACTTGAATAGTAGGTCACACATAATCAATCATAACTATTGAATTTATTTATTATTAAGTTATTGGTAATTTTAGTAGTTTACCATGATGAAGAAATAAGTTTAGTTCACCATGTTATCCTTCACCTTAAAAACATTATTGAGTTCTTGTGTGATAGTTTAATTTGTGTTTAAATGTGTGGTAATTGATATTATTGGTGTTCAAAATCAAACAAACTCAATAGAAAACTGTAAATTAAACCAAATCAAATCGAAAAATGCAAAAAACTGCATTTGACTCAGATGTGTTCGGGCCATATTTTAACAAAATTGTGCGATTTGGTTATGCTTGCAGTTTATATTTTGCAAATCAAACCAAACCGAATCAAACCGCATTATGTTATAACTAAATTTCTATTAACTCACATTGAACAAAAACTTAAATCTATTATGCCTTAACTTTACCATTACGGACAATTTTCTCCTCATCACACTAAGGGTTTCAGTTTGAGCCTTCTCAAATATCTCATAGAAGTATCACGCCTTCTTTGTCAGATACATCTTGCCTCTTCTTCTCTAATATCTACTATCTTATATTCTTTCTTTCCACCTTCTCATATTTATGTTACTCTTCTATCTTTCAATTTCATTTTTATCGCACCTCTTCTTCTATAATCTCTCATTTCTTATGTTCTTTCTTTTTCTTCACTAATCTCTCATATCCTCTATTTTTTATATTTCATTATAATATTTTTGATATTGTTTTTTGTTTACTATTCTACTTTTGTCTAATATAATTTTTATATATTAAATGGGAAGTTGTTGTCAAAATATGATGAATTTTGTTGTTATTTGATAATGTATGAATGACTAAATACAAAGTTATGTTGTCATCTATATGTGTATGTATGACTCAATATTTTTTTTGTAAAAAACCACACCAACTGAACCAAATCAAACTGCATTTATTTGGTTCGGTTTTATTTATAAAAGTCAATCGAACCAAACTAAACCGCATATTTTTTCTCTTGCGGTTCGGATAGTTTTTAGCGTAAAAACTGCACAAACTGCACCACAAACATCCTAATTGATATATTGTTTATATGTGAGTTGTGTTGAGTATTATTTATATGAATTGTTGATTACTAATGTGTTACAATATTTTATTATGCAATATTGAGATGTGTTTGATTAATTTTTTCTATCTAGAAACATTATTAAGATCTTGTTTGATTTAAATTATGTTGAATGTGTAGTAATAGATGTCATTGTGAAAACTTGTGTTATAGTCATGTGTTAATTGTTGTAATTATATAACTATTATAATATTTGATAATTAACAAGTTGATCATATGCGATGAATGACTTGATGTGATAATTTATAGTAATATTATATTAGTGATGATATTGCGCTTATGACTAACTTTCAATGAATATTTGGTGTGTTGGATTAAGATGAATTGATTTAAGTATTTATGTATATCTATGCTAAGTGATGTGTGACAATACAATGTATATAAAAATCATGTGAAAATGATGAATTTGATGTGGTGATTTGAGATGATATTTGATTTGAAGAATTTTTATTGGTAAATATAATTATTTGTCAAAATATTGTGATTGTAATTGGAATCTTATTATTATTATTATTATTATTATTATTATTATTATTATTATTATTATTATTATTATTTTATTTTTTTCCTTGATGGATTTAGATGAATTGATATACATAATTCTGACGTATATGTATTAATTGATGTTTGAATGTGTAAAATACATTTTGATGAATAAGAAGATATGAAATTGAAATGTAATTTTTTTATGATTCCTCGTAGTTGATGAGATAAAAGATGGTTTTGACTCGTGCTAAAGATGATACTCCTAAGGAGTAACCTATGCCAATAACGGGAGGGACTAGATGTTAGGCTTTTGACATAGAAGTTATTTGTCGTCATATAGGTAGACAAGCCTAATAGATGTCAGAGAAGTAATTGACTTATAGAGTTGGTATGGTTCACTATCAATTAGAGCAAATTGTCGAGATGAATATGGTGTTGTATCACTAGAGATAAGTGACCATATGATGCAGTACCGCTTGAGATAAACACACCCAAAATTGAATCATAAAGTGTAATACATTATCACTTGAGAGAATTATTACACAAGTACAATATCAATTGAGAGAAGCACAACTGTATTTGGGTTATGAGTGTAGTGCAATAACGTAGAGAGAAGTACTATATAGTGCAATATCATAGAGATAAGTGTGATCTTTTACAAAGTAGAACGATACCAAATAAACTTAAGATGTTTAAAGTATATGAGTATGCATAACATTAAGTAAATTGTTGATTGAATAACTCTGACGAGTGGAATGTATATATGTTCTATCATAACAATTTGTGCTCAAGTTAATTTTTTATATGAGATCATTTATATTGTAATGTTGAGAATTATGTTAATGTCTGATATTGATATTATTATATTATATTATTACATGTTTTTGAAACTCATCCCTTCATGTGTGTTTGTCTTGCTTGACCATGTGTTTATAAAATCACAGTAAATACATGTTAATGAGTCTTGAAGTTTATGTTTTGGAGAAGTTCACTCATTTAAAAAAAAAGAAAATAATATTAATCAGTCACATTTTATTGTTATAACAATGACTCGATTTCATAATATTTAATTGTAACGTGTAAGTGAAAATGCGGTACCTATAACCTGTTGTGCAAAATATTTTCTTAATTATTTTAATTTTTATTATTCTCTCTGTTGAAAAATATATGTCACAAAGTATTTTCTTCTAAAATACTTTAATTTTAGAGTAAGTATTAATTTGGGGTTTAGTATCTCATAACCCTTAGTGGTAAGGTTATTATTTGTGTACTTTTATTAGTACAATAACAAATGAGGGATCGTAGGTTCTGACACGGTTGGTAAGTATCTCAATTCAATGATTGATTATGTTTTATTAGTTTAAGGTTCGAAACGTAATTTGGTAACTATTATTCAGTTATGTCACAAAGGTAATAAAGTAACATTTGATTCATCTGTATGCATGATTGTAAAAGCTAAAAGC
The DNA here is from genome assembly GCF_024323335.1 of Lathyrus oleraceus. NCBI lineage: Eukaryota > Viridiplantae > Streptophyta > Magnoliopsida > Fabales > Fabaceae > Lathyrus > Lathyrus oleraceus. The sequence continues at coordinate 20,678,240 of NC_066584.1, read as the reverse complement.
AATCAATTTTTTTACTATTTTAAGAGTGGGAATACCTACATTGTTAACTTACTAAATTGCATTCAAATGATGTTCGTCTGTTGAGTAAAAAAGATAAATCATAGATATGACATAAGAGAATATCACATATCCACATGAAACATTTGAAGAAATTGGTCCACGAGGAATTAGTAATCGGTCTTCAAAACTTATGTTATGAAAAGAATCAATTATGTGATGTGTTCCGAAAAGGTAAACAAGTAAAAGCCTCCTTTAAATTAAAAATTTTCATTTATATTAATAGGAATTTATAAATTTTGTACATGGATCTTTTTGCCCTTGTTATGGTGGACGATTAATCTCGCTATATCTTGACAATTTTCTTGTCTCATGAAAAGGACATGTTTTTTCCTTTCAAAAATTAGCTAAAGTTATTTAAAACGAAAAGGCTTGAGCATTGCATCTATTCAAAGTAATCATAAAGGTGAATTTCAAAATGTGGAATTCGAAATTTTTTGTATTGAGAATGGCATAAAGCATGTTTTTTTTGCTCCGGGTACTCCCCAACAAAATGAGATAGTGGAACTTAAAAAGAAATCTCTTGAATAGTTAGTGAAGACAATGCTCAATATAACCGACCTTCCTAAATATTTTTGGGCAAACGCAATAGCATTGCTTGCTTTGTAATAAGTTGTGCCTTGATAAAGTCAATTCTAAAGTTAAATCCCAATGAAATATATAAAGGAATGAAGGAGAATATTTCTCTCCTCCGTATCTTTTGATGCAAGTGTTTTGTCCTTAATAATAGAAAGGATAATCTTAGTAAATTCAACACTAGCACTGATGAAAGTCTCAGTAGAGGTATATGTTTTTAGTGTGCATGTGTTACGGAGAAAACTCTCGTAAGAGACAAATACCCAAATGAAGATATAAATCAAACCAAAGACAAAGACAAAAATCAAAACAAAGACAAAAAGAAATGACCAAGTTGAAGAAACAAATAATCATCAAGATCTACCTAAGGAATATATAACAATAAGAGATCCTTCAATCCATAATATAATATAGGGCATATCTAAGGGGGGTAACCACTCGAGACTCCCGTAACAAAGTATGTAATTATATGACATTTTTTTCAAATTAAGCCAAAAGACTTCTTTCTATGAAAAAATAGTTAAATTAATTTGAGTGAAACAATATTTGGGAACATATTCCCATATCTATGACTAATATAATGATTAGAACTAAATGGGTCTTTTGCAATAAACATGATGAAAATGGAATGGTTTTAAGAAATAAAGCAAGACTTGTTACAAAAGGATACAACCAATAACAAGACATTGATTTTTATGAGACATGTGCCAATGTAGCTAGATTAAAATCCATAAAAATGTTTTTAGTTTTTTTCATGCACCATTAATTTCAAACTTTTCCAAATGGATGTAAAGAGCAAGTTTTTAAATGGTTGCATTCAAGAGAAAGTGTATGTTAAGAAACCTGATAAAAGTTATTTACGGTTTAAAATAAGCCATTTGCACTTGGTATGCCCGTTTAAGCAAGTTTATGATTTAAAACAACTCTCAAAGAGGAAAGGTTGGTATTGTATTGTTCATTAAAACATATGAGCATGACATTTCAATTGTGAAAATTTATGTTAATGACATCATAGTCGGTGATACTAACGAGTCTATATATAAGGATTTCTCTAATATGATACAAAATAAATCTGAAATGTCTATGATGGTTGAGCTAAGATACTTTCTTGGATTTCAAATTCATCAATAAAAAGAATGAACATTCAAAAATCTAGCTAAAAATATTGCAAAGAGATACTAAAAAGATTCATAATGGAAAAAGAAAAACTCATTTCAACTTTCACGAGCACTGTGTAATTTAGATAAAGATGAGGGAGGAAAACTAGTAGAGGAAAAAATGTGTCATTTATGTATATCGTCTCAATATCATGTTTTTTCCCTGTATGTGTGCATGATTTCAAGCAAACCCCAAAGAATCACACATTATTGCGATCAAATGCATTTTGAGGTATCTTACTATTACATCAGATATGGATTTAAGGTGCCATAAAGGGACTTATTATGCTTTAGTTAAGTAATCTTATTCCCATTTAGTTCGTTGTAAATTAGATATGTGTCATTTGATTGATAACTTGTTTGTCTCTGGGTATAACAAGAAACAAGCAAGTGTCGTGTTATCCAAGTTATCTAGAATATGTATTTGTGTGTAGTTCTATTGCACATGTAATTTGGATGAAACAATAGTTAATTAATTATGGAATTAATCTCGAATTGTATCGATTAAATACGACAACACTAGTGACATAAACCTTACGAAGAAATCCAGTATTTCACTCTCATACAAAACACTTTGAGATTAGGCATCATTTCATTAGAGATCATTTTGAAAAGGGAGATTGCATAGTTGAGTTTTTGTCTTCATCTAATCAACTGAAATGCATTTTTACTCAACCTCTTCTTAAAGAAAACTTATTTTTTTATAAGAACTGAGTTAAGACTTCTAAAAAAATCACGCATTGCTGAATTTCTATATGTTATTTCTCAATGCAAAATATGTGTTGTTTATTTTTGTTCTCTCCTTATTTTTCTGCGATTTTTCATAATATCAAAGGGGGATAAGTACACTCTTATGGGGACTAGAATACACTCTTTTTATTTCGAGAGGGATTTAACCACTCAAATCCTTTTCATCTTAATATTTCTATTATATCATATTCTTGAGAGATACATTATCGTCATCAAAAAATATGAGAATTTGATTCTATATGTTATGCAAATAATTGTGCTTTTTATGATAACAAAGAGAATAAAGATGAATTATCATAAGCATCAACAACATCCACAACACTCAAACTAGATGTGATTCGAGCATCTCTATGTGACTCTATCATATTTATTTATTTTCATATGCATTTTGTTTCATTTATTTTATTTTATTTCAATTATTATTTTGATGTTTTTTTTTTTTAATTTTAGAACTTGTTTGTTTGGCAATTTAGCGAGGGTTACTCCTAACGCCATTTATTTGTATTGTCTATTTGTTAATGAATTTTCTTGTTTCTTGAGTATTTTTGGTTGCATTGCATTCTCTCTTTAGTTATTCATAAGCAAAAAATCTAAATATGAAATATATCATACACATACGTATGAATGCTCAGTTGTATATGGAAATTCAACTAGACTAATGAATAGATAAAGAAGAATAATGAATTCCATATGATGACTTATTCAATTTTTTAGATATATAAGTTGATGATATTTGAGTCAAATACTTATGTTTTAATATTTTTTTCCTTATATAAGAGAATATCCATAACCCGTGTATATTTTCTAGAACTGTTTAATCCATTTTTTTTTGACCAAAGTCATATTACATGTCCATAGTCTAAATACTTATTATTATCCACCTCTCTTTGAAGTTTTGCGATATTTAAAAAAATCTAATTTGGACACAAATTCTAGATTTCTAGTTGTCCATGTGATATCTACCTATTAAATTTGAGAGTGGTGGTATTTAAAATAGAGATATTTGAATAAAATTATTGAAAAACAAAAGAAAAAAAATTGCCTATTGAAATATGAAAGAAAAAAAAAATAAGAAAAAAATAGTACCTATTGAAATATGAAAGAAAAAAAAAGAAAGATTTTTTTTTTAAAATAGATATTTTTGTGAATAAAAATAAATAAAGTCTTTAAAAGTTAATACCATCCCCTAAATCTTATCTTGTGGTAAATATCTAGTTTCATTCTTTTACTATTATATTTTTAGATATTAAATTTTAAAAAAAATCACTTAAATTTAAAACTATTTCGAATATCTTTTTATAAAATTATTTTTAAAAAATACATCTTTTAAAACAAATTATGATTTTAATTATATTAATATATATTTATGTTATTTGATGTTAAAATTAATCTTTTTGATTTATAAAAAAAATTGGAAAACATTTTTATTTTTATTTTAATATAAATATAAATATATATTCTTTTAAAAATAAGACAAATGAGTTTATAATATCATAATCATATTTTAATTGGGTTAAATGAAGGAGTTGAGATTCTATATTAGGAGATAAAGTTGATTGTTTTAATTTAAACATGTTGCTCATACTATGTGTTATTGTATCATAAGGATGATAATTAATGAACGAAAAGTATATTGCTTTCTTTGTAAAAAAAAAACTGGAAAACGACTCTGCTGGGGATCGAACCCAGAATCTCTGGTTCCGTAGACCAGCGCCTTATCCATTGGGCCACAGAGTCCTTGTGTCATTAAATATTTTATTTTAGAAATTTATAAATAATTAAATTAAGGGAGAACAGTTTTTTTTTTTAAATCTATCATAAATATGAATTTGTCCGCTTTTTGTTTTATATTAGTAGTATGTTAACGTGTGTATATAAAGGAAGACTTCCACAAATATATAAATTATTGACATATACCACATTCTACAAGTTAAAAACTTAACCAATAAAATATTTAAAAAATGTACTCAAATATTTTTAAAAAAGATATAATATTATTGTCATTCTTATTTTTTAATAGGAAGTTCAAACGTATAATTAGTAGTAATTTTTATTTTCCAACAACGTATTTTATTGAAATAAATTGTATGAGTTATTTAAAGAATTCAATTGATATACACTGACGGTGTAAATTTTTTTTACACTGTCAGTTAATCACAACCACTAATTTATTTAAAAGATTTGACTTTCATTTTAAACATTTAAAAAGTAATACAGACGGATGATTGTGATGCATTGACAATGTAAAACTTTTTATACTGACAGTGCATAACAATTAATCTCTTATTTAAATATCTCTATGTTATTTACTATTTTATGATGTGTATTGGCTTGGGAGAAATGTTTTTAGAAAGAGGAGGGAGACTCTCTAGCACGCGTGTTCCTTCAATATGAAGATTTTTAAAGCCCTATTTCTTATCCTTCTTACCTAAGGCACCTTTAAAGGTCATTGTTATGATCCTTTGGTCATGTTTGTCCTAACTATTATGAAAGAGTCTTTGATCATCGAAAAACCTCAACTAATTATCGCAAAAAAATCGCTCAAGCGTTGAGCAATGTTTCTAACATATAGATGAGTCAACTCCCACAATCTTTTGTTGAATAATACATGATTGCCATTACAATCCCTAAGGATGAGTATTTTGTAGGTATCGAATCTTACAAGAACAACTTACATGGCTATATACTTAAGCCCAAAGGTACTACAATGCTCAAGATAGATGCCTTGCACGCTAAGCTTTCTTCTTTATGGAAGTATATCGGCAAGTGGACAATTACTTCCTTATGTAAAGGCTAATATGAGTTCTCTTTTTATTATTTGAAGCTATGTAGAGTTTGAGAACTTTAGGGTCTTGGAATTTAGCATCAGGATTGCTAAAGCTCTTTGCTTGGACTATAGACTTTAACTCAAGTTTGTAACAACAATCAACTTCTCATGTTTAAATCAGAACATCTAGGTTGACTTAAGAGTATTATAGGCCTAAGATTTTATTTCCATTTGATGGAAGCATTGGAACCTAATTTGCACTAATGCTTATATCAATAGGTCAATATTTGGTAGAGATTTTGGTCAATTTGTTACAAGATGCTTGTGGAGAGAATTGGGTTTGTCTTTTTTTTTTATATATATACTACGAAAACCTACCTGCATACTGTTACTTTTGCAAGTGCGTTGGGTATGAGGTGTCTGCTTACAAGAGATGTAAAGGTCACTAGGCTTAATGAGAGATGTCAAGGAAAAAATCTTCACAAGTTAACCAAAGAAGTTATGGCCTCTCATACAAGTGATACAAGCAAGTTGGTAGATGTTGACAACTCAGTTCACTCAGATGATGATCAAATATTTGTAGATTTTGAATTTGTTAAAGAAACTCAACTAGAAGATTTAGGCACAAATGATATTGAAGATTTAGAGGTTTCAAATGTCAACCAACCCATTCACCAATTCAGACACCTAAAATTTTCTCCACGAGTTGGAGTCTAATATGGTTGAGCAAGTTGAGCAAATTGATGATGACTTTGCAGGATCTTGACTAGACTTTGATGAATAACCTTTTCAATTGGTGACTTCCAAAAAAGAGATGAAAAATCATTTTCATCAAAATAAATACCATGTGATTATGTTCACGGTTGGTACATCCAACACTTGCTCGTGAAGAACACTTGTTAGAATGTCATGGGTCTGGCTAACTCCCCTACTAGGTTGGCCATAAAGAAATTAATTATTTCTAATAAACATGACTTTTGCTTCATAATTGAGGCATGGATGGACTCACATTCCTTCTCAAAGGATTGGTTGGCAAGGCTCGATCTTAAGATTTTTGTAGTCAACTCCAAACCTAAATTACTACCTAATCTTTGGTGTCTTTGTCTCACTCAGTTAATTCTAATAATTGTTTCCATTAATGATCAACAAGTCTCATTCACTATTGTTGAAGATGGTAAGACTTTTAGCATTTATGCAGTTTATGCCTTCATCCTTTAACTTGGAGATTCATTGGGGACTTTAACATTATTGTTGAAGCCAATATGCTCTAAGGTTTTCGTTATCAGGACATCATATGGAAACCACAAAATTACCTTTCTATGATATTCCGTGATATGACAGATTATCATACTCGCGTAATTTGTTTTAGCTTGGTTTTCCATCACATAAGTTAAAGAAAAATCATTCTTAGATATTTGTCCAATATATGCTTCATTAGGATGATGATATGTGTTTCCACATAATGAATGAGATGAATGTATGGGCGCATAAAGCTAGCATTGAAAGGAGTAAGAATTCCATTATTTACATTAAATGGGCAGGAGCGAGAAACATTACCAAAAAAATACTAATCACATGTTTCTAATTCTTCTGGATTGTACCAAGAGTCGGTGCATGGAAGATCACATATTTTGTTGAATTCTTCCAGAGTCAAGGAGATCAGATGCTTTTGAACCTCTAAATTGATTATCCCATATTTGTAGTAGAGATTGGATTAGAACATATTTACTAAACTTGGAAACATATCTCCTAATGAACTGCAGATAAAGTCATTCAACTCGGATTGAACAAAAACATTGAAAAATTGACAATCTTCAAAGAACCCAAGATCCAAAGAGTAGGCTTGGAGAAGATTCTTGGCATAAAAACATTTGCTAAAATTGTTATCTTATTCTTGTGTTGAAAAAATATTTAAGAAATATGTCGAAACAATAGAGCTTCTAGAGTTTCTTACTCTTTTTTTGTTTCATTTAGTGATGATGAACAATAACACTCAAGAACTCACAAAAACACTTACAAGAATGCAAGAACAAAAACAATGTTAGAGATAATAAAAATGAAGAGAAAATATGAGATGAGATGAATAGAAATGAGGGGAAAATACCTTTTTTATAGCCTCGCCTTAATCAATTGGATGAGATTTAATCAATTAAGACAGTACATGTAATTGATTATGATGGTTTATTGATGGTGACGGCAGTCCAAAAGTCATCTAATCGATTAAGTATTTAGATTTAATCGATTAGATGGCCAAAAATTAGAATTTTGAACGTGCCTAATTAATTAGCCTATTAAGGTTAATAGATTATAAGAATCTTTTTAGCTTCCTTGGTCCATTTGGGGCTTGGATGACTTTGGGAACTTCTTCTTTATGCACTCCCTTTATTTTGTCTTGACACCCCTTGCTTAAATTCATATTTTCTCAAACCAAAATATTAGTTCATATAAAACAAATTTACTGAGCACGTAAATAATCACTTGCTAGAGGATTAATCTGAGATTTCTTATCTTTATTCTATATCAAGTGATTTACCTTAAATTCTCAAGAAACTTTGAGAACTCCCCCATTGAAGACAACAACATCACACCGTTGATTTTTCATCTCTCTGAACATCGCTTGATATGAGAGTTGGTTTACATATCTTCAATGGTGATAAAGTAGTATCACAAAACTTTCTAAAGAGTTCCATAGCCATAGATATCCTCAAAATTATCCTTGGGTGAACTTTTAAACTTGCTTTGCACATATATTCTTAATTTGCAATTAAGCCCTCAAAGTTGCAAACCATACCTTCAAGATAAGTTAGGTTTTCATCTTCGGTACCCCAATTGTTTTAGGTCCATGGGTATTAGTGTTTCTAAAAGGCCTTGGAGTATTTCCCTTTTGACTATCTTAAATCATACAATTTAGAATAATTACAAGCTTATACATGATCAATCTTATTACAATGCTTGCATTTAAACATAGGGCGATTAGATTTCTTCCTACTATAGAAAATACTAATTAAAGGTTTATTATGTTTATACCCTAATCCATTCTTATTATAGGACGTCGTTTGGTTCAATGGAACTAAGTTTATGTTCTTTTTACCCTTAGTGAATTTTATTAGGGTTTCATGCAATTTATCTACTTCATTTTTTAACTAAACACATGTTTCACATTTAACTTATTCTAATGATTAATTTCTAATATCAACTAATTCTTTCCCCAAGAATTTTATTACTATTTTCCAGAGAATCAATATAATATTTAAACTTCACGACACTTATTTATAAATTTTCATTCTCTTTACTGAGCTTGACACTTAACATAAACATTTGCTTATAAGTTAGAGTTGTTACCTCAATATTATCATCTTCTTTTATGGCTATGAGGCAAACATGTTCTTCTTTGTCCCTTTTAGAGGATACTTCATGAGAATCTTAAGACGAGTTATCTAATATACCTTTGAATACATATCTGCATTAATCTATACATGAGTCTCTTTAGGTCTCTCCCATTTATTACTCTTATTTTGGAGATATTTGATATGGTGAATATCCAAAGAATTTTCTAAATGTTGATTCTTCAAAGGTTATTTCAGATGTTGGTTCTTCATAGGATTGTTCATTTCTTGTGATATTTATTTCAAACAAAACATTCGGTGTTGATTTTTTTTATCACTTCTTTGAGTAGTCTTTTTGACGACGATGAAGACTCTTTAAAGAGAGAATAGGAAATGGAGTAATTGAAAGAAATAAAATCAAAGAGATGAAGATATGGAAATACAGCAAAAATAAATAAAGAGCTAAAAATTCAAGAGATAAGGGAATAAAGAAATAAACCAATGATTTATACAAGTTCAACCTAATCACACAGTCAACTCATATTCCCAAGAATTTGTTCTTGAGAGTCTACACTATACGAGATGTGAGCTTTTCATAGGTTATGCGAATGAACCTTTTTACAACAAAATAGCAGATTTTACACTAGATAATCTCCAAACCAAACGAGAAATTTTATATTGGGCTAAGCTTAGAATCAAACATAGATTTTATATTACGTTGAGCTCAAGAATCAAACAAAGTTATTGACATCTAAACATAATAACCAAACGATAGCTTTTAATAGGTTGAGCTAAAGAATCACATATGTATTTACCTAGTTAATCTCAAGAACCAAACAGAGTTTTTCATTGGTTTATCTGAAGAACAAAACATAGACTTCTTTTGAAAATATTACTCAAGATACACGACCCTCTTTATTAAATTATAGTATTATTACAACACCAATATTACAAGAAAACATCACATATATTTTTCACTCTGAAAGCACTAAGGCAACTTTGTGGGAAAAAAGAAAGATAATGAAATGAAGTAGAAAGTAAGAAAATGTGAGTGAAATATGTTTTATGGTGTATTTTGAAATCAAGGGAAACCCTCTATTTAAATAAGAGAAATTAGTCTAAAAAAGAAAAATACATATGGGCATTTAAATTATACAATTCGTTACGTATTAAGGATTAATCGATTAGAAGTTTCAAAATAACGGCAACCCTAATCCTAAAAAGGAAATCATACAACAATTGTGTGTCTTAATCAATTCAGAGTATTTCTAATTGATTAACAAGTCTTTTCCTTGGCTCTAATCTATTGGATTAAGTTTTGAGTCCATTAGGCAGATTATAAATGTTTCCTAAATGATTAGGAATGCTCTTGGTCAATTGCATGTGCCTCTTGATAGTTCTTACATAGGTTATAAGGTGTTTTAGAAAATTAAGAGAGGTTTAAAAAAAAATTTATGAGTGTGTGAGTTGACTTAGTAATTATATAATTACTCTTATATCTTTACAATATACTAATCACTAAACATGGACCAGACGAGCTTTCACACTTAATCTCTTTTACAATCTTTGAAGCTTCAAGATCCCTTGTTTGATTCATCATTTATACAATACTTCGTCTAGGACTTGATTCTTTTGTCTGATGAGGCTTAATAATGCTTATTTGATATACACCATCATTAGAGTTTATTGAGCAGGAGATCATAAAGGACTTCATCGAATGTCGTTTTACCTTAGGTGTTGTCCTTATTTATTTTGGCATTATATCTTGATCTCACAAAAGCTTCTTAATATAAAATATTAATCACCGTTTCTTCTTGATAGACGAAGACATTACTTCATGTCGTTTGACATTTAATGTTGTAATCAACAAAACCAACGCGAACACACTAAGGTTGCAGTTAGATGTACTTATAAGCGCATTAATCCACAACTATAATAGAACAATGAGTCACAAATCATTAACCATCATATGAACACATTTAGCAATTATTATGATTATTATTAAAAATGAATTATAAATGTTCAAATACAAACATATCTACCTAATAACACTTGAGTGTGTACCTTGATTATGACATTTTACATTCTTTATACTCAGACTCCATGGTTTTTGAGAGTCTTCAGCCATATTCTTATGGGCAGGTGTCATAATATTACTCGTTATGTCATCTAACGACCTTCATTTTATTATGTATCATGATCATGTGTATTATTAAGATGGAACTTGATATTAAATTTATATCTTGTACCACTTCCTTTTTATATTGTATTTCCTTGATCCCATGGTTCATGATTATTAACATTGGGATTGGATTGCCCTTAATATAGGCCAACATCTTAATGAGCCAATGTTATCTTAACCTCATCCTGGGTAGAAACAATTACCCCCAAGCATTTTCTAGAAGAGCAGGAACGTGTCTTGTGAAATCATTCTAAGAGGGTGCAAAATGGATGATGGTATTAGTATCCATCATTGACTTTTAGCATGGTGTCTTATCACTTTATATTCTTGTGAAATCATGATTTATCACTTTATATTCTTACCTCTCTTTGTCAGGAAATGATGGGTTTTCTTGAAATATGTTCCCTTAGCCGCCTGCCATGTGTGAATTTGTAGATTTTAGCATGGTGTCCTATCACTAGACTTAATATGATGATTTTTTTAGGAATTTTCATTTTCATTAACATTTTGACAATGTCATTTTTTACATGTTCTTCCATGCTTCACCATTCACTTATCATACTTATAGATTATGGGAATTTATCTTACTATATCCCCTCTCGAGGGAAAACACACATATAAATAATTGAATTTTTTACATGTATTTTTTCTCATTCTCTTCTAACTCTAATTCCATTTCATGCTCCTACTATTAGTGTTCTTTCTATGCGTTGAAGCGTTTTCTCCTTCTTAAACAATCTCAACTCTCTGATAAGTTTTCATTTTCCATTGCACATTGTATTTATAGGGTATGTTAGATTTGGTATAATAATGGTTTTAGGTTAGCGTGGGTCTTTTGTGTGTTGGTACGATAATTTCTCTTTCTTTATCTCTTTCACACGAAGGAGAATGGTGAGAAAACAAGATTGCTTTCCTTGAATCTCACTATTCTTTTTGTTTGATTAGGTATAATGTTTTAAGTCATCCAATATCATTTGAACCCATAATTTATGAGTATAAGTGCAACTTTTACTCCTATGTAAATGACATTTACCTAGGGACCCCTTTGATATATTTTGATTCGTCAAAATCGAAGAAATATGAAGTAGTTAATGAAGTAGGAGTTCCTATCGATGATTGGACTGTTAGCATTTTATCCTTCACCGATATAGTTTTCCAAGAGTTTCTACATCCTTCTTTTCCCATGTCAGGATTCATGTTGAAATACATGGGTTTCTTTCTTTTGTTTACTACCTTTGAATAAGACATTATTCGATATTTGGTATAAGTGCCTTCATAGTTGCATCCTAACCATTGGGATTTTATTAGGGCTTTCCATTTTGTATGTCAATATATAGATTGGGAAGCTTATTTGAGGGTCTTCTTCCAAACTTTGCAGTTGTTCGGGAACGCTCTACTTCCCCTTGGGTCTTAGTTCATTTCAAGTAATCCCTAAAAATGTTTGAATTTTTTATTGAGTCTCTACAAATTTTCAAGTTTTGTTATGTTGTTTTCATTGAGTTTCTTACGACTGAGGTTCACCTAAACATATGTAACTTTGAGGAGGAGGTATGTGACATTGTATGTGAATCTGAACTCCCTCGATGTTGGGATCATTATATTTTTAGTCATGCAAAGGCAAGCCTTTCTAATAAAATATCAAATCTTTCTCAAGTGGAGACAGAAAGTATTGCCACCGTCCAACATTTTGTTGATGGTTTTGATCAAATATACTTTTACGATTATAAATATGAATCCTATGAGATGAATTATCGACACATTGATACACAATCCCCTAATTTTGGATGTCGACTGGGACGAAGCTAAGGGTTTGTTGAGTGTGTCTGAGGACCTTTTTTCTCTTTTCCTTATACTTTGAATATTCTTTATTAGATTGTTATTTTTCCTTTCAATTTCTCATTATAGATAACATGTCTCTTGATGAGAAACTCAAGGCCTGAAAAAATATATGGCCCAAGCTTGGACCAAGGTCGCTCAAGCCATGTTGATTTAGGATGCCCCGATGGTTGAAGATGGAGGGATCCTTTCAAGTACAACGTCTAACATGATATTTTCTTCTTTAGTGGCCACCTTTCCTAATTGTTTATGTTTCAAAGAAGAGGAATAGTTTAGTTTGTAACACCCCGAATATTGTTAGATTAATTTAAATATTATTTTAATATGATTATTTGAAGGTAAAAGGATTTATTAAATAATATTGGGAATTATTATTATTAATATAGATGTTATTTATTTTAATAATAATTAAATAAATAAAGTAAATGGAATATGAAGAGTGGAAGGGTAAAAGTGGAATTGGATATAAGAGGCCAAAGTGAGAACTCAGAGTTGTTTTCACGTAATTTTGCCTCAGAGTCAGAGAAAGGGAGAAACGCTGAAGAGAAAGAGAAGGAAGAGGAAAAGGCCAAAGATTGCTCAGAGCTTCCTTCAATCCAAAGAGGTAAGGGGTCTGAACCTTATTAAACGATAATATGCGAGCAAATTCATGATATGTGTTGAATTGTTGATGGATTTTGGGGATTTTAGGGAGATTGGGAAAGTTGGGGTTTTGATGGAAAATTCTCCGATTTGTGAGTTTTGTTGAGTTATATGCATTGTAATCGAAGTATGTTGTGTATATATGACTGTTAAATGTTGATATTGGGTTGTTAGCTGTGGGGTATGAGTTATGGCGAGTATAGAAGCAAAGCTGCGCTGGTTTCCTTAGCAGATGGCTTCTGTTCGCGCGCGATTCGCGGCGCGAAGCCCAGTTCGCGGCGCGAACTGGGCAGGATTCAGAGGAGTTCTGTAACGCATCGTTCGCGGCGCGAACCCTGCTTCGCGGCGCGTACTGAAGCGAATTAATTGTTCGCGACGCGCTCCTTCGTTCGCGGCGCGAACTGTGCTGTATTGGAGAAGTTCGCGGCGCGTCCCTATGTTGGCGGCGCGAACTGTGCTGTGAAGTCAATGTTGGTGAGTTTTTGAGTACGTTGAGTTGCGAGACTCTTAGTAAGTCGCTGTAATTGTATTATAAACAATTAACAGTGATTATATGATTGTGTATGAGATGTTGAACGTACGTGTTTAGTTATAAATGTGTTATGTAACGATGTGATATTGTTGTAATGTTGTTGTTGTTTTGTTGAGTTGTATGTCATGCTATTAATGATGATGATAACATGACTATATGATGCTGTTGTTGCTATGTTGATTATGATGCATGTTTGATGTGCATGCATTCATGAAAGGCCGATGCCTAGTGATGAACGGACTGAGTTCCAATGATGTTGTTGACTCCGGGCTTGTTGAGAGGCTTGGTTCCTTGCGGGGAACTCGGATTCTATGGTGATGAATCTGGGAGTGGTGATCCTGTAGTTGGTCACAAAATGGGTATACCGAGTCGTGTTGAGTCATGCATGGGTGTGTGCATTGCATTTGATATGTTGTTTTGTTGATGTTCATGAGTATGTTGATTATGATGATTATGATGAGCTGTGTTGGCATGTGTGAAATATATTTATGTTTGTATTCCTGTCGTTATATTATTATTTAATAATGTAATTCTCACCCCTTCTGCATGTGTTTATGTTCATCTATGATGAACAATGTGCAGATAAAGAGGAGTAGCTATTGTCGAGGTTTGAAGAATAAGTGTAGAGTTATTCTACAGAGTCGAGTCAAATGCTCTGGTCATGTGACACCGGGGTTATGGGATTCGATAGATAGTTGGTTATTATTTACGTTGTTTATGATGACTAAATGTTGAGATGTTTTGTTGAGAAAATGTTGAGATATTATTATGAATTGTTATATGATGAATTATAATATTCGTGTTGTTGTCCGCTGCGAAGTTTTAAATATTAAATAATATGTTTTATGTTGTAATGCAATAAGTGTTATGTTGTAAGAAATGTAAACTCTTCTACATGTTGTACTCTGATAATATATTTAAATATGTCGTTTGGGTAGAAGGGTGTTACATTAGTGGTATCAGAGCATTGTCAGTCCAGTCGAGTCATAATGTGAGGTTTTCCCTGTTGGTCGATTAGTGTAAATGACACTGTCGATATTTAACGGTTGTAGTGGTGTTGTGCAGAGTATGGCTGGAGAAAATGACCGTGCGATTGCTGAGGCTTTGGCTGCTATGGCGCAGGCTATGCAGGCGCAGCAGAATCCGCCGGTCGACGAGTTCAAGAATTTGGGAAGGTTTCTGAAGAATAACCCTCCTACATTCAAAGGGCGCTATGATCCAGATGGTGCTCAGATTTGGCTGAAGGAAATTGAGAAGATTTTCCGGGTGATGACGTGTACTGAAGCACAGAAGGTGCAGTTTGGTACGCATATGTTATCTGAAGAGGCTGAAAACTGGTGGGATAACACTCGCCAGAGAATTGAAGTACCAGGTGCTGAGATGACTTGGGAAAGGTTCAAGACGGTCTTTCTGGAGAAATATTTTCCTGCTGATGTGCGATGTAAGAAGGAGATGGAATTTCTAGGACTGAAGCAGGGTAACATGTCTGTTGCTGATTACGCTTCGAAGTTTGAGGAGCTGGTGCAGTATTGTCCTCATTATAATAATGCTGATGCTGAGGAATCCAAGTGTGTCAAGTTTGAGAACGGGTTGCGTCCCGAGATCAAACAAGGCATTGGTTACCAGGAGATTCGTAGGTTTCCTACACTGGTTAATAAGTGCAGGATATTTGATGAAGATAGCAAGGCTAGGACTGCTCATTACAAGAGTCTTAATGAGAAGAAGAATAAGGATCGTGGTAGTCCTTATGCATCTCCGAATGGTAAAGGTAAGCAGAAAGTGGTAGATGAGAAGAAGCCAAGTGGGGGAGGATCTCCCATAGCTGGTAAATGTTTCAAGTGTGGCGAGCCAGGCCACCGTGCTGATAGCTGTACCAAGAAAGTGCTGAGATGTTTCCGATGCGGTCAGGCTGGTCATAGAGTTACGGAATGTAAGGATGCTGGTCCGACATGTTTTAATTGTGGCGAGAAAGGCCATATCAGTTCGCAGTGCTCGAAACCGAAGAAGGCGGCTACTGCAGCTCATACTACTGGTAGGGTGTTTGCTCTGAGTGGGGCTGAAGCTCCTAAAGAAGATAATCTGATTAAAGGTACTTGCTTGATTAATAATGTTGAATTGCTTGCTATTGTTGACACTGGTGCTACTCATTCGTTTATTTCGTATGAGTGTGCGACCGGGATTGGTGTGATTATGTCGTCCCTAGGCGGAAGTATGGTGATAGATACTCCTGCTAATGGTTCTGTGAAGACTTCTGTTGTCTGTCGAGGTTGTCATTTGACGATCTTTGAGAGAGAGTTCGTGGTTGATTTGGTGTGCCTACCCTTGCACCAAATTGATATTATTCTGGGAATGAATTGGCTAGAATTCTATGGCGTGTTTATCAACTGCTATAGTAAGACGGTGCGGTTTTCTGAAGTTGGTGAGAATGATGAGGCAAGATTTCTATCTGCTAGGCAGGTGGGGGATTTTGTGAAAGATGAAGCTCAGATATTCGCTTTATTTGCGTCTCTGCAAGCGAATAAGAAAGTGGTGAGTGTAGATTTGCCTGTTGTCTGTGAATTTCAGGATGTGTTTCCGGAGGATGTAAGTGAATTACCTCCAGAACGTGAAGTCGAATTTGCCATTGACTTAGTACCAGGTACGAGTCCAGTGTCGATGTCTCCTTATAGAATGTCGGCAACTGAATTAGTTGAATTGAAGAAGCAACTTGAAGAATTGCTTGAGAAGAAGTTTGTGCGTCCAAGTGTTTCTCCTTGGGGTGCACCAGTATTGTTAGTGAAGAAGAAAGAAGGTACGATGAGGTTGTGTGTCGATTATCGGCAGTTGAATAAGGTGACTATCAAGAATCGGTATCCATTGCCGAGGATTGATGATTTGATGGACCAGTTGGTTGGAGCTCATGTTTTCAGTAAGATTGATTTGCGGTCGGGTTATCATCAGATCCGAGTG
The DNA here is from genome assembly GCF_024323335.1 of Lathyrus oleraceus. Classification (NCBI taxonomy): domain Eukaryota; kingdom Viridiplantae; phylum Streptophyta; class Magnoliopsida; order Fabales; family Fabaceae; genus Lathyrus; species Lathyrus oleraceus. Next base: position 20,661,466 of record NC_066584.1, on the reverse strand, counting down.
AAGTCAGATGATATTGCGAAGATGTAACACCTCAAAATTTGCCCTCCTCTCTTGGGACTAGCATTAATATATTTGCATATCATTTTAGGGCATTAGGCATTTCATATTGCATAACATGTGGTTACATAGTGCAAGCCATCTTCCCAAGTCTTGATCAGGAGATGAGGAAGTTCAAAGGTGCAAGCCTAGGGTTTTATTGACTGATCATGGCCATCTGAGGATTGGACTGTGAATTAGGGTTTCATGATTTCCAAGGATAGTGGTCTTCATCTTGTTTGAATTGATACATCATCATCATCATGGTTGGATGTCATCAGGAGATTGGAGAAGATTCCTTGAGATTAGGGTTTTGACCACTGGTCAACCCTAATCAGTTGTATTGGGCCAATCAGGGCTGGATCAGGAGATGGGGTTTATGAAGGAGATGAGGATCATTTTGTGACTATATGGTGCTTATGGAGGCTAGGGTATCACCCTTGAGCCATTTCAGTTGGAAATTGGGGCTCAGATTGATCAATGCATTGCTAAATTCATCTATCAGATGAAAAGTCAACTGTGGTCAACTGTACATGATCTGGTGGATTTGGAGGTGGAAACAAGTTAGACACACTTCATTCATGTTGGAACAAGTGTTGAATGACATTGCAAAGCTTAAAAATGAAGAAAATCAAGTCAGGACAAAAACTGCCAAAAATAGCAAGTGACTTGTAATTGAAGTTTCCAAAAATGGAAAGTTTTTGACCTCAAAAACAGAAGTCCAAGGAAGCTTCAAATGAAAAATTGTTCAACATGACAGATGTAGATCTTGTTCTCACCTTTCCAAAAAGTCCAAGAACTTGAAAATCCGATGTACGGTTTGCGAGATATGGCTCAGTGAATTTCAGAAAAGACCGTAATCAGGAGGCCATAACTTCCACATGGTTTGTCCAAATTGCAAGTTCTTTATATGCACAAACTCCATTTGACATGTACTTTGAGGGTGCATCATTGGATTTGTTCAAAAATGGCCAAGGCAAAAAGTCACTTTTCAACTGGACAACTGAATTGGACCAGGGGCAAAATCGTCCAAATGTCAAAATAATTAGAATTTTTGAATGGGACTTTTTCCAACACCTCAGGAATGGCATTTTAAGTATGTTTGAATATTCATTTCATGGCTAGGCCTCATAATTTGAGTTTTGGCTCGAAGAATGGAAATGCAAAATTGGACTTTTTTCTACCACATAGTGAAATTCAAGAATAGGCATCCAATTGAAATGAAACTTGTTTCTACACATTGCATATGACATTTTGGACTTGTTGGAACCAAAATTGAGCTGCTACATGAACTGATTTGGAGAGAGGGCATTTTGGCCAAATTGAAGGAAATTGCACTTTCACTTAACATTACCATTTAACTAATTAAGTGGATTAGTGGAGGATTAAGCATCCATATAAATTCTAAATCATTTCCTAATCATAACAGAATCTCCACATTTACAAAATTCAGATCTAAAAACCTCTCATTCTCTCAAAAATTCCATTAAGAACACAAATCTTCAAATTCATCAATCTTCACCAATTGTGGATCAATTTGCGAATTTCTTTTTGCATTGATCTTGCCTCAACCTCTACTCCATCTGTTTTCATGTTTCAACCTCCAAAGCCGCGCCAAAAGCTGCTGCACTTTCAAGCTCCATCCATGGTGAATCGCGGATTCAAGAGCTGTGAGCAAAATTGAGCAAAACGGAGCTTCACACCACTCTTCCTATAGCCAATACTGCTGCTGTTTTGCCAAATCGCGCGCGAATTCAACCGATTCCACCACTGCCATAGCAGGTATCATCGAAATTCGATCGTCATGCTTTGCCAAATAATTGTGTGCGTGAGAAAGGTCTTGTCGCGTAGATTACGGTGCTGGTTTCGGAATTGAAAATGATCAATCGTAGGCTGAGAAATCTTGACTCGAAGTTTAGATCTAAAACCCTAGGTTCATCGATTCTTGAGATTTAGGAAGTTTTAGGTTAATTGGAGTTGAGATTCATGTACTACACGTTCGTACGATTCCAACGGATATAAGTTTGTTAGTTTTGGTTAAGATTTGAGAATTCGTGTTCTTGGACGTTCTTCAAATTTCTGGACGGAAGTGACGATGAAGAGGCTTGTAGATCCTGATTTCGTTTCAAAAATTCAAACTGGGAGTTTCCCGCCCCCGCCTCTTTAATTACCAAAATGCCATTTCCTTTATTTATTTAATTAATTCAATAAAAATCTAAAAAATGTTAATAAATATCATAACACCTTAGAAAAATCATAGAAAATTATAGAAAAATCACAAAAATATGGAAATAATTTTGTTGACTTTGTGGTTGAATGTAGATGATTTTTGACCTATTGGTCAAAGTTATGCTTGGATTATTTTGCATTTTTGCCTAGGGTTTCTTCCACATGTGCATTTGTGATACCTTACACCATTTTGATCATGAAATCCTCATAATGTAAAATAAATTCTTGAAAATTTTTGTGATGATTCTAGACACATCAATGGTCATTTCCATGTAAATTTCATGAATTTTTGATACCTGGTTAGAGAGCAGCAAATTCTGGAACTTAGGTGTGACAATTTGTGTCACACCTCTTGATGTCAACTTGCAGGATTTTTTTGAGTGACCTATACATGTTAGAATTGGCTGAAATTTTGCATGGTGAATTGTGGACATGTTAGGATGCTTGATGAATTTTTGTAGGATTTTTCACTGTATTTTCAATTTAATCTTGATTTTTCATTTCTGGTTGTTGAAATTGCAAGCTCATGTGATACATGTTGGTAGATTGATTGGGAAATCCTCATATTGTATTGTATGGCCATGAAATTTGATATGCATGAACTAGACACATTGTGTGACCTCCCTGTTTTGGTCTCATCCATTTCTTTGTTGTTTTCAATGAGATATGAATTTTTGAATTGGATGTATGCATTGATGGTGTGAATTGAAGCATGAAATTGTGTCTGTTTTTGTTGATTTTCATTGACATGGTTCCATTTGCCCAATTGAGCTCAAATTTGACATGGTAGACCTTGATTGACCCCTGTTTAGGTGTATTTAATTTGAGATTTTTTTGATGTGTTTTGGCATGGCTTTGAATGCAATACTTCTGTTTGTATATTTGGTGCTTCATTTGAACCAATATGGATTGTTTTGTGCATGAATTGAACTTGATGGATGATATAAACATGAGACCAATGATGTTTGCTCTTGTTTGATGTTAATTTGATGTTGGATGGTGGATACCTTGCTGTTTTAATTTTTTTCTTGCTTTTGGACCCTAGGCTTGGCCTAGTGGTCTAGTTGCTAATATTTGCTTGGTTTTTCAGGATCAAAAGCATAATGTACATGGAGAATGATCCAAATCCAATTTTGATTGATGTTGTGGATGTTTGTACACTAACATAACATTTTTTTGTAGGTGTTGGAGCTTGGGCTTAAGCCTTGAGCTTGCTTTGTGTTGTATTGTTTAAACTGTTTGATTGTTTGCCGTATAGTTTGTCTGATTGATTACTGATTGAGTTTGATTGTTTCCAGGTACTTTAGTTGCTCAGTTCTTTGTGAACTTTTGCTTTGCGTTGCTTAAGCAACTTGCATTTGAGGTATAACCTTCTTACTTCATGTAGTCTGGAGACCCGGCTGTTACCGGGCCGGGCAAATTGTCTGAAGTCCTCCTTAAGAGGCAATGCTTGTGTATGTTTATTTTTAAGCCAAGCAGGAAAAGCCCTTCAAGTAAGGCAATTGGTGGAAGGTAGGGACAAGCAACCTGTCCCCCACTATTCAGTTGAGTCTTCTCCTTGCTCCCATTACATGGTTGTAGCATTGAGATCAAAAGCCCAAGATCTGTGCAGTGCACATTGAGTCAGAGTCATCGAGTATAAAAGGGTTCCCCTATTCTGGACCCATGCTCATTTGTCAGCTCTCCCTGGTTAGGGATAAGAGCTGTGAGGTCTGATCCTCACTTCATCCCATCATCTGCTTCACCTTAGCCTCGTAATGGCAAGGTTAAGAGCGAAACCAGCCTGTACAGACGACTTGCTTAGGCAGTCAAACCTGATTGATTGAGCCCCTTGTTTGGCTATAGTGCGTGTTATGTGGATATCTGATTGACATGCTTGTTTGAGATACCTGTTCTCATTTGATGATGTATGATTGTATGCTTGTGTGCTAGCTTCTTTCCTGGTTAGGTTAGTTTGCTTATGCAAGTAGGATAGAAAACCGAACTTAGGGTTAACGATGCATGACAACATTAGGCTCGAGTCTCAGCTCCCTAGTTGTGTATCTTTCCCCGGTTTCTGGTTAGCAATTTAGTCCCTTTCAGGGGAACTACATCGCCCTGATCCTCGTGCCAGACGAGGTATGTAGGCAGGTGGTCGTGCGAGACCACTCCGGGCAACCTTTTTCTTTTTTGCGTGTGTTTACCTGTTATCTGATTGTGTTTGGGTTCGGATGCCGACGTAAGCCCATTGATTGGCAGTTGGGCTCCACGTTTGCCCTTTTGAGTGTGTTTTGGTTCGGATGTCGACGTAATTCCATCCAGTGGTTGTCGGGCTCCATGTTTGCCACCCTTGTTTGTTTTTGTTGTTTTGTGTTGTTTGGCGTGCGTAAGCCGAACTACAGAGGCTCTGATTCTTGTTCCAGACAAGATATGTAGGCATAAGGTGCGATACCTTATCGAGCCCGCTTCTCTTAACCCCACCTGCGTTCCCCTGTGTGTGTGTGTGATGTTTAGCAACCTTTTCTTTTCTAGGACGTGGATCCCTAGGAGTACCTAGGACGTGAGGGGTGCTAATACCTTCCCCTCGCGTAACCGACTCCCGAACCTTTTCTCTCTGGTCGCGAGACCATGTCTTTCCAGGTTTCTCTGAGCGTTTCCTTTCCCTATCTTGGGATAAATAACGTTTAGTGGCGGCTCTGTGTGTTTTTATTTTCGAGTCTCGCCGGTTTTTTCGCAGGATGCGACAGCTGGCGACTCCACTGGGGAACTTCGATGTTGACCTGTGCTGGTCCTTCTTCCCTAAGCGAGTCCTTCCTAGCGTTTTAGGATTGGTTTGGGTTGCTTATTGTGTGTTATTTATTGCATTTATTATTCTAACCAGTGTGTATCTATATTTGCATTAATGTCTGCATGCATCATACTATCATGTTGTTGCCGTCCTCTATGCAGGTGGTTCCTCTGTTTGGGGTGGGTGTTCTGAGTGGGGCTAAAACCCAGGCCCGAGTATACACCTAGGACTAGTGTGGTCTCACGTTGCCTCTTTCATGTTAAGTCAACATGTGCCTGGCGGCGTGATGTGCCACAAGCCGGACGAGGCTCACTTGATAGTGCTCATCTCTGTGGATATTCCGCTTTGTTTGAGTCACTCCATTTGAGTTGTTGACTCTGGTGACCGATCATTCCCGGATCTTTGGTTTAGACGATTTTAAGGGAGCTACAATGGCACACCCGCAAGGGCAAACCCATTGAGTATCTCCGCCCGATTGTCGAGACCATTATCCGCCTTAGGAGGACTTGATTAGAACTTACCTGTGAGGGGAGGGTTGTTCTGTCAGATGTTTGTTCAGATAGCCTTCAGATGGTGACTTTTGATCTGTGATTCAGAGACATAATTATAAGTCGGATTTATGGTCATTTATTGCCGTGACGCCGGAGTGCTGTCCGTGACTTATCAGTGGGGATCCGTTTATTTCGGATTCCCCGGGCCGAGATATTTTATCAGTGGGGATCCGTTTATTTCGGATTCCCCGGGCCGATTCAGATGGTGATGGTGTGTCTACTCGGATATGGTTTGGTGATGATGGTGATGATGATGTATCTGTCTTCCGTTTATTTCGGAACCTGTGGGTCAGAATTGGGATTGTACATTCCTCAGATGGTTATGATCAGTTCAGAGCCCAGATTCAGTGCAAATGATCAGATGGCTTGGAGGATGGCAACGCATTGCATTCATTCATCAGCATCATTACATTTTGCATTAATTGCATCTAACCCATGTTTACCCATATGCAGGGACACTTTTGATCGAGATTCTGGTTGAGAGATTTCTGTTCAAATATGAGGACCGGTTTGAAAGACAATGTTGCCTACAGTTTCTTTGATCCAGAGATTGGTGTGCTCAAGGATATGATAGCATTGATTACTCCTGACCATGTGGGAATGTTTAGAGAGTCATACGGCGGTATTCTGAAGATGGTTTTCAGACTCACTGACTGCGACAGGAGCGCCATCCACACTCTTCTTCAGTTCTATGACCCTGGGTTGAGGTGTTTCGTTTTTCCAGACTATCTGTTGGGACCTCTGATGGAGGATTATGTCAGCATCCTGGGTATTCAGATCCGTGATCAGATTCCTTTCCATGTCACTAGGGCGGAGCCGGATGTCCTTGGGATTTCACGTGCTCTTTATTTGAGTCCGGAAATGGTCAAGGAAGGTTGGAAGGAGAAGGGAAAGTTACCTGGGTTTCATTTGAGTTTCTTGGAGGCCAATGCCAAGGAACATGCTGCTGTGGGTAACTGGAAGACGGTCTGTGCTCTGATTGCTGTGAGCATTTATGGGATTGTGTTGTTTCCTAACCAGAAGAATTTTGTGGACCATAATGCTATCAGATTGTTTATGCAGAGAAACCCTATTCCTACCCTGATTGGAGATGTCTACTACTCAGTGCATAACAGGAATGAGAAGAGGCGGGGTGGTCTGGTTAGATGCTGCTCTCAGTTGCTCTTTAGATGGTTCATGGGGTATTTGCCTTCCCGAGGTGCTTTTGTTCAGATTGACCCTAGTGTCAAGTGGTCCTTCCGATTGATGGGTCTGCGGGCTGATGACATTGCTTGGACTCATAATGGTTTAGCTGGTCAGGACTTCATATGTAGTTGTGGGAGTTTACCTAATGTGCCGTTGGTGGGAGTTCAGGGTTGCATTAATTACAACCCGATGCTTCTCCGGAGACAGATGGGGTTCGCTATGGAGGTTCCTCCTCTCGGGCGAGAGATTCAGGAGTCCTTCTATTTCCCGATTGATGGTAACCAGACCAAGTTGAGGCAGGTATTGGACGAATGGCGAGATATCCAGAGGAGGGGTAAGGTTCCTTATGGCAAAGTCAACTGCCGGTATTTTCCACTATTTGAGGATTGGTTGCGGAAGAGGATTGAGTCTACATTTCTACCGTTCCCTGGAGGTGACTCAGTGTGTCCTAGGATTGAGGGTCCAAGTTCTTCTGTCAGCATGGAGGAGTTCCTTGAGATGAAGAGGGCCAGAGATCAGTTACTTGCAGAGAAAGCGGAGTTGGAGAGAAGTGTTGCTCATTTTCAGGCAGCTAATCAGGAAATCAAAGTGAAGATGGAAGATCAAGACAAGCGACATGCTTTGGAGGCCAAACGCTTCGAGATGGATACAGCCTACTATGGGAAGATCAGCCAAGCTTTAGCATCGTCCAACAGGGAGCATGACATCACAAAGGAGAAGCTGTTCAGAGCATCGAAGGTGATTGAAGATGAAAAGAGGAGGCAGATCATTGTCCGGGATCAGAGAGATGACAGAGTCAGGGGTCTCATTGCTGAGTGGGAGGCAAAGCTGCAAGTCAAGGAGTCAGAGAAGCTAAAGATCATTGCAGAGAGAGATCACTATATGGCTGAGAGAGACCACTACTTCAGGCAGATGAAGATTCATCAGAAGGAAGTTGGAAGACTACAGCAGGAGAATACCGAGCTCAGGTTCGCCGCAGAGTTCGCGAGGATGGAAGATGAGATAGGGCCATCTGTGGGACCCTCATCTAGCTAGATCTTTCATTTGTGTTGAATTACCGTCAGGCTTGTTGACGGAATTCACTTTGTCTGTATTTCTTTTCTATTCTGGAGGATTGTATTTGATATTTGATCTGATGTATGACTATTGCACCGATTGTGCACTTTTTGGTTATGTAATGATGGTTTCTATTCAGTGATTGGGTGACAAGCTTTATTTGCTTTACCGTATGCACTTACACAAGCACACACATGGTTGGGGGTATTCTTGCTAAATCACATATCTCCGATCTGCACAACAAAATCAAACACTGCTAATCAGAATGTTAATGTCGGCTTATTATTTGTCTCGATGATGCCAGGGTCGAGAGACAAAGTGTCCTTCGTATGGATAGACACTGCATACATGCATTAATCATGATAACTTGTGTTTTATTTTGCAGGTGACTATTACTAACGTGCTTGTTTGTAAACAGGAACCATTGCTCGCGCTCGAAGAGTAGTACCCCTGCACTCAACTCGCCCTCACCGATATTACACAAGAAGAAACACTCCCAGACTCATGGAGCTTCCCAGTGCTGATATGCTGGAACTGAAGGAGAAAATGAACGAACTGATCAATATAATGCAAGGTTTTGCCATTGGTCAGAAGTCTCTCGCAGATAAGGTTGAGAAACTCGAGCGGGTTTCTGCTGTGAGCAGTGGGGTCAACCTGGATGGAGTCTCCAACCAGGGGCAGGGATCTCGTGATGGTGGAAAGAGGACAACAGTTGGTCTGGTGAATAATGCTGGTGCTGCTGGTCAACCTGGGCCTAGTCAGAACATGAAAGACAACTTTGTGCCTCCGTTTTATGGGTTTGACGAAGATCAGGAGGAAGATAGAGAGGCTGACCAGTTCTCTATGCGAAATGAGCCTTTTGTGCCTTACGACATTCCTCCTCAGAATAAGGAAATCCAGCTGCTGGCTGAGAAAATCAAAGTGCTGGAGAGCTATGCCACGCCTGGGGTGGTAAATATGTCCAACATGGGATTGGTGGAGGGAATTGTGATTCCTCAGAAGTTCAAGGCGCCTGCGTTCGATAAATATAATGGTAGTTCTTGCCCGGAAACTCATCTCCAGGCATTTGTCCGCAAAATCTCAGCATACACCGCGGATCAAAAACTGTGGATGTACTTTTTCCAGGACAGCCTGTCCGGAGGTTCCCTGGAGTGGTATACCAAATTGAGATCGTCCGATATTAAGAGCTGGCAGGATTTGGGAGATGCTTTCTTTAAGCAATACCAATTTAATGCAGACATGGCTCCGAGCCGTACCCAGCTGCAGGGTATGTCTCAGAAGCACAATGAGGGCTTTAAGGAGTATGCGCAAAGGTGGAGAGAGCTGGCTGCAAGGGTGCAACCTCCTCTGGTAGACAGAGAGATGTCCGATTTGTTCATGGGGACCCTGCAGGGGCCGTTTGCAGAAAGAATGGTGGGTTGCCCTGTCACCAATTTCTCTGACATTGTGGTGGCAGGAGAAAGAATCGAAAGTTGGTTGAAGCTGGGTAAAATCCAGGGTGGTGCATCTTCTTCTTCTTCTGGTACGAAGAAACCGTTCGGTAATAACGGTCCGAGAAAGAAGGAAGGAGACACCAGTGCAGTTTATACACAGCGCAGACCCAGTAGGGACCGTTACTTCCAGCACAATGCTGCAGTAACAATTCCTGCTGAGTCTCAGTCAGCACAACCGCAACAACAACAACAGCAGCAACAAAGACAACCGTTCCAACAGAGGCCCCAGAGGGCTGGATACCAGGTCAGGGGCAGAGCAAATGATAGACAATTCGACAGGCCTCCGGTGACTTATTCGTTTCTGTTGAAGAAGCTTCTGGATCTCGGGCTGGTGCAACTGAGGACGCTGGCGCCTTTGAGACCTGATCAGAGGCCGCCCAGTTACAATGAAAATGCTAAGTGCGAATTCCACTCGGGTGCGCCCGGGCATAATGTTGAGGACTGCAAAGCTTTTAAGCACGTAGTCCAGGACCTAGTGGATTCCAAGGCAATCAACTTTGCGCCTTCACCCAACGTAAATGCAAATCCCATGCCTGCGCATGGTCAGAGGGGAGTAAATGCTATTTCTGGGGAAGATAGAGTGGGGCTGTCTGAGGTCGATCAGTTGAAGACGCCTTTGGCTGAGGTCAAGAGGCGGTTGCTGAAGAATGGGGTTTACCCGGGCTGTGGGTTTGAGTGTGCTGAGTGCGCTATTTCTGCAAATGGTTGTGAGCTTCTGCGGAAGCATGTCCAGGGTCTGATGGACGCAGGGGTCGTTATGATTGAAAGGGCTGAAGGAAAGAATGAAGAGGTCTCCACCATAACTATATACTATGATCCGGTGGATTTGTCTAACCTGGTGGAGGAGGCTCCAGTTACCATCACGGTACCTGGGCCAATTCCATATGACAAAGATGATGCCGTGCCATGGCATTATGGGGGAGAGGTATATTGTAATGGTGAGAGGTTGGAAGAACAATCTGCTAGTGAAACCACCGTGCTAAAGGTGGATAATGCCGGTCCCAGCAGTTTCACTCGCAGTGGAAGGTTATTTGCTCCCGATGCTTTGAGGAGGGGGGAGGAAGAAAAAGATAAAAAGGAAAAGGCCGAGGCTTTAGCCAGGGCAAAGGGGAAGGCTGTGGCAGATAGCGGTAATACTCCTGTGATGACACCGGCGCCTGCGGGGTCGGATAACAAATTTGATGATGAGGCTGAAGAGTTTCTGAGAATCATCAAAAAGTCGGAGTATAAATTGGTGGATCACTTGCAGCAAACACCTTCTAAGATCTCGATTCTTTCACTGCTGTTGAGTTCTGAGGGTCATAGGGAGGCTTTATTGAAAATTCTGAAGAAAGCCTATGTGCCTCAGGAAATCACAATCAACCAATTGGAGACGGTCGTATCCAACGTGCATGCTAGCCATGGGTTGGGCTTTACTGATATGGATTTGACCGTAGATGGAAGGAACCATAATCGGGCGCTACACATTGCGATGGAATGCAAGGGAGCCGTGCTTTCGCATGTGCTGGTTGATACCGGTTCCTCTTTGAATGTGTTGCCAAAGAAGGCCTTGGCGAAGCTGAACTGTGATGGGCTGATTTTGACCCCGACTGATCTGATAGTGCGTGCTTTTGATGGGTCAAAACGGGCCGTGTTTGGAGAGGTGGAATTGCCAGTGAAGATTGGCCCAGAAGTGTTTAAGTCGACCTTTTATGTTATGGACATCCAGCCAGCCTACAGTTGTTTGTTGGGTAGGCCGTGGATCCATGCTGCGGGAGCAGTTACATCGACTTTGCACCAGAAACTGAAATATGTCTGGGGAAGCCAAGTCGTTACTGTTTGCGGAGAGGAGGACATCTTTGTCAGCCACCTGTCTTCGTTTAAGTATGTGGAGATGGATGGAGAGATATGGGAAACGCCTAGTCAGGCATTTGAAACCGTCAAGGTGGAGAATGCTCTGTTTGCTAAGCAAGAAGAGGAGAAACCATCCATCGCTTCGTACAAGCAGGCTGCTGAGGTAGTTAAAAGTGGAGAGGCTCCAGGCTGGGGCAGAATGATGGAAGTCCCTGAGAAGAAGGACCGGTTTGGGGTCGGATATAAGCCGAGCCGAGGCTCTGGGCCGAACAGAGGGGGTCGTACGTCTGTAACTTTCACGAGTGCCGGAATGCTAGATCCAGACCACATCTGCATGATGGGTGAAGATACTGACAGCGACTGTGACATGGACCGGTGGATAACGCCGTGCGAACCAGGGATGGAAATCCACAACTGGAAGGCCGAGGAAATCATCCGGGTCACTCTCCTCGAAGAGTAATATTTTTCTTGTTTTCTTTCTTATTTGCATGCAAACCATGCGTGTTGCCCGACACGTAATGGTCCATTGTAAGGGCCACCTCATGTTTAAATTTGCAGAATTTTGCATCATTAATAAAAGGATGTTTTTCAGTTAAAAGCGGTGTTCCCTGTTTTTCATTTATTTTTGCAGTTTAAAAATTAAAAACAAATAAAAATGGCAATGTTTTCATTTTTCTTTTTCGATTTCTCACACCGGTTCTAAAGCAGTGCATGAATCAACATTCATGCAGATGCGATTCCTCTCCGGATCTCATTGATAACAATCCTGTTACACCCTTGTATGACTTCGACAATCCAATCTATCTTGCTGAAGAAGAAGACGAAGAAGATTGTGAACTGCCAGGGGAATTAGCCAGATTGTTAAAACAAGAGGAGAAGGTCATTCAGCCGCATGAGGAACAGATTGAGGTTGTAAATCTGGGTACCGATGAGGTTAAGAAGGAGGTGAAAATCGGGGCTGCTTTGGAGGAAAGTGTCAAGAGCAGAATGGTGGCATTGTTGAAAGAATATGTCGACATCTTTGCCTGGTCTTATCAAGATATGCCAGGGTTGGATACCGATATTGTTGTGCACAAGCTACCGTTGAGAACAGATTGTCCTCCAGTGAAGCAGAAGTTGCGCAGAACTCGACCTGATATGGCGATGAAGATTAAGGAAGAAGTGCAGAAGCAGTGGGATGCTGGTTTCCTTGCTGTCACTAATTATCCGCCATGGGTTGCGAACATTGTGCCAGTCTCGAAGAAGGATGGGAAGGTGAGAATGTGTGTGGACTACCGAGATCTGAATAGAGCTAGTCCGAAAGATGATTTTCCACTACCACACATTGACGTGTTGGTAGATAATACTGCTCAATTCTCGGTGTTTTCCTTCATGGATGGCTTTTCTGGCTATAATCAAATCAAAATGTCGCCAGATGATATGGAGAAAACAACGTTCATTACACCGTGGGGTACCTTTTGTTACAAGGTGATGCCATTCGGTCTCAAAAACGCCGGTGCTACTTATCAGAGAGCTATGGTGACTTTGTTTCATGATATGATTCATCATGAAATTGAATGCTATGTTGATGACATGATAGCAAAGTCCCAAACAGAAGAGGGGCATTTGGTAGATCTGGCTAAGTTGTTCGACCGGTTGAGACAGTTCAGACTGAGGTTGAATCCGAACAAGTGCACGTTCGGAGTGCGGTCCGGTAAACTGCTGGGGTTCATTGTAAGTGAGAAAGGAATCGAGGTTGATCCTGCAAAAGTAAAAGCAATAAAAGAAATGCCTGAACCGAGAACAGAGAAGGAGGTTCGTGGTTTCTTAGGTAGATTGAACTACATTTCACGGTTCATATCTCATCTAACGGCCACGTGTGAACCAATCTTTAAATTGTTGAGAAAAGACCAAACGGTCAGGTGGAATGATGATTGCCAAGCGGCATTTGAAAAGATAAAAGGGTATTTGCAGGAGCCTCCGATTCTGATGCCTCCTGTGGAGGGGAGACCGTTAATTCTGTACCTGACAGTCCTCGAGGGGTCTATGGGGTGTGTATTGGGGCAGCATGACGAGTCTGGTCGAAAAGAGCATGCCATATACTACCTTAGCAAAAAGTTTACCGACTGTGAAACAAGATATTCACTGCTCGAGAAAACTTGCTGTGCTTTGGTCTGGGCTGCTCGCCGACTAAGGCAGTACATGTTGGTTCATACCACTTTGTTGATTTCCAAGATGGATCCGATCAAGTACATTTTTGAGAAGCCAGCATTGACCGGACGGGTTGCGAGGTGGCAAATGATTTTGACTGAATATGATATTCAGTACACCTCTCAGAAAGCAATTAAGGGGAGTGTATTGTCTGATTACCTCGCCCAGCAACCCATTGATGATTATCAACCGATGAAGTTTGAATTCCCTGATGAGGACATCATGTTTCTCAAATCGAAAGATTGCGAGGAACCGATCCCGGAGGAGGGGCCTGACCCTGAATCCGAATGGATTCTGATGTTTGATGGGGCCGTTAACGTGAACGGAAGCGGTGTTGGTGCTGTTTTAGTTACGCCGAAAGGATCCCATATTCCTTTTGCTGCCCGGCTAACATTTGAGTGTACCAACAACGTAGCTGAATATGAAGCTTGCATATTGGGTATTGAGGAGGCTATTGATTTGAGAATCAAGAACCTTGTGATATATGGAGATTCAGCTCTGGTGATAAATCAGGTTAACGGGAAATGGTATACGCATCAATCTCATTTGGTTCCGTATCGAGATTATACGAGGAGATTGTTGACGTTTTTCACCGAGGTGAAGTTGCATCATGTGCCTAGAGAGGAGAATCCTTTGGCAGATGCTTTGGCTACTCTGGCCGCCTTGATTAAGGTGCAGAGGTGGAATCAGTTCCCCCATGTTGAAGTGGGACGTCTGGATAGACCGGCTTATGTGTTTGCTGTTGATACGGCCTCTGATGATGAGAAGCCGTGGTATTATGATATCAAGCGCTATCTAGAGACTCAAGAGTATCCTGAGGGAGCATCGAAGAAAGATAGAAAGACTCTGCGGAGGTTAGCCATGGTGTTCTACCTGAATAAGGATGGGGTTTTGTATAAGCGGAATTTTGATTGGGTCTTGCTCAGATGTGTTGATGATGCAGAAGCAAGCCAATTGATGAAAGAGGTTCATGAGGGATCGTTCGGTACCCATGCCAGTGGGAATGCAATGGTGAAGAAGCTGCTGAGAGCAGGTTATTATTGGATGACAATGGAGGCCCAATGTTTTAATTTCGTGCGGAAGTGTCATAAATGCCAGATTTATGCTGATAAGGTGCACGTGCCTCCAAATCCGTTGAGTTTGATGTCGTCTCCATGGCCGTTTGCTATGTGGGGCATTGATATGATTGGAAAGATAGAACCTACAGCTTCGAACGGACACAGATTCATATTAGTGGCTATTGATTACTTCACCAAGTGGGTTGAAGCAGCCTCTTATACGAATGTGACGAAGCAGGTCGTGGCCAGATTTCTCAAGAGAGACATCATTTGCAGATATGGGGTTCCCGAGAGAATCATTACTGATAATGGTTCTAATTTGAACAATAAGATGATGGCAGAGCTGTGCCGGGAATTCAAGATTGAGCATCACAATTCTTCTCCTTATCGTCCGAAGATGAATGGGGCGGTTGAGGCAGCCAACAAGAATATAAAGAAGATTGTGCAGAAAATGGTGGTAACCTACAAAGACTGGCATGAGATGTTGCCATTTGCATTGCATGGGTATCGAACGTCGGTACGCACATCTACTGGGGCAACTCCATTCTCGTTGGTATATGGGATGGAGACTGTATTACCTGTTGAAGTTCAGATTCCCTCTTTGAGAGTCCTGATGGACGTGAAATTGCAAGAGGCTGAATGGGTAAGGACCCGATACGAAGAGTTGAGCCTGATAGAGGAAAAGAGGCTAGCAGCCATCTGTCATGGGCAGTTGTACCAGCAGAGGATGAAGCGTGCTTTTGACAAGAAGGTGCGACCTCGGGTGTATCACGTAGGTGATATGGTGCTGAAAAGGATCCTTCCTCCTCAAAACGATCGAAGGGGCAAATGGACACCGAATTATGAAGGTCCATTCGTGGTCAAGAAGGTTTTCTCTGGCGGAGCCTTGTTGTTAACGACCATGGATGGTGAGGATTTTCCATCCCCTGTGAATGCGGACGCAGTTAAAAAATACTTCGTATAAATTGACCCGCTGGACGAAAAGAACAAAATAGTCCAGGCAAAAATGGGCATCCCGGCGAACCAAAAACAGAAAAGAGGTTCGGGCAAAAATTAGGGATAAAAATGAAAATGTACACCCGGCAAGTCGAAAACCTGGAAGGGCGACTTGGGCAAAAATGGGTATCCCGGTGGACTGAAAACCCGAAAGGGCGGTCCAGGCAAAAGAGGGATTGAAACGAACAACTGCGTCTAGCATGATCGTTTGCGCTTTGGTTAAGGCATCATGGATAATACCCGGTAGGGATCAGTCAGAGTTGTCTTGTTCAGAAGGCAGAAAGCATGGAGAGTCTGAGGATATAGGGGGTGTAACCGAGTTGGAACTTGATGAGATCACGGGTTTCACATTGCCATTAGGATAGATTTTTCCTTTTGAGCGCAATTACCTCTTTTCAGGAATTGCTTCCTTTTGTATTGCTCAATTTGAGCCACACTTTTCCAATCAATAAAATGCATATTCAGTCAAATAATTTTGTTTTTGTTTTTCATTACCGCTTTGATTGCAAAAACATCCAGATATTTTTGATAAAGAATCTTGCATTTTAAGACATACAGGTTCCTTCCAATGCATGTTTATAAGATTGAAAGCTTGAAATCTTATTCGGAAGGTTGAGTGACCCAAGTGTTGAAATCTTGACACGCCTGGGGCACGGTTTTATCTAACGGTCTGTTTTGCAGGAACTGTTGGATATTTTCACTCACTTGCAGGTTGTGATGTGGAAGCTTTGTAACAGATCCCCAGAGAGTTCGCTCAGGGACGAAGGAATGAAAATGACGAAGACGTTGAGACGTACGACGATCCTTGATGATAATCAAGAAGACTCTTCAAAATCGGAAGATTGGAAAGTATGTAATTCCCCGCAGAGTTCGATCAGGGACGAGTGCAAGAAAGAACGGTAGGAAGAGACGACGAGAGACGTCCGACGACCCTTGAAATTAACCAAGAAGACTCTTCAAAATCGGAAAATCGAATTTCTGTATAAATCTCAGGAGTACGTTTCTCGTCGAGCGCGGGGCGATTTGGAATACAAGATGATGGAGCAGAAAAGGTCCAGACGAGTCTGGAAATTCCCCAAAAGTGGAAAGCTGATACGAGATTGGGAGGTGGATACCGTGGTTCGACGAGTCGACGGGTGTTCTGTACCAACTTTTCTCATTTCCCAGCTAAGTCCCCAGCAGAGTCGCCAGCTGTCGCATCCTGCGAAAAAACCGGCGAGACTCGAAAATAAAAACACACAGAGCCGCCACTAAACGTTATTTATCCCAAGATAGGGAAAGGAAACGCTCAGAGAAACCTTTTCTCTCTGGTCGCGAGACCATGTCTTTCCAGGTTTCTCTGAGCGTTTCCTTTCCCTATCTTGGGATAAATAACGTTTAGTGGCGGCTCTGTGTGTTTTTATTTTCGAGTCTCGCCGGTTTTTTCGCAGGATGCGACAGAAGACTGCTTTCCGTACGAGGTATGGTCATTATGAATACACTGTGATGCCGTTCGGTGTGTCTAATGCTCCAGGTGTGTTTATGGAATATATGAATCGTATATTTCATCCGTACCTGGATAATTTTGTTGTGGTGTTCATAGATGATATATTGATATATTCTAAGACGGAAGAAGAGCATGCAGGACATCTGAGAATTGTTTTGCGGGTGTTAAGAGAAAAGAAATTATATGCAAAGTTATCTAAATGTGAGTTCTGGTTGAAGGAAGTGAGTTTCCTTGGCCATGTGATTTCGAGTGGTGGGATTTCTGTTGATCCTGCTAAGGTTGATGATGTATTACAATGGGAGACTCCGAAGTCTGCTACTGAGATACGCAGTTTTCTGGGGTTAGCTGGTTATTATCACAGATTTATTGAGGGCTTCTCTAAGTTGGCATTGCCGTTGACGCAGTTGACTAAGAAGGGTCAGGTGTATGTGTGGGATGCAGCTTGTGAAGCGAGTTTTGT
Source organism: Lathyrus oleraceus (assembly GCF_024323335.1). NCBI lineage: Eukaryota > Viridiplantae > Streptophyta > Magnoliopsida > Fabales > Fabaceae > Lathyrus > Lathyrus oleraceus. The sequence continues at coordinate 20,644,126 of NC_066584.1, read as the reverse complement.
TGAGTTGAAGAGGCGGTTGACCAGTGCTCCAGTGTTGATCTTGCCTAATCCTGGTGAGTCCTTCGTTGTTTATTGTGATGCTTCTTTGATGGGTCTTGGTGGTGTTTTGATGCAGAATGGTAAAGTTGTAGCTTATGCTTCTAGACAGTTGAAAGTTCATGAGAGGAATTATCCTACGCATGATCTAGAACTTGCAGCTGTTGTATTTGTGTTGAAAATGTGGAGGCATTATCTGTATGGTTCCAGATTCGAAGTGTTCAGTGATCACAAGAGTCTGAAGTATCTGTTTGATCAGAAAGAGTTAAATATGAGGCAGAGAAGGTGGTTAGAATTACTGAAGGATTTTGACTTTGAATTGAGTTATCATCCCGGTAAGGCTAATGTAGTTGCAGATGCGCTGAGTAGAAAGTCTCTACATATGTCTATGATGATGGTTCGGGAGCTTGAGTTAATTGAACAGTTCCGTGATATGAGTTTGGGTTGTGAAGTTTCCGCTGATAGTGTAAAGTTGGGTATGCTGAAGTTGACTAGTGGAATTCTGGAAGATATTCGGAATGGTCAGCAAGTTGACGTCGCTCTAGTTGATCATATTACTATGGTTAACCAGGGTAATGGTGGTAATTTTGAGATTGATGAGAATGGCATCCTGCGATTTAAAGGTAGAGTTTGTGTTCCTGAGGTGTCTGAATTGAAAAAGAGTATTCTTGAAGAGGGCCATAGGAGTGGATTGAGTATCCATCCAGGTGCAACTAAAATGTATCAAGATTGAAGAAGTTGTTTTGGTGGGCTGGTATGAAAAGAGATGTTGCTAAGTTTGTGTATGCCTGTTTGACTTGTCAGAAGTCAAAGATTGAACATCAGAAACCGGCAGGTATGATGCAACCTTTGAAGATTCCTGAATGGAAGTGGGATAGCATTTCCATGGATTTTGTGACGGGATTGCCGAGGACGGTGAAAGGTAATGATTCTATTTGGGTGATTGTGGATCGATTGACTAAGTCGGCGCATTTCTTGCCGATGAAGATTAATCACTCTTTAGAGAAGTTGGCGGAGTTGTATATTGAGGAGATAGTGAGGCTACATGGTATTCCATCCAGTATTGTGTCTGATAGAGATCCCAGATTTACTTCTAGATTTTGGGAAAGTTTGCAGAAAGCGTTGGGGACTAAGTTGAGGTTGAGTTCAGCTTATCATCCTCAGACTGATGGGCAGACTGAAAGAGTTATCCAATCCTTGGAGGATTTGTTGCGAGCTTGTATGTTGGAGCAGAGTGGTTCTTGGGATAGTTATTTGCCGTTGGTGGAGTTTACTTATAATAATAGTTTTCATGCTAGTATCGGTATGGCTCCATATGAAGCATTGTATGGTAGGAGGTGTAGAACTCCATTGTGTTGGTATGAATCAGGTGAGAGTGTTGTACTTGGACCTGAGATTGTGCAGCAGACGACTGAAAGGGTTAAGATGATTCAGGAGAAAATAAAGATTTCTCAGAGTCGTCAGAAGAGTTATCATGATAAGAGGAGAAAGGCACTTGAGTTCCAAGAGGGAGATCATGTGTTCTTGAGAGTTACTCCGACGACAGGTGTGGGTAGAGCTTTAAAGTCTAAAAAGCTTACTCTGAGGTTTGTGGGTCCGTATCAGATTTTGAAGAGGGTTGGGGAAGTGGCGTATCGGATAGCTTTACCGCCGTCGCTTTCTAATCTGCATGATGTGTTTCATGTATCTCAGTTGAGAAAATATATTGCGGATCCTTCGCATGTTGTTCAGTTGGATGATATCCAGGTGAGGGATAATTTGACCGTTGAGGTGTTGCCAATTCGGATAGATGACCGAGAAGAGAAGACCCTGAGAGGTAAGAAGATTGCTCTAGTGAAAGTTGTTTGGGGAGGTCCAGCTGGTGAGAGCTTGACTTGGGAGCGTGAAGATCAGATGAAGGAGTCGTATCCGACTCTATTTGCTTGAGGTATGTTTTCGAGGACGAAAACTTCTAAAGTGGGGGAGAGTTGTAACACCCCGAATATTGTTAGATTAATTTAAATATTATTTTAATATGATTATTTGAAGGTAAAAGGATTTATTAAATAATATTGGGAATTATTATTATTAATATAGATGTTATTTATTTTAATAATAATTAAATAAATAAAGTAAATGGAATATGAAGAGTGGAAGGGTAAAAGTGGAATTGGATATAAGAGGCCAAAGTGAGAACTCAGAGTTGTTTTCACGTAATTTTGCCTCAGAGTCAGAGAAAGGGAGAAACGCTGAAGAGAAAGAGAAGGAAGAGGAAAAGGCCAAAGATTGCTCAGAGCTTCCTTCAATCCAAAGAGGTAAGGGGTCTGAACCTTATTAAACGATAATATGCGAGCAAATTCATGATATGTGTTGAATTGTTGATGGATTTTGGGGATTTTAGGGAGATTGGGAAAGTTGGGGTTTTGATGGAAAATTCTCCGATTTGTGAGTTTTGTTGAGTTATATGCATTGTAATCGAAGTATGTTGTGTATATATGACTGTTAAATGTTGATATTGGGTTGTTAGCTGTGGGGTATGAGTTATGGCGAGTATAGAAGCAAAGCTGCGCTGGTTTCCTTAGCAGATGGCTTCTGTTCGCGCGCGATTCGCGGCGCGAACTGGGCAGGATTCAGAGGAGTTCTGTAACGCATCGTTCGCGGCGCGAACCCTGCTTCGCGGCGCGTACTGAAGCGAATTAATTGTTCGCGACGCGCTCCTTCGTTCGCGACGCGAACTGTGCTGTATTGGAGGAGTTCGCGGCGCGTCCCTATGTTGGCGGCGCGAACTGTGCTGTGAAGTCAATGTTGGTGAGTTTTTGAGTACGTTGAGTTGCGAGACTCTTAGTAAGTCGCTGTAATTGTATTATAAACAATTAACAGTGATTATATGATTGTGTATGAGATGTTGAACGTACGTGTTTAGTTATAAATGTGTTATGTAACGATGTGATATTGTTGTAATGTTGTTGTTGTTTTGTTGAGTTGTATGTGTCGCATCCTGCGAAAAATCAACCGGCGAGCCTAAAAATAAAACACACAGAGCCGCCACTAAACGTTATTTATCCCAAGATAGGGAAAGGAAACGCTCAGAGAAACCTAGAAAGACATGGTCTCGCGACCAGAGAGAAAAGGTTCGGGAGTCGGTTACGCGAGGGGAAGGTATTAGCACCCCTCACGTCCTAGGTACTCCTAGGGATCCACGTCCTAGAATAAAGAAAAGGTTGCTAAACATCACACACACACACACGGGGAACGCAGGTGGGATTAAGAGGAACGGGCTCGATAAGGTATCGCACCTTATGCCTACATATCTTGTCTGGAACAAGAATCAGAGCCACTGTAGTTCGGCTTACGCACGCCAAACAACACAACACATACAAACAAGCAAGGGTGGCAAACATGGAGCCCGACAACCACTGGATGGAATTACGTCAGCATCCGAACCAAAACACGCACAAACGGCAAACGTGGAGCCCGACAGCCAATTACTGGACTTACGTCGGCATCCGAACCAAAACACACAGTCAGATAACAATTAAACACACACAAAAAAGAAAAAAGGTTGCCCGGAGTGGTCTCGCACGACCACCTGCCTACATACCTCGTCTGGAACGAGGATCAGGGCGATGTAGTTCCCCTGAAAGGGACTGAATTGCTAACCAGAAACCGGGGAAAAATACACAACTAGGGAGCTGAGACTCGAGCCTAATGTTGTCATGCATCGTTAACCCTAAGTTCGGTTTTCTATCCTACTTGCATAAGCAAACTAACCTAACCAGGAAAGAGGCTAGCACACAAGCATACAATCATATATCATCAAATGAGAACAGGTATCTCAAACAAGCATGTCAATCAGATATCCACATAACACGCACTATAGCCAAACAAGGGGCTCAATCAATCAGGTTTGACTGCCTAAGCAATCGTCTGTACAGGCTGTGTTTGCTCTTAACCTTGCCATTACGAGGCTAAGGTGAAGCAGATGAAAGGATGAAGTGAGGATCAGACCTCACAGCTCTTATCCCTAACCAGGGAGAGCTGACAAATGAGCATGGGTCCAGAATAGGGGAACCCTTCTATACTCGATGACTCTGACACAACAGATCTTGGGCTTTTGATCTCAATGCTACAACCATGTAATGGGAGCAAGGAGAAGACTCACTGAATAGTGGGGGACAGGCTGCTTGTCCCTAACTTCCACCAATTGCCTTCTTTGAAGGACTTTTCCTGCTTGGGCTTAAAAATAAACATACACAAGCATTGCCTCTTAAGGAGGACTTCAGACAATTTGCCCGGCCCGGTAACAGCCGGGTCTCCAGACTACATGAAGCTTAGGAAGTTACCTCAATGCAAGTTGCTTATGCAAAGCAAAGCAAAAGTTCACAAGGAACTGAGCAACTAAAGTACCTGGAAACAATCAAACTCAGTCAGTATTCAATCAGACAAATTGTACAGCAAACAATCAAACAGTTTAAACAATACAACACAAAGCAAGCTCAAGGCTTAAGCCCAAGCTCCAACACCTACAAAACAATGTTATGTTAGTGTACAAACATCCACAACATCAATTAAAATCAACTTGTATCATTCTCCATGTGCCTTATGCTTTTGATCCTGAAAAATCAAGCAAATATTAGCAACTAGACCACTAGGCCAAGCCTAGGGTCCAAAAGCAACAAAAAAGTTAAAACAGCAAGGTATTCACAATCACAACTCAAATTAACATCAAACAAGAGCAAACATCATTGGTCTCATGTTTACATCATCCATTATGCTCATTTCATGCACAAAACAATCCATATTGGTTCAAATGAAGCACCAAATATACAAACAGAAGTATTGCATTCAAAGCCATGCCGAAACACATCAAAAAAATCTCAAATTAAATACACCTAAACAGGGGTCAATCAAGGTCTACCATGTCAAATTTGAGCTTAATTGGGCAAATGAAACCATGTCAATGAAAATCCACAAAAACAGACACAATTACATGCTTCAATTCACACTATCAATGCATATATCCAATTCAAAAATTCATATCTCATTGAAAACAAAAAAGAAATGGATGAGACCAAAACAGGGATGTCACACAATGTGTCTAGTTCATGCATATCAAATTTCATGGCCATACAATACAATATGAGGATTTCCCAATCAATCTACCAACATGTATCACATGAGCTTGCAATTTCAACAACCAGAAATGAAAAATCAAGATTAAATTGAAAATACAGTGAAAAATCCTACAAAAATTCATCAAGCATCCTAACATGTCAACAAGTCATCATGCAAAATTTCAGCCAATTCCAACATGCATAGGTCATCCAATTAAATTCAACAAATTGACATCAAGAGGTGTGACACAAATTGTCACACCTATGTTCCAGAATTTGCTGCTCTCTAACCAGGTATCAAAAATTCATGAAATTTACATATAAATAATCCTCAATGAGTCAAGAACCACCACAAAAATTTTCAGCCATTTATTTTATGATATGAGTATTTCATGATCAAATTGCCAAAATGTATCAAAATGTGACATACATTAGAAAAGCCTATGCCAAATAAAATATTTGCCAAGCACAACTTTGACCAATAGGTCAAGAAAATCCTACACAAGTCAACAAAGTCAAGGAAAAAATCTCCATATTTTTAGGAATTTTTTACTATTTTTTATGAATTTTTTAAAGTGTTAAATAGTTTTTAGAAATTAAATGAATTAATTAAAACTGCACAGTGGCATAACTGTAATTATTTTGAGCGCGGGAGGGAAACAGCATTTTTGAATTTTCAAATGGAAATTTGGATCAAACAGCCTTGTTCATCGTCTTCATCACACAACATTTCCAGAAATTTCAATGGAGCTCAAGAACACCAAATTCACGAATCCTAACCAAAACTAACAAACTTATAGTCGTTGGAACCGTTACAACACGTAGAACATGAATCTCAACTCTAATCAAACTAAAACTTCCTAAATCGTGCGAATCGTTGAACTTAGGGTTCTAGATCTAAACTTCGAGTTAAGATTTCTCCGCCTACGATTGATCATTTTCAATTCCGAAACCAGCATGATGATCTACGTGATACACTCTACCACACGCACACAATAGTTAAATGAAAGCTCGAGGTCGAATTTTGACCAACCTGCTATGGCAGCAGCGAATCCGATGGAATCAAGGCGCAATTTGGTGAAACAGTGGCAGTGCAGGCTCGTGGCAAGGTGATGCGAAGCTCAGCTCCCTTCAATTTCGCTCCTATTGCTCAAACTTCGATTTCACCATGGATGGAGTGATATTGGACAGCTGCGATTCGATGCACTTCATGCTCCAACTTTCCAAAACAGTCCAAGATAATGATTAGAGAAGATGAATGCAAAAGGAATCGTGTAAATTGGTCAAGGTTTGGTGAAGAAACTTGGATTTGAAGGTGTTGGTGTTCTTGAGCAATCTTGAGAATTTGGAGAGTTTTGAGATCTGAACTTGGTAATTGTGCATTCTGTTATGATTAGCAAGTGATTTTGATTATATATGTGAGCCTAATCCATGCTTAATCCACTTGATTAGTTAAATGGCATGTTAAGTGAAAATGGTAATTGTGCAAATAAGGGCAAAATTGTCAATTCCATAGCCAGCTCATTGACACCTGTTTTGACACCTCACACAACCCCTAAATATCATGTATGAGCTGTAGGAACTTGTCCCATGCTGATTGGTTGCTCCATTCTCAAATTCACTATGTGTATGCAAAATGACCAATTTTCACCATTTCACTTTTCAAGCCAAATCTCAATTTAAAAGGCCTATGCATGAAATGAATATTCAAACACACTCCAAATGCCATTCCTGAGGTGTTGGAAAAAGTCCCATTCAAAAATTCCAATTATTTTGACATTTGGACGATTTTGCCCCTGGTCCAATTCAGCTGTCCAGTTGAAAAGTGACTTTTTGCCTTGGCCATTTTTGGGAAAATCCAATGATGCACCCTCAAAGTACATGTCAAATGGAGTTTGTGCATATAAAGAACTTGCAATTTGGACAAAGTATGTGGTAGTTATGGCCTCCTGATTACGGTCTTTTCTGAAATTCACTGAGCCATATTTTGCAAACCGTACATTGGATTTTCAAGTTCTTGGACTTTTTGGAAAGGTGAGAACAAGATCTACATCTGTCATGTTGAACAATTTTTCATTTGAAGCTTCCTTGGACTTCTGTTTTTGAGGTCAAAAAACTTTCCATTTTTGGAAACTTCAGTTACAAGTCACTTGCTATTTTTGGCAGTTTTTGTCCTGACCTGATTTTCTTCAATTTTAAGCTTTGAGATGTCATTCAACACTTGTTCCAACATGAATGAAGTGTCTTCAACTCATTTCCACCTCCAAATCCATCAGATCATGTACAGTTGACCACAGTTGACTTTTCATCTGACAGATGAATTTGGCCATGCATAGATCAAATTGAACCCCAATCTCCAACTGAAATGGCTCAAGGGTGAAACCCTAGCCTCAATAATCACCATATAATCACAAAATGAACCTCATAACCATCAGAAACCTCATCTCCTGATCCAGCCCTGATTGGCCCAATACAACTGATTAGGGTTGACCTGTGGTCAAAACCCTAATCTCAAGGAATCTTCTTCAATCTTCTGATGACATCCAACCATGATGATGATGATGTATCAATTCAATCAATATGAAGACCAATACCCTTGAGAATCATGAAACCCTAATCCACAGCCCCAATCCTCAGATGGCCCATGATCAATCAATAAAACCCTGGCTTGCACCTTCTGACTTCCTATCTCCTGATTAAGACTTGGGAAGATGGCTTGCACACTGTAACCACATGATATGCAATATGAAATGCCTAATGTCCTAAAATGATATGCAAATATGTTAATGCTAGTCCCAAGAGAGGAGGGCAAATTTTGAGGTGTTACAGCTGCCCCTATTCAATCCACTGTGAACCTGTCGATACGAAATAGCCTCGGCTTTCGGATGATCAGGATGAAGAGTGATTGAATACCAAGAACAGACGAACAATTTGCACTCTGATGGGATAATAATTAACAACGCCTGTCAGCATCGGCGAAGAAACAAACTCTAAAACGTCGACCTGGATACCAAAATAAATGGTAACACAGGGATAACCATGGCCTGAACACCACACATCCACTCGGGATTGTTATTCTCTTCCTTTTTCATGCTTTTCTTGAACCCCGCAAATTTTTCTCTGCGCAAACGATCCTCCGATCTCTGCATTTGAACCCCAGAAAATGCCTCAGCACTCCTCTTTGCCAACATAATGAACCCCGATCTCCAATTTGAACCCCAGTCGCCTGACGATAACTCGCGATCGCCAATATGAACCCCGTTCTCCAGAAAATGTCGCAACATCTCCTTTTCTCTATTTGAACCCCAGAAAATGCCTCAGCATCTCTTTTCTCCGTTTGAACCCCAGGAAAATGCCTCAGCATACCCTTTTCTCCAATCTCTCGTGATAATTCCGCTGGCAACATCGGAAATTACACCACACCACTCTGAGGGCGACATGTCAGAGGGTAAACCTTCATAAAGAAGGTAGCATGTGTAACTCTTCCTCGGAAGACACCTATAACGACCTCCATTGGCCTCAACCAGAGTCTAAGGCGACACATGAACAGAAAGTAATCCTAAGGACCTCATCCCGGATATAATCTTCAACTCCATCTCCATTTGAACCCCAGAAAATGCCTCAACATTTCCTTTTCTCCATTTGAACCCCGAAAATTGCGCTGATCGCAAAACGTCCTTTGATTTCATCTCCATCTCTGCTCGACGGAAACATTTCCTCCAATATCGCACTATTGGGGAACCTTGCTGCTCTGCCGTTCTGATGCTAGACTCCTCAGAGTAACACCTTCACCATCTGTCTCGCACGACAGAAACCTCCCCCAGTATCGTACTACTGGGGAAATACCTTTGGTCAAACCATGAGGCTAAACTCCTCGGAGCAACACCTTCACTGTCTGGCAAGAACCACTTCTCAAACGGTAACCACGGCTTGAGACTAGCTTATGCTTGCAATGATGCATGATTGATTTTTTCTGCGTAATGCTCCATAAACATGGAAATGCCACGCGATTATTCATTTCTCTATGCAATATGCCATGTTATTTTTTCATGATGAATGCATAAAAAACAAAAACATCCCCCTCAAGGGACTCCTCTGGGGAACACGAGACTCTTTGCTGAGAAATTCGTCAATGCTCCGATTTCCACCCTGCTGGGGAATAGCACTGCTGCTGGGAAACATCAACCCTTGCTGGGGAATAGCACTGCTGCTGGGAAACATCAACCCTTGCTGGGGAAGGAACTCATTTGCACCCAATCCGCTCGAGAAACTGCTGGGGATAAGCACCACCAACACTCTGTGGGGATACTCCAATCTTGACTTGCCAAGGATATCCATCCTGACTCCGCTTCGGGAAAACCCTCACAGATACCCGTGGCTTTCACTGGGGAAATACTCACAGAGACCCTGCTAGGGGACAAGCAACCTCCAGGCTCAACTGGGGAAACATCAATACATCACCTGCTGGAGATAACCACCTGACCCTGCTAGGGAATGCATACTACTCCTGCTGGGGAGGACCCAATCAATCCACATGTAGGATACCCTCGGCTGGGGATGCAGATATTCGTCTGCTACGGAAACTCATTCAATCCACTGGTAGAATGAACACTGTTGGAGAGATATGTCATTGAAAAAACCCGCTCCACTCGGGGAACTGCTGGAGATATATTTCTTTGAAAAAGACCCGCTCCACTCGGGGAGTAGCAACCTTCAGGCCTGGCTGCTGAGGAGACACCGTTGTAAACCCGCCGGGGATAACCATCCTGACTCGGCTGGGGAAGTCACAGACCTTGGATTTGCTGAGGAGCTAGTCCTATAATTCTGCTCGGGGACTTAGCTGGGAAATGAGAAAAGTCGGTACAGAACACCCGTCGACTCATCGAACCACGGTATCTACCTCCAATACTCACATCAGCTCTCCGCTTTTGAGAATTTCCAGACTCGTCTGGACCTTTTCTGCTCCATCATCTTGTATTCCAAATCGCTCCGCGCTCGACGAGAGACGTACTCCTGGGAGTTATACAGAAATTTCAATCTTTCGACTTTGAAGAGTCTTCTTGATTAATTTCAAGGGTCGTCGGACGCCTCTCGTCGTCTCTTCGTCATCCCTTCTCTAACTTGCTTGTCCCTGATCGGACTCCGCGGGGAATTGCATACTTTCAAGTCTTCCGACTTTGAAGAGTCTTCTTGATTATCATCAAGGATCGTCGTACGCCTCAACGCCTTCGTCATTTTTCATACACTCGTCCCTGACCGGACTCTCTGGGGATTTCTCTTGTCAAAGCTTCCACATCACAACCTGCAAGTGAGTGAAAAGTATCTAACAGTTCCTGCAAAACAGACCGTTAGATAAAACCGTGCCCCAGGCGTGTCAAGATTTCAACACTTGGGTCACTCAACCTTCCAAATAAGATTTCAAGCTTTCAATCTTATAAACATGCATTGGAAGGAAACCTGTATGTCCTAAAATGCAAGATTCTTTATCAAAAATTTCTGGATGTTTTTGCAATCAAAGCGGTAATGAAAAACAAAAACAAAATTATTTGACTGAATATGCATTTTATTGATTGAAAAAAAGTGTGGCTCAAATGAGCAATACAAAGGAAGCAATTCCTGAAAAGAGGTAATTGCGCAAAAGGAAAAATCTATCCTAATGGCAATGTGAAACTCGTGATCTCATCGAGTTCCAACTCGGTTACACCCCATATGTCCTCAGACTCTCCATGCTTTCTTCCTTCTGAACAAGACGCTTCCAACTGATCCCTACCGGGTATTATCCATGATGCTTTAACCCAAAGCGCAAACGATCATGCTAGACGCAGTTGTTCGTTTCAATCCCTCTTTTGCCTGAACCGCCCTTTCGGGTTTTCAGTCCACCGGGATACCCATTTTTGCCCAAGTCGCCTTCTCAGGTTTTCGACTTGCCGGGTGTACATTTTCATTTTTATCCCTAATTTTTGCCCGAACCTCTTTTCTGTTTTTGGTTCGCCGGGATGCCCATTTTTGCCTGGACTATTTTGTTCTTTTCGTCCAGCGGGTCAATTTATACGAAGTATTTTTTAACTGCGTCCGCATTCACAGGGGATGGAAAATCCTCACCATCCATGGTCGTTAACAACAAGGCTCCACCAGAGAAAACCTTCTTGACCACGAATGGACCTTCATAATTCGGTGTCCATTTGCCCCTTCGATCGTTTTGAGGAGGAAGGATCCTTTTCAATACCATATCACCTACGTGATACACTCGAGGTCGCACCTTCTTGTCAAAAGCACGCTTCATCCTTTGCTGGTATAACTGCCCATGACAAATGGCTGCTAGCCTCTTTTCCTCTATCAGGCTCAACTCTTCATACCGGGTCCTTACCCATTCAGCCTCTTGCAATTTTACGTCCATCAGGACTCTCAAAGAGGGAATCTGAACCTCGACAGGTAGTACAGCCTCCATCCCATATACCAACGAGAACGGAGTTGCCCCAGTAGATGTGCGTACCGACGTTCGATACCCATGCAATGCGAACGGCAACATCTCATGCCAATCCTTGTAGGTTACCACCATTTTCTGCACAATCTTCTTTATATTCTTGTTGGCTGCCTCAACTGCCCCATTCATCTTCGGACGATAGGGAGAAGAATTGTGATGCTCAATCTTGAATTCCCGACACAGCTCTGCCATCATCTTATTATTCAAGTTAGAACCATTATTAGTAATGATTCTCTCGGGAACCCCATATCGGCAAATGATGTCTCTCTTGAGAAATCTGGCCACAACCTGCTTCGTCACGTTCGTATAAGAAGCTGCTTCTACCCACTTGGTGAAGTAATCAATAGCCACTAATATGAACCTGTGCCCATTCGAAGCTGTAGGCTCAATCTTCCCGATCATATCAATGCCCCACATAGCAAACGGCCACGGAGACGACATCAAGCTCAACGGATTTGGAGGCACGTGCACCTTATCAGCATAAATCTGGCATTTATGGCACTTCCGCACGAAATTAAAACATTGGGCCTCCATTGTCATCCAGTAATAACCTGCTCTCAGCAGCTTCTTCACCATCGCATTCCCACTGACATGGGTACCGAACGATCCCTCATGAACCTCTTTCATCAATTGGCTTGCTTCTGCATCATCCACACATCTGAGCAAGACCCAATCGAAATTCCTCTTATACAAAACCCCATCCTTATTCAGGTAGAATACCATGGCTAACCTCCGCAGAGTCTTTCGATCTTTCTCTGATGCTCCCTCAGGATATTCTTGGGTCTCAAGATAGCGTTTGATATCATAATACCACGGCTTCTCATCATCAGGTGCTGCATCAACAGCAAACACATAAGCCGGTCTATCCAGACGTCCAACCTCCACACTGGGGATCTGATTCCACCTCTGCACCTTGATCAAGGCAGCCAGAGTAGCCAAAGCATCTGCCAAAGGATTCTCCTCTCGGGGCACATGATGCATCTTCACCTTGGTGAAAAACGTCAACAATCTCCTCGTATAATCTCGATACGGAACCAAATGAGATTGATGAGTATACCATTTCCCGTTAACCTGATTTATCACCAGAGCTGAATCTCCATATATGACAAGGTTCTTGATTCTCATATCAATTGCCTCCTCAATCCCCAATATACAAGCTTCATATTCAGCCACGTTGTTGGTACATTCAAATGTCAGCCGGGCAGCAAAAGGAATATGAGATCCTTTAGGCGTAACCAAAACAGCACCAACACCGCTTCCATTCACGTTAACGGCCCCATCAAACATCAGAATCCATTCGGATTCAGGGTCAGGCCCCTCCTCCGGGATTGGTTCCTCGCAATCTTTCGATTTGAGAAACATGATGTCCTCATCAGGGAATTCAAACTTCATCGGTTGATAATCATCAATAGGCTGCTGGGCGAGGTAATCAGACAATACACTCCCCTTGATCGCTTTCTGAGAGGTGTACTGAATATCATATTCTGTCAAAATCATTTGCCACCTCGCAACCCGTCCGGTCAATGCTGGCTTTTCAAAAATGTACTTGATTGGATCCATCTTGGAAATCAACAAAGTGGTATGAACCAACATGTACTGCCTTAGTCGGCGAGCAGCCCAGACCAAAGCACAGCAAGTTTTCTCGAGCAGTGAATATCTGGTTTCACAGTCGGTAAACTTTTTGCTTAAGTAGTATATGGCATACTCTTTTCGACCAGACTCGTCATGCTGCCCCAATACACACCCCATAGACCCCTCGAGGACTGTCAGGTACAGAATTAACGGTCTTCCCTCCACAGGAGGCATCAGAATCGGAGGCTCCTGCAAATATTCTTTTATCTTTTCAAATGCCGCTTGGCAATCATCATTCCACCTGACCGTCTGGTCTTTTCTTAACAACTTGAAAATCGGTTCACACGTGGCTGTTAAGTGAGATATGAACCGCGAAATGTAGTTCAATCTACCTAAGAAACCACGAACCTCCTTCTCTGTCCTCGGTTCAGGCATTTCTTTTATTGCTTTTACTTTTGCAGGATCAACCTCGATTCCTTTCTCACTTACAATAAACCCCCGCAGCTTACCGGCCCGCACTCCGAACGTGCACTTGTTCGGATTCAACCTCAGTCTGAACTGTCTCAGCCGGTCGAACAACTTGGCCAAATCTACCAAATGCCCCTCTTCTGTCTGGGACTTTGCTATCATGTCATCAACATAGCATTCAATTTCATGATGAATCATATCATGAAACAAAGTCACCATGGCTCTCTGATAAGTAGCACCGGCGTTCTTGAGACCGAATGGCATCACCTTGTAACAAAAGGTACCCAACGGTGTAATGAACGTTGTTTTCTCCATATCATCTGGCGACATTTTGATTTGATTATAGCCAGAAAAACCATCCATGAAGGAAAACACCGAGAATTGAGCAGTATTATCTACCAACACGTCAATGTGAGGTAGTGGAAAATCATCCTTCGGACTAGCTCTGTTCAGATCTCGGTAATCCACACACATTCTCACCTTCCCATCCTTCTTCGGGACTGGCACAATGTTCGCAACCCATGGCGGATAGTTAGTGACAGCAAGGAAACCAGCATCCCACTGCTTCTGCACTTCTTCCTTAATCTTCATCGCCATATCAGGTCGAGTTCTGCGCAACTTCTGCTTCACTGGAGGACAATCTGTTCTTAACGGTAGCTTGTGCACAACGATATCGGTATCCAACCCTGGCATATCTTGATAAGACCAGGCAAAGATATCGACATACTCTTTCAATAGCACCACCAATCTGCCCTTAACACTTTCCTCCAAAGCAGCCCCGATTTTCACCTCTCTTTTGACCTCGTCGGTACCCAAGTTCACGACCTCAATCGGCTCTTCATGCGGCTGAATCACCTTCTCCTCTTGTCTTAACAACCTGGCTAATTCCTCCGGCAATTCACAATCTTCTTCGTCTTTTTCTTCAGCAAGATAGATCGGATTGTCGAAATCATATAGAGGCGTAACAGGATTGTTATCAATGAGATCCGGAGAGGAATCGCATCTGCATGAATGTTGATTCATGCATTGCTTTAGAACCGGTGTGAGAAATTTAAAAAAAGGAAAAATGAAAACATTGCCATTTTTATTTGTTTTTATTTTTTTAAACTGCAAAAATAAATGAAAAACAAGGAACACCGCTTTTGATTGAAAAACATCCTTTTATTCATGATGCAAAAATTGCAAATTATGACATGGGGTGGCCCTTACAATGAACCATTACGTGTCGGGCAACACGTAAGGTTTGCATGCAAATAAGAAAGAAACAAGAAAAATATTACTCTTCGAGGAGAGTGACCCGGATGATTTCTTCGGCCTTCCAGTTGTGGATTTCCATCCCTGGTTCGCACGACGTTATCCATCGGTCCATGTCACAGTCGCTGTCAATATCTTCACCCATCATGCAGATGTGGTCCGGATCCAGCATTCCGGCACTCGTGAAAGTTACAGACGTACGACCCCCTCTTCCTCGTCCCAAGCCTCGGCTTGGTTGATATCCAACCCCAAAACGGTCCTTCTTCTCAGGGACCTCCATCATTTTGCCCCAACCAGGAGCCTCACCGCTCTTGACCACCTCAGCAGCCTGCTTGTATGAAGCGATGGATGGTTTCTCTTCCTCTTGCTTGGCGAACAGGGCATTCTCCACCTTAACAGTTTCAAATGACTGGCTAGGCGTCTCCCATATTTCGCCGTCCATCTCAACATATTTGAACGAAGACAGGTGGCTGACAAAGATGTCCTCCTCTCCGCAGACGGTGACGACTTGACCACCCCAAACATATTTCAGCTTCTGGTGCAAAGTCGATGTAACTGCTCCTGCAGCATGAATCCATGGGCGACCCAACAAGCAACTGTAAGCTGGCTGGATGTCCATAACATAGAAGGTCGACTTAAACACTTCTGGGCCAATCTTCACTGGCAATTCCACCTCCCCAAATACAGCCCGCTTTGACCCATCAAATGCCCGCACAATCAGATCAGTCGGGGTCAAAATCAGCCCATCACAGTTTAGCTTCGCCAGGGCTTTCTTTGGCAACACATTTAATGAGGAGCCGGTATCAACCAGCACATGCGAAAGCACGGCTCCTTTGCACTCCATTGCAATGTGTAAAGCCCGATTATGGTTCCTCCCATCTACGGTCAAATCCATATCAGTAAAGCCCAACCCATGGCTAGCATGCACGTTGGATACAACCGTCTCCAATTGATTGATTGTGATTTCTTGAGGCACATAGGCTTTTTTCAGAATTTTCAATAAAGCCTCCCTATGACCCTCAGAACTCAACAGCAGTGAAAGAATCGAGATCTTAGAAGGTGTTTGCTGCAAGTGATCCACCAATTTATACTCCGACTTTTTGATGATTCTCAGAAACTCTTCAGCCTCATCATCAAATTTGTTATCCGACCCCGCAGGCGCCGGTGTCATCACAGGAGTATTACCGCTATCTGCCACAGCCTTCCCCTTTGCCCTGGCTAAAGCCTCGGCCTTTTCCTTTTTATCTTTTTCTTCCTCCCCCCTCCTCAAAGCATCGGGAGCAAATAACCTTCCACTGCGAGTGAAACCGCTGGGACCGGCATTATCCACCTTTAGCACGGTGGTTTCACTAGCAGATTGTTCTTCCAACCTCTCACCATTACAATATACCTCTCCCCCATAATGCCATGGCACGGCATCCTCTTTGTCGTATGGAATCGGCCCAGGTACCGTGATGGTAACTGGAGCCTCCTCCACCAGGTTAGACAAATCAACCGGGTCATAGAAAATGGTTATGGTGGAGACCTCCTCCTTCTTCCCTTCAGACTTCTCGATCACAATCTCCCCATCGTCCATCAGCCCCTGGACATGCTTCCTCAGAAGCTCACAACCATTTGCAGAAATAGTGCACTCAGCACACTCAAACCCGCAGCCCGGGTAAACCCCATTTCTTAACAACTGCCTCTTGACCTCGGCCAAAGGCGTCTTCAGCTGATCAACATCAAATAGCCCAACTCGACTTTCCTCAGAAATTGCATTCACCCCCCTCTGACCATGCGCAGGCATGGGATTTGCGTTGACATTGGGAGATGGCGCAAAATTAATGGCTTTGGAATCCACCAGGTCTTGAACTGTGTGCTTAAAAGCTTTACAGTTCTCAATGTTGTGCCCGGGCGCACCCGAGTGGAATTCACATTTAGCATTCTCATCATAACTGGCTGGCCTTTGATCAGGTCTCAAAGGTGCCAGAGTTCTGGTCTGCACAAGGCCCAAATCCTGCAGCTTCTTAAACAAGAAAGCATAACTCACTGGAGGCCTATCAAATTGACGATCCTGCGCTCTGCCTCGGATCTGATAACCAGCCCTTTGTTGTCTCTGCTGAAAGGGTTGTTGTCTTTGTTGCTGTTGCTGCTGTTGTTGTTGTTGCGGTTGTGCTGAATGAGACTCAGCAGGAATTGTTACTGCAGCATTGTGCTGGAAGTAACGGTCCCTACTGGGTCCGCGTTGAGCGTACACTGCACTGGTATCTCCCTCTTTCTTCCTCTGTCCACCATTGTTACCAAACGGCTTTTTCGACCCTGAAGAAGAAGAAGACGCACCCTGAATTTTGCCCAGCTTTAACCAACTCTCTATTCTTTCTCCAGCTACCACGATATCAGAGAAGTTGGTAACAGGACACCCCACCATTCGTTCTGCAAACGGCCCCTGCAGGGTCCCCATAAACAAATCCGACATCTCCCTGTCCACCAGAGGAGGTTGCACCCTCGCAGCCAGTTCTCTCCATCGCTGAGCATACTCCTTGAATCCTTCGTTATGCTTTTGAGACATACCCTGCAGCTGGGTACGACTCGGAGCCATATCAGCATTAAATTGGTATTGCTTAAAGAAAGCATCTCCCAAATCTTGCCAGCTTTTGATATCGGACGATCTCAACTTGGTGTACCATTCCAAGGAGCCTCCAGACAGGCTGTCCTGGAAAAAGTACATCCACAGTTTTTGATCCGCGGTGTATGCTGAGATTTTGCGGACAAATGCCTGGAGATGAGTTTCCGGGCAGGAACTACCGTTGTATTTATCGAACGCAGGCGCCTTGAACTTCTGAGGAATCACAATTCCCTCCACCAATCCCATGTTGGACATGTTTACCACCCCAGGCGTGGCATAGCTCTCAAGCACTTTTATCTTCTCAGCCAGCAGCTGAATTTCCTTGTTCTGAGGAGGAATGTCATAAGGCACAAAAGGCTCATTTCGCATAGAGAACTGGTCAGCCTCTCTATCTTCCTCCTGATCTTCGTCAAAACCATAAAACGGAGGCACAAAGTTGTCTTTCGTATTCTGACTAGGCCCAGGTTGACCAGCAGCACCAGCATTATTCACCAGACCAACTGTTGTCCTCTTCCCACCATCACGAGATCCTTGCCCCTGGTTGGAGACTCCATCCAGGTTGACCCCACTGTTCTGAGCAGAAACCCGCTCGAGTTTCTCAACTTTGTCCGCCAGAGCCTTCTGACCAATTGCAAAGCCTTGCATTATATTGATCAGCTCGGTCATCTTTTCCTTCAATTCAAGCATATCAGCACTGGGAAGCTCTATGAGTCTGGGAGTGTTTCTTCTTGTGTAATATCTGTGAGGGCGAGTTGAGTGCAGGGGTACTACTCTTCGAGCGCGAGCAATGATTCCTGGTTACAAACAAACACGTTAGTAATAGTCACCTGCAAAATAAAACACAAGTTATCATGATTATGCATGTATGCAGTGCCTATCCATATGAAGGACACTCTGTCTCTCGACCCTGGCATCATCGAGACAAATAACAATCCGGCATCAATATTCTGATTAGTAGTGTTTGATTTCATCGTGCAGATCGGAGATACGTGATTTAGCATGATACCCCCAACCATGTGTGTGCTTGTGTAAGTGCATACGGTAAAGCAAATAAAGCTTGACAACCAATCACTGAATAGAAACCATCATTACATAACCAAAAAAGTGCACAAACAGTGCTATAGTCATACATCAACCAGATATCAAATACAATCCTCCAGAATAAGAAAGAAATACAGACAAGTGGATTCCGTCAACAAGCCTGACGGTAATCCAACACAAATGCAAGATCTATCCAGATGAGGGTCCCGCAGGTGGCCCCATCTCGCCTTCCATCCTTGCGAACTCTGCGGCGAACCTGAGCTCGGTGTTCTCCTGCTGTAGTCTCCCAACTTCCTTCTGATGAATCTTCATCTGCCTGAAGTAGTGGTCTCTCTCTGCCATATAGTGATCTCTCTCTGCAATGATCTTTAGCTTCTCTGACTCCTTGACCTGCAGCTTCGCCTCCCACTCAGCAATGAGACCTCTGACTCTGTCATCTCTCTGATCTTTGACAAGGACTTGCCTCCTCTTCTCATCCTCAATCACCTTCGATGCTCTGAACAGCTTCTCCTTCGTGATGTCATGCTCCCTGTTGGACGATGCTAAGGCTTGGCTGATCTTCCCATAATAGGCTGTATCCATCTCAAAGCGCTTGGCCTCCAAGGCATGCCGTTTGTCTTGATCTTCCATCTTCATCTTGATCTCTTGGTTGGACGCCTGAAAACGAGCAACACTTCTCTCCAATTCAGCTTTCTCTGCAAGTAACTGATCTCTGGCCCTCTTCATCTCAAGGAATTCCTCCATGCTAACAGAAGAACTAGGACCCTCAATCATATGACACACAGAGTCACCTCCAGGAAACGGTAGAAATGTAGACTCAATCCTCTTCCGCAACCAATCTTCAAAAAGTGGAAAATACTGACAATTGACTTTGCCAAACGGAACCTTACCCTTCCTTTGGATATCTCGCCACTCATCTAACACTTGCCTCAGCTTGGCCTGGTTGCCACCAATCGGAAAGTAAAAGGATTCCTGAATCTCTCGCCCGAGAGGAGGAACCTCCATAGCGAACCCCATCTGTCTCCGGAGAAGCATCGGGTTGTAATTAATGCAACCCTGAACTCCCACTAAAGGCACATTAGGTAAACTCCCACAACTGCAGATGAAGTCCCGACCAGCTAAACCATTATGAGTCCAAGCAATGTCATCAGCCCGCATACCCATCAATCGAAAGGACCACTTCACACTAGGATCAATCTGAGCAAAGGCACCTCGGGAAGGCAAATATCCCATGAACCACTTAAAGAGCAACTGAGAGCAGCATCTGACCAAGCCACCACGCCGCTTCTCGTTCCTGTTATGAACTGAGTAGTACACATCTCCAATCAGAGTAGGAATAGGGTTTCTCTGCATAAACAACCTGATAGCATTATGGTCCACGAAATTCTTCTGGTTAGGAAACAGAACGATCCCATAAATGCTCACAGCAATCAGAGCACAAACCGTCTTCCAGTTACCCATTGCAGCATGTTCCTTGGCATTAGCCTCCAAGAAACTCAAATGAAATCCAGGTAACTTTCCCTTCTCCTTCAAACCCTCCTTGACCATTTCCGGACTCAAATAAAGAGCACGTGAAATCCCAAGGACATCTGGATCTACCCTCGTAACATGGAAAGGAATCTGATCACGGATCTGAATACCCAGGATGCTGACATAATCCTCCATCAGAGGTCCCAACAGATAGTCTGGAAAAACGAAACACCTCAACCCAGGGTCATAGAACTGAAGAAGAGTGTGGATGGCGCTCCTGTCGCAGTCAGTGAGTCTGAAAACCATCTTCAGGATACCGCCATATGCCTCTCTAAACGTCCCCACATGGTCGGGAGTAATCAATGCTACCATATCCTTCAAGACACCAATCTCTGGATCAAATAAACTGTAGACAACATCGGGCTTCAAACCGGTCCTCATCTCTGAACAGAAATCTCTCAACCAGGATGTCGATCAAAAATGTCCCTGCATATGGGTAAACATGGGTTAGATGCAATTAATGCAAAATGTAATGATGCTGATGAATGAATGCAATGCGTTGCCATCCTCCAAGTCATCTGATCATCTGCACTGAATCTGGGCTCTGAACTGATCATAACCATCTGAGGAGACTGTAACCACCAATCTGACCCACGGGTTCCGAAATAAACGGAAGATAGATACATCATAATCATCACCACTAGTCTCTGAGCAGACACACCATCACCATCTGAATCGGCCCAGGGAATCCGAAATAAACGGATCCCCACTGATAAAATATCTCGGCGCGGGGAATCCGAAATAAACGGATTCCCACTGATAAATGCCACGGACAGCACTCCGGCGTCTCAAAAATAAACGGCCATAAATCCGACTTATAAATATGACTCGGATCCACGGAACCATTAGTCACCATCTGAGTCACCATCAATCACCAACAGTCACCATCTGTACCTGTTAAAATGATCATTCCCTCCCCACTCACGGGTGTCATCTAGGCCAGGGTAAAGTCGAAAGAAACGCAGCATAAATAACCTTTCGCAGAATACCATCATATACACACCCGAAGTATGTAACGATAATATCCCACCAGGGTCTGAACTGCTCGTGATATCAATGTTCCGCTAAGTGGCGCCATACCACCCGCTTCCCATGAATCACTCTATTCCTAGGTTTCCTAGATTGCACTCATAGCCTGGGTATTGGGCCTTTTACCTCGAGTAACTCCCACCCCAAAACAGAGGAACCACCTGTACAGAGGACGGCAACAACATGATAGTATGATGCATGCAGACATTAATGCAAATATAGATACACACTGGTTAGAATAATAAATGCAATAAATCACACAACAAGCAACCTAAACTAATCCTAAAACGCTAGGAAGGACTCGCTTAGGGACGATGGACCAGCATAGGTCTACATATGGATTGTCCCCAGCAGAGTCGCCAGCTGTCGCATCCTGCGAAAAATCAACCGGCGAGCCTAAAAATAAAACACACAGAGCCGCCACTAAACGTTATTTATCCCAAGATAGGGAAAGGAAACGCTCAGAGAAACCTGGAAAGACATGGTCTCGCGACCAGAGAGAAAAGGTTCGGGAGTCGGTTACGCGAGGGGAAGGTATTAGCACCCCTCACGTCCTAGGTACTCCTAGGGATCCACGTCCTAGAATAAAGAAAAGGTTGCTAAACATCACACACACACACGGGGAATGCAGGTGGGATTAAGAGGAACGGGCTCGATAAGGTATCGCACCTTATGCCTACATATCTTGTCTGGAACAAGAATCAGAGCCACTGTAGTTCGGCTTACGCACGCCAAACAACACAACACATACAAACAAGCAAGGGTGGCAAACATGGAGCCCGACAACCACTGGATGGAATTACGTCAGCATCCGAACCAAAACACGCACAAACGGCAAACGTGGAGCCCGACAGCCAATTACTGGACTTACGTCGGCATCCGAACCAAAACACACAGTCAGATAACAATTAAACACACACAAAAAAGAAAAAAGGTTGCCCGGAGTGGTCTCGCACGACCACCTGCCTACATACCTCGTCTGGAACGAGGATCAGGGCGATGTAGTTCCCCTGAAAGGGACTGAATTGCTAACCAGAAACCGGGGAAAAATACACAACTAGGGAGCTGAGACTCGAGCCTAATGTTGTCATGCATCGTTAACCCTAAGTTCGGTTTTCTATCCTACTTGCATAAGCAAACTAACCTAACCAGGAAAGAGGCTAGCACACAAGCATACAATCATATATCATCAAATGAGAACAGGTATCTCAAACAAGCATGTCAATCAGATATCCACATAACACGCACTATAGCCAAACAAGGGGCTCAATCAATCAGGTTTGACTGCCTAAGCAATCGTCTGTACAGGCTGTGTTTGCTCTTAACCTTGCCATTACGAGGCTAAGGTGAAGCAGATGAAAGGATGAAGTGAGGATCAGACCTCACAGCTCTTATCCCTAACCAGGGAGAGCTGACAAATGAGCATGGGTCCAGAATAGGGGAACCCTTCTATACTCGATGACTCTGACACAACAGATCTTGGGATTTTGATCTCAATGCTACAACCATGTAATGGGAGCAAGGAGAAGACTCACTGAATAGTGGGGGACAGGCTGCTTGTCCCTAACTTCCACCAATTGCCTTCTTTGAAGGACTTTTCCTGCTTGGGCTTAAAAATAAACATACACAAGCATTGCCTCTTAAGGAGGACTTCAGACAATTTGCCCGGCCCGGTAACAGCCGGGTCTCCAGACTACATGAAGCTTAGGAAGTTACCTCAATGCAAGTTGCTTATGCAAAGCAAAGCAAAAGTTCACAAGGAACTGAGCAACTAAAGTACCTGGAAACAATCAAACTCAGTCAGTATTCAATCAGACAAATTGTACAGCAAACAATCAAACAGTTTAAACAATACAACACAAAGCAAGCTCAAGGCTTAAGCCCAAGCTCCAACACCTACAAAACAATGTTATGTTAGTGTACAAACATCCACAACATCAATTAAAATCAACTTGTATCATTCTCCATGTGCCTTATGCTTTTGATCCTGAAAAATCAAGCAAATATTAGCAACTAGACCACTAGGCCAAGCCTAGGGTCCAAAAGCAACAAAAAAGTTAAAACAGCAAGGTATTCACAATCACAACTCAAATTAACATCAAACAAGAGCAAACATCATTGGTCTCATGTTTACATAATCCATTATGCTCATTTCATGCACAAAACAATCCATATTGGTTCAAATGAAGCACCAAATATACAAACAGAAGTATTGCATTCAAAGCCATGCCGAAACACATCAAAAAAATCTCAAATTAAATACACCTAAACAGGGGTCAATCAAGGTCTACCATGTCAAATTTGAGCTTAATTGGGCAAATGAAACCATGTCAATGAAAATCCACAAAAACAGACACAATTACATGCTTCAATTCACACTATCAATGCATATATCCAATTCAAAAATTCATATCTCATTGAAAACAAAAAAGAAATGGATGAGACCAAAACAGGGATGTCACACAATGTGTCTAGTTCATGCATATCAAATTTCATGGCCATACAATACAATATGAGGATTTCCCAATCAATCTACCAACATGTATCACATGAGCTTGCAATTTCAACAACCAGAAATGAAAAATCAAGATTAAATTGAAAATACAGTGAAAAATCCTACAAAAATTCATCAAGCATCCTAACATGTCAACAAGTCATCATGCAAAATTTCAGCCAATTCCAACATGCATAGGTCATCCAATTAAATTCAACAAATTGACATCAAGAGGTGTGACACAAATTGTCACACCTATGTTCCAGAATTTGCTGCTCTCTAACCAGGTATCAAAAATTCATGAAATTTACATATAAATAATCCTCAATGAGTCAAGAACCACCACAAAAATTTTCAGCCATTTATTTTATGATATGAGTATTTCATGATCAAATTGCCAAAATGTATCAAAATGTGACATACATTAGAAAAGCCTATGCCAAATAAAATATTTGCCAAGCACAACTTTGACCAATAGGTCAAGAAAATCCTACACAAGTCAACAAAGTCAAGGAAAAAATCTCCATATTTTTAGGAATTTTTTACTATTTTTTATGAATTTTTTAAAGTGTTAAATAGTTTTTAGAAATTAAATGAATTAATTAAAACTGCACAGTGGCATAACTGTAATTATTTTGAGCGCGGGAGGGAAACAGCATTTTTGAATTTTCAAATGGAAATTTGGATCAAACAGCCTTGTTCATCGTCTTCATCACACAACATTTCCAGAAATTTCAATGGAGCTCAAGAACACCAAATTCACGAATCCTAACCAAAACTAACAAACTTATAGTCGTTGGAACCGTTACAACACGTAGAACATGAATCTCAACTCTAATCAAACTAAAACTTCCTAAATCGTGCGAATCGTTGAACTTAGGGTTCTAGATCTAAACTTCGAGTTAAGATTTCTCCGCCTACGATTGATCATTTTCAATTCCGAAACCAGCATGATGATCTACGTGATACACTCTACCACACGCACACAATAGTTAAATGAAAGCTCGAGGTCGAATTTTGACCAACCTGCTATGGCAGCAGCGAATCCGATGGAATCAAGGCGCAATTTGGTGAAACAGTGGCAGTGCAGGCTCGTGGCAAGGTGATGCGAAGCTCAGCTCCCTTCAATTTCGCTCCTATTGCTCAAACTTCGATTTCACCATGGATGGAGTGATATTGGACAGCTGCGATTCGATGCACTTCATGCTCCAACTTTCCAAAACAGTCCAAGATAATGATTAGAGAAGATGAATGCAAAAGGAATCGTGTAAATTGGTCAAGGTTTGGTGAAGAAACTTGGATTTGAAGGTGTTGGTGTTCTTGAGCAATCTTGAGAATTTGGAGAGTTTTGAGATCTGAACTTGGTAATTGTGCATTCTGTTATGATTAGCAAGTGATTTTGATTATATATGTGAGCCTAATCCATGCTTAATCCACTTGATTAGTTAAATGGCATGTTAAGTGAAAATGGTAATTGTGCAAATAAGGGCAAAATTGTCAATTCCATAGCCAGCTCATTGACACCTGTTTTGACACCTCACACAACCCCTAAATATCATGTATGAGCTGTAGGAACTTGTCCCATGCTGATTGGTTGCTCCATTCTCAAATTCACTATGTGTATGCAAAATGACCAATTTTCACCATTTCACTTTTCAAGCCAAATCTCAATTTAAAAGGCCTATGCATGAAATGAATATTCAAACACACTCCAAATGCCATTCCTGAGGTGTTGGAAAAAGTCCCATTCAAAAATTCCAATTATTTTGACATTTGGACGATTTTGCCCCTGGTCCAATTCAGCTGTCCAGTTGAAAAGTGACTTTTTGCCTTGGCCATTTTTGGGAAAATCCAATGATGCACCCTCAAAGTACATGTCAAATGGAGTTTGTGCATATAAAGAACTTGCAATTTGGACAAAGTATGTGGTAGTTATGGCCTCCTGATTACGGTCTTTTCTGAAATTCACTGAGCCATATTTTGCAAACCGTACATTGGATTTTCAAGTTCTTGGACTTTTTGGAAAGGTGAGAACAAGATCTACATCTGTCATGTTGAACAATTTTTCATTTGAAGCTTCCTTGGACTTCTGTTTTTGAGGTCAAAAAACTTTCCATTTTTGGAAACTTCAGTTACAAGTCACTTGCTATTTTTGGCAGTTTTTGTCCTGACCTGATTTTCTTCAATTTTAAGCTTTGAGATGTCATTCAACACTTGTTCCAACATGAATGAAGTGTCTTCAACTCATTTCCACCTCCAAATCCATCAGATCATGTACAGTTGACCACAGTTGACTTTTCATCTGACAGATGAATTTGGCCATGCATAGATCAAATTGAACCCCAATCTCCAACTGAAATGGCTCAAGGGTGAAACCCTAGCCTCAATAATCACCATATAATCACAAAATGAACCTCATAACCATCAGAAACCTCATCTCCTGATCCAGCCCTGATTGGCCCAATACAACTGATTAGGGTTGACCTGTGGTCAAAACCCTAATCTCAAGGAATCTTCTTCAATCTTCTGATGACATCCAACCATGATGATGATGATGTATCAATTCAATCAATATGAAGACCAATACCCTTGAGAATCATGAAACCCTAATCCACAGCCCCAATCCTCAGATGGCCCATGATCAATCAATAAAACCCTGGCTTGCACCTTCTGACTTCCTATCTCCTGATTAAGACTTGGGAAGATGGCTTGCACACTGTAACCACATGATATGCAATATGAAATGCCTAATGTCCTAAAATGATATGCAAATATGTTAATGCTAGTCCCAAGAGAGGAGGGCAAATTTTGAGGTGTTACAGTATGTCATGCTATTAATGATGATGATAACATGACTATATGATGCTGTTGTTGCTATGTTGATTATGATGCATGTTTGATGTGCATGCATTCATGAAAGGCCGATGCCTAGTGATGAACGGACTGAGTTCCAATGATGTTGTTGACTCCGGGCTTGTTTAGAGGCTTGGTTCCTTGCGGGGAACTCGGATTCTATGGTGATGAATCTGGGAGTGGTGATCCTGTAGTTGGTCACAAAATGGGTATACCGAGTCGTGTTGAGTCATGCATGGGTGTGTGCATTGCATTTGATATGTTGTTTTGTTGATGTTCATGAGTATGTTGATTATGATGATTATGATGAGCTGTGTTGGCATGTGTGAAATATATTTATGTTTGTATTCCTGTCGTTATATTATTATTTAATAATGTAATTCTCACCCCTTCTGCATGTGTTTATGTTCATCTATGATGAACAATGTGCAGATAAAGAGGAGTAGCTATTGTCGAGGTTTGAAGAATAAGTGTAGAGTTATTCTACAGAGTCGAGTCAAATGCTCTGGTCATGTGACACCGGGGTTATGGGATTCGATAGATAGTTGGTTATTATTTACGTTGTTTATGATGACTAAATGTTGAGATGTTTTGTTGAGAAAATGTTGAGATATTATTATGAATTGTTATATGATGAATTATAATATTCGTGTTGTTGTCCGCTGCGAAGTTTTAAATATTAAATAATATGTTTTATGTTGTAATGCAATAAGTGTTATGTTGTAAGAAATGTAAACTCTTCTACATGTTGTACTCTGATAATATATTTAAATATGTCGTTTGGGTAGAAGGGTGTTACATTAGTGGTATCAGAGCATTGTCAGTCCAGTCGAGTCATAATGTGAGGTTTTCCCTGTTGGTCGATTAGTGTAAATGACACTGTCGATATTTAACGGTTGTAGTGGTGTTGTGCAGAGTATGGCTGGAGAAAATGACCGTGCGATTGCTGAGGCTTTGGCTGCTATGGCGCAGGCTATGCAGGCGCAGCAGAATCCGCCGGTCGACGAGTTCAAGAATTTGGGAAGGTTTCTGAAGAATAACCCTCCTACATTCAAAGGGCGCTATGATCCAGATGGTGCTCAGATTTGGCTGAAGGAAATTGAGAAGATTTTCCGGGTGATGACGTGTACTGAAGCACAGAAGGTGCAGTTTGGTACGCATATGTTATCTGAAGAGGCTGAAAACTGGTGGGATAACACTCGCCAGAGAATTGAAGTACCAGGTGCTGAGATGACTTGGGAAAGGTTCAAGACGGTCTTTCTGGAGAAATATTTTCCTGCTGATGTGCGATGTAAGAAGGAGATGGAATTTCTAGGACTGAAGCAGGGTAACATGTCTGTTGCTGATTACGCTTCGAAGTTTGAGGAGCTGGTGCAGTATTGTCCTCATTATAATAATGCTGATGCTGAGGAATCCAAGTGTGTCAAGTTTGAGAACGGGTTGCGTCCCGAGATCAAACAAGGCATTGGTTACCAGGAGATTCGTAGGTTTCCTACACTGGTTAATAAGTGCAGGATATTTGATGAAGATAGCAAGGCTAGGACTGCTCATTACAAGAGTCTTAGTGAGAAGAAGAATAAGGATCGTGGTAGTCCTTATGCATCTCCGAATGGTAAAGGTAAGCAGAAAGTGGTAGATGAGAAGAAGCCAAGTGGGGGAGGATCTCCCATAGCTGGTAAATGTTTCAAGTGTGGCGAGCCAGGCCACCGTGCTGATAGCTGTACCAAGAAAGTGCTGAGATGTTTCCGATGCGGTCAGGCTGGTCATAGAGTTACGGAATGTAAGGATGCTGGTCCGACATGTTTTAATTGTGGCGAGAAAGGCCATATCAGTTCGCAGTGCTCGAAACCGAAGAAGGCGGCTACTGCAGCTCATACTACTGGTAGGGTGTTTGCTCTGAGTGGGGCTGAAGCTCCTAAAGAAGATAATCTGATTAAAGGTACTTGCTTGATTAATAATGTTGAATTGCTTGCTATTGTTGACACTGGTGCTACTCATTCGTTTATTTCGTATGAGTGTGCGACCAGGATTGGTGTGATTATGTCGTCCCTAGGCGGAAGTATGGTGATAGATACTCCTGCTAATGGTTCTGTGAAGACTTCTGTTGTCTGTCGAGGTTGTCATTTGACGATCTTTGAGAGAGAGTTCGTGGTTGATTTGGTGTGCCTACCCTTGCACCAAATTGATATTATTCTGGGAATGAATTGGCTAGAATTCTATGGCGTGTTTATCAACTGCTATAGTAAGACGGTGCGGTTTTCTGAAGTTGGTGAGAATGATGAGGCAAGATTTCTATCTGCTAGGCAGGTGGGGGATTTTGTGAAAGATGAAGCTCAGATATTCGCTTTATTTGCGTCTCTGCAAGCGAATAAGAAAGTGGTGAGTGTAGATTTGCCTGTTGTCTGTGAATTTCAGGATGTGTTTCCGGAGGATGTAAGTGAATTACCTCCAGAACGTGAAGTCGAATTTGCCATTGACTTAGTACCAGGTACGAGTCCAGTGTCGATGTCTCCTTATAGAATGTCGGCAACTGAATTAGTTGAATTGAAGAAGCAACTTGAAGAATTGCTTGAGAAGAAGTTTGTGCGTCCAAGTGTTTCTCCTTGGGGTGCACCAGTATTGTTAGTGAAGAAGAAAGAAGGTACGATGAGGTTGTGTGTCGATTATCGGCAGTTGAATAAGGTGACTATCAAGAATCGGTATCCATTGCCGAGGATTGATGATTTGATGGACCAGTTGGTTGGAGCTCATGTTTTCAGTAAGATTGATTTGCGGTCGGGTTATCATCAGATCCGAGTGAAGTCAGATGATATTGCGAAGACTGCTTTCCGTACGAGGTATGGTCATTATGAATACACTGTGATGCCGTTCGGTGTGTCTAATGCTCCAGGTGTGTTTATGGAATATATGAATCGTATATTTCATCCGTACCTGGATAATTTTGTTGTGGTGTTCATAGATGATATATTGATATATTCTAAGACGGAAGAAGAGCATGCAGGACATCTGAGAATTGTTTTGCGGGTGTTAAGAGAAAAGAAATTATATGCAAAGTTATCTAAATGTGAGTTCTGGTTGAAGGAAGTGAGTTTCCTTGGCCATGTGATTTCGAGTGGTGGGATTTCTGTTGATCCTGCTAAGGTTGATGCTGTATTACAATGGGAGACTCCGAAGTCTGCTACTGAGATACGCAGTTTTCTGGGGTTAGCTGGTTATTATCGCAGATTTATTGAGGGCTTCTCTAAGTTGGCATTGCCGTTGACGCAGTTGACTAAGAAGGGTCAGGTGTATGTGTGGGATGCAGCTTGTGAAGCGAGTTTTGTTGAGTTGAAGAGGCGGTTGACCAGTGCTCCAGTGTTGATCTTGCCTAATCCTGGTGAGTCCTTCGTTGTTTATTGTGATGCTTCTTTGATGGGTCTTGGTGGTGTTTTGATGCAGAATGGTAAAGTTGTAGCTTATGCTTCTAGACAGTTGAAAGTTCATGAGAGGAATTATCCTACGCATGATCTAGAACTTGCAGCTGTTGTATTTGTGTTGAAAATGTGGAGGCATTATCTGTATGGTTCCAGATTCGAAGTGTTCAGTGATCACAAGAGTCTGAAGTATCTGTTTGATCAGAAAGAGTTAAATATGAGGCAGAGAAGGTGGTTAGAATTACTGAAGGATTTTGACTTTGAATTGAGTTATCATCCCGGTAAGGCTAATGTAGTTGCAGATGCGCTGAGTAGAAAGTCTCTACATATGTCTATGATGATGGTTCGGGAGCTTGAGTTAATTGAACAGTTCCGTGATATGAGTTTGGGTTGTGAAGTTTCCGCTGATAGTGTAAAGTTGGGTATGCTGAAGTTGACTAGTGGAATTCTGGAAGATATTCGGAATGGTCAGCAAGTTGACGTCGCTCTAGTTGATCATATTACTATGGTTAACCAGGGTAATGGTGGTAATTTTGAGATTGATGAGAATGGCATCCTGCGATTTAAAGGTAGAGTTTGTGTTCCTGAGGTGTCTGAATTGAAAAAGAGTATTCTTGAAGAGGGCCATAGGAGTGGATTGAGTATCCATCCAGGTGCAACTAAAATGTATCAAGATTGAAGAAGTTGTTTTGGTGGGCTGGTATGAAAAGAGATGTTGCTAAGTTTGTGTATGCCTGTTTGACTTGTCAGAAGTCAAAGATTGAACATCAGAAACCGGCAGGTATGATGCAACCTTTGAAGATTCCTGAATGGAAGTGGGATAGCATTTCCATGGATTTTGTGACGGGATTGCCGAGGACGGTGAAAGGTAATGATTCTATTTGGGTGATTGTGGATCGATTGACTAAGTCGGCGCATTTCTTGCCGATGAAGATTAATCACTCTTTAGAGAAGTTGGCGGAGTTGTATATTGAGGAGATAGTGAGGCTACATGGTATTCCATCCAGTATTGTGTCTGATAGAGATCCCAGATTTACTTCTAGATTTTGGGAAAGTTTGCAGAAAGCGTTGGGGACTAAGTTGAGGTTGAGTTCAGCTTATCATCCTCAGACTGATGGGCAGACTGAAAGAGTTATCCAATCCTTGGAGGATTTGTTGCGAGCTTGTGTGTTGGAGCAGAGTGGTTCTTGGGATAGTTATTTGCCGTTGGTGGAGTTTACTTATAATAATAGTTTTCATGCTAGTATCGGTATGGCTCCATATGAAGCATTGTATGGTAGGAGGTGTAGAACTCCATTGTGTTGGTATGAATCAGGTGAGAGTGTTGTACTTGGACCTGAGATTGTGCAGCAGACGACTGAAAGGGTTAAGATGATTCAGGAGAAAATGAAGATTTCTCAGAGTCGTCAGAAGAGTTATCATGATAAGAGGAGAAAGGCACTTGAGTTCCAAGAGGGAGATCATGTGTTCTTGAGAGTTACTCCGACGACAGGTGTGGGTAGAGCTTTAAAGTCTAAAAAGCTTACTCCGAGGTTTGTGGGTCCGTATCAGATTTTGAAGAGGGTTGGGGAAGTGGCGTATCGGATAGCTTTACCGCCGTCGCTTTCTAATCTGCATGATGTGTTTCATGTATCTCAGTTGAGAAAATATATTGCGGATCCTTCGCATGTTGTTCAGTTGGATGATATCCAGGTGAGGGATAATTTGACCGTTGAGGTGTTGCCAATTCGGATAGATGACCGAGAAGAGAAGACCCTGAGAGGTAAGAAGATTGCTCTAGTGAAAGTTGTTTGGGGAGGTCCAGCTGGTGAGAGCTTGACTTGGGAGCGTGAAGATCAGATGAAGGAGTCGTATCCGACTCTATTTGCTTGAGGTATGTTTTCGAGGACGAAAACTTCTAAAGTGGGGGAGAGTTGTAACACCCCGAATATTGTTAGATTAATTTAAATATTATTTTAATATGATTATTTGAAGGTAAAAGGATTTATTAAATAATATTGGGAATTATTATTATTAATATAGATGTTATTTATTTTAATAATAATTAAATAAATAAAGTAAATGGAATATGAAGAGTGGAAGGGTAAAAGTGGAATTGGATATAAGAGGCCAAAGTGAGAACTCAGAGTTGTTTTCACGTAATTTTGCCTCAGAGTCAGAGAAAGGGAGAAACGCTGAAGAGAAAGAGAAGGAAGAGGAAAAAGCCAAAGATTGCTCAGAGCTTCCTTCAATCCAAAGAGGTAAGGGGTCTGAACCTTATTAAACGATAATATGCGAGCAAATTCATGATATGTGTTGAATTGTTGATGGATTTTGGGGATTTTAGGGAGATTGGGAAAGTTGGGGTTTTGATGGAAAATTCTCCGATTTGTGAGTTTTGTTGAGTTATATGCATTGTAATCGAAGTATGTTGTGTATATATGACTGTTAAATGTTGATATTGGGTTGTTAGCTGTGGGGTATGAGTTATGGCGAGTATAGAAGCAAAGCTGCGCTGGTTTCCTTAGCAGATGGCTTCTGTTCGCGCGCGATTCGCGGCGCGAAGCCCAGTTCGCGGCGCGAACTGGGCAGGATTCAGAGGAGTTCTGTAACGCATCGTTCGCGGCGCGAACCCTGCTTCGCGGCGCGTACTGAAGCGAATTAATTGTTCGCGACGCGCTCCTTTGTTCGCGGCGCGAACTGTGCTGTATTGGAGGAGTTCGCGGCGCGTCCCTATGTTGGCGGCGCGAACTGTGCTGTGAAGTCAATGTTGGTGAGTTTTTGAGTACGTTGAGTTGTGAGACTCTTAGTAAGTCGCTGTAATTGTATTATAAACAATTAACAGTGATTATATGATTGTGTATGAGATGTTGAACGTACGTGTTTAATTATAAATGTGTTATGTAACGATGTGATATTGTTGTAATGTTGTTGTTGTTTTGTTGAGTTGTATGTCATGCTATTAATGATGATGATAACATGACTATATGATGCTGTTGTTGCTATGTTGATTATGATGCATGTTTGATGTGCATGCATTCATGAAAGGTCGATGCCTAGTGATGAACGGACTGAGTTCCAATGATGTTGTTGACTCCGGGCTTGTTGAGAGGCTTGGTTCCTTGCGGGGAACTCGGATTCTATGGTGATGAATCTGGGAGTGGTGATCCTGTAGTTGGTCACAAAATGGGTATACCGAGTCGTGTTGAGTCATGCATGGGTGTGTGCATTGCATTTGATATGTTGTTTTG
Source organism: Lathyrus oleraceus (assembly GCF_024323335.1). Lineage (NCBI taxonomy): Eukaryota > Viridiplantae > Streptophyta > Magnoliopsida > Fabales > Fabaceae > Lathyrus > Lathyrus oleraceus. The sequence continues at coordinate 20,611,024 of NC_066584.1, read as the reverse complement.
TTGATGTTCATGAGTATGTTGATTATGATGATTATGATGAGCTGTGTTGGCATGTATGAAATATATTTATGTTTGTATTCCTGTCGTTATATTATTATTTAATAATGTAATTCTCACCCCTTCTGCATGTGTTTATGTTCATCTATGATGAACAATGTGCAGATAAAGAGGAGTAGCTATTGTCGAGGTTTGAAGAATAAGTGTAGAGTTATTCTACAGAGTCGAGTCAAATGCTCTGGTCATGTGACACCGGGGTTATGGGATTCGATAGATAGTTGGTTATTATTTACGTTGTTTATGATGACTAAATGTTGAGATGTTTTGTTGAGAAAATGTTGAGATATTATTATGAATTGTTATATGATGAATTATAATATTCGTGTTGTTGTCCGCTGCGAAGTTTTAAATATTAAATAATATGTTTTATGTTGTAATGCAATAAGTGTTATGTTGTAAGAAATGTAAACTCTTCTACATGTTGTACTCTGATAATATATTTAAATATGTCGTTTGGGTAGAAGGGTGTTACATAGTTCCTGGAGGCAATGAGGAGGGGAAATTCATGTTAGTTTTGGCCACTGTCTCTGCTACTCCATATGAGCTATTTGGGTTGATTCTTAAGGCAAACCGCCAATCAGTGGTTGAGATGGAACCTTCAAGGTGTCAAAAAGATTTTTGCGAGTTTATTCTATATTTTACAATAGCGGTGGATTTTTCCAATTGCAAGCATATAGAGGATAATAAATTTTGCACTAGAGAGAATAAACTCTGGTTCAAGGTTGAAGCTCTGGAAAATAAACTAGGTGAGATTCGTTGTTCGTGGGGTGCTCTGAGTAAAGAGTTAAAGGCTTATAAGGATAAGTTGAAGTTAGATTAAGAGGGGTTACAAATGGCCCAAAAAACTTTGGAAATTAAGAAGAATGATATTTCTTTGCTAAAATAGAGTCAGAAGTCCCGAAAGAGCGAGTTGGTTAGGAAGAGGATGGAAATGGAAATCATTACCAACCAAAAGACAATCACGGAAGGGAAATTTACTAAAGAGAATGTAGTTCTTATCAATGGTGTCGTGACTACGACCCAAGAGCCATTTAATAAGGTGGTCCAACAAATCATTTTTCTCAACCCTATGATCTAAATATTGAAAGGTCGACCTTGAGAAGTCGATCATTGATGGCAATTGGTTGCCATTTTCGCTGACTCGCGATGCTTTTATTCATTTTATTGTTTGGTTATTGATTATATACTAACCATTTTGTTGTAATTTAAATATTGTTCCATAATATTATCCCTAGTTTAACTTTTACCATATATATATATATATATATATATATTTTGTTTTTCTGTTGAAATTCGTGTATCTACTTGCAAGAGCGTTCTTGGCCAATGGTGTTTATACTCTACTACTTTCCTGGTTTAAAAACTCGTGAAAAAGGTGGATCATTTTTAGTGAGGCATTTTGTATCGATGGTGGATAATCGGTTCAAGTGAGGCTCTCTCATTTGTCATCTCAGTGGATTTATTTTTGGAATTTGTCATGTCTCTTTGGGAAACAAGTTTAGACTTTTCATTCTTTGTATGGAAAAGTAAAGGCAATGATGAAAGAAAAGCAATATTTGAATAATGAACTTGTATCATTTGACTTTTAGCCTCCATATATAATTGTTAGTTAGTTGTATATACTTTGAGCTTTGTTGTGATCCATGTGAACGATATCTTGTCTCCAGTGAGAGTTTCAAAGATATAGGCGACATTTTCCAAACTTGTGTCAGTTGTGTACGATCCTTCCTAATTAGGTGCCAGTTTCCCACTTGAGGTGTTATTGCAGCCGAGATATGCACTTCTTATAACAAGGTCTTTGGGGACAAAAGGATCTTGGAAGAACATTTTTGTTGTACTTTGACGACATATTTTAATTTACGATGGCCTCACTCAAGAAAACCTCGTCTACTCATTCTTCCAATAGACATAGTTATTCTCTATATTATTTCTTGTTGACCTTTCTTGCCATTTGATTTGAAGCCCTCCATTTTAGCTCTCCTATTTTCATGGGGATCACGACTTCGGTTCCATATGTGAGTAAAAAAAGTTGTTCTTTTTTTATGGAAGAGTGTGACGTAGTACTTAGGTGTCATCTAGTATACTATACAATTCTTTCAGCAAAACTTTATTTTCCAATTCTTCTTGATCATTCCCCTGGAGGTGCTCCATGAAAGTGAAAATGGCAGGTCAATAGTAAGTCTTCCATTAATTCTTGGAATTTATTATATGTGAATTGTATTTCATTATTTGTCACCATGTTCTGTGGAATCCCAAGCCTGATGAGTACATTTTTTTGGAAAGAAACACAAAATGTTGTTGCACATGATTTTTGTCAGTTGTTCTACTTCAATCCAATTTTTGATTTGTTAGTTTTAGGTATGTTGAAATGTAACAAAAAATAAATATAATGAGAATATCATTCTTTATGTTTTTGCCTCACATTCGATTTGATCCATTTTCAATCCATTATTCATGCTACTTTAGGGTTTCTTTGACTTTGAACTTTCGTTTGACTTTGTTGACTACTTGGGCTTTTGATGATTTAGGAAAATAAAAAATAAATAATGAATAAATAATGTTAACAGTAATAATACCTAAAAATGACCCCTAATAAATTTTGAGAAAACATTAATAATAATAATAATAATAATAATAATAATAATAAAATAAAATGATAATAATGATCTAATTAGCCAAATTAACCACCGAGACTAATACGAAAATTAAAAAAAGAACCTAATAATAATACCTAATAAAAATAGACCATATAAATGCAATAATAATATTAATAATAATTAGTAATAATAAAAATAATAATTAGTAACCCCTTTCTACACTAAAAAAATAAAAATAAATTAAAAGAATAATTAAGAAAAATAAAATTATGGTGATACTAATAATAGTAAAATAAGAATAATAGTCCTAAAATTAAACAAAATTCTATTATGATAATGACTAAAAAAAGAGGAATTTTAAAAAAAGTAGCATAAGAGAAGTCAAAATGATCCTCCTTTGAATTCTTGGGCATTGGAGGTGACCACTTGACTTATACATGATGGACTCAGGTGAAATGATGGCCCAGATGAACTAGAGTTAAACTTACATAGAGAATACACTTACATAGAGAATACACTTAAACGACTCAGTTGGATAATATGGTCAAAATTTTGGATATGACAGTTGCCCCTATTTAATTACCTTCAACCCGATAGCACGACTGACAACAATCTTCATGTGATCGTGGTGGGAGATAATTAAATACGAGAGGACCCGAAATTTTGTCAGCTAGAAACCGTCATGAACATTGTCAAGCCTATACGAAGTCCTGACTGTGCTAGGGATATGAGAAAGTCAATTGTCATTGGTGTAAGACTGAAATAAGACACCATTGGTATAAGAACCGAAATAAGACGTCATTAGTGTAAGAACCGAAATAAAATGACATAGGTATAAGAATCTAAGTGAGAATGACAACAATGTAAGAACTGAAGTGAGAAAGATGGCGATGTAAGAACCAAAGTGAAAATAACAACGATGTAAGAACCAAAGTGAACGCATGACAACAATGTAAGAACCAAAATGAGAATGACAATGATGTAAGAACCAAAGTGAGAAAGACGACGGTGTAAGGGCCGAAGTGAGAATGACAATGGTGTAATAACCGAAGTGAATGCATGCCAACAGTCTGGGAACTAAAGTGAATGATAAAAAGACAATGATGTAAGAACCGAAATGAACAATGACAACGATGTAAAAACCAAAGTGAATGCATGATAAGAATGTAAGAACCAAAGTGAATGAATGTAAACGATGTGAGAACCGAAGTGAATAATGGTGTAAGAACCGGAAATAAAAACAATTGTGTATCAAGGTATTTGTATACTTAGGGAGATACCTATCAGGATTTCATGGGGAAATTTGTTTAACCAGGTGAAGTGACAAGCATTCTTTCTTGGGGACGATACCAAATGAGAGGTACATGTATATTGATTCATGTTATGAATACATGTTTTGTATGGACGCATGTTACTGCATGGCTAATGACTGATGTATGTATGTTGCCCTTTTTAGAAATGTCATGTGTAATGAAATGCATGATTAACACATATTTTCAAATGTGACATGACTCTAGGGGATGTTAAGGTGCGAAACATAGCTTGTTGAAACCCCGACCCTCATTGACACTGAGGATCATGAGTATTTGTTATTTGTGGATCAAATCGAGGTGCCTATATATGTTTGGAAGTACTTCATGTCTTGTTATAATGCTTTTGAAATGAACTTTCATACTGGCTAGGTTGCGGCGACTGATAAGAGATCTTTGTGCTTGGCGCCTTAGATACGATGCTAGAGGCTGATAAGATTCTTTTGATTCTTCCAAATCAAAGTAAGTTATGTTTTTGACAATTTTTTACTATACCCAAAGTTTTAATGACATTATCTACCAAAGAGAAACAAGAGTAGTAAGAGATATCAGAAAAGTTGAGCCCGTAAATGGGTAACAATATATAAAGAGGTAACTCATATAAAAGGAAGTTACTGAAAAACATGAGACAAAATGGCAATCGGAATGTGTCCTCACTGAGTTACAATACATGTTACTCTCCCTATGACTTCAAAGTCTCGATACTTTGCTTTTGGAGATAATGATTAGACTGGTCATTTCCTTATGAGATCCTGTTGTAGTATATGCTCAAGTGGTGCAGTCATACGCCTTTTGGATATCCCTAACTTTTGCATGGACTGTTCTTTTCGAGTCTTAGTCCACTAGGATGGTGTACTCTTTTTTTTCCTAAGTCGCTCTTTTGAGTTTTCTACTTATCGGGTTTTTAGTTTTTTTGTAAGTCCCTAGTTTTTGCCTGGATTGCTCTTTCGGGTTTTCAATCCACCGAGCTGCCCTAATTTTTGCCTAAGTCGCCCTTTTGGGTTTTCGACTTAACGTGCTTTTATCCTTTTTTTCTAGGCATAGTATTTTTTGAATTCATCGGACTTTACTGGTAGTGGTAACTCCTCTCCATCCATGGTTGTAATTATTAAGGCTCCGCCAGAGAAGCCTTCTTTAAGACGTATGACCCTTTATAGTTTGTGGTCCATTTTCCCCTAGAATTCTTGTGGATGAGTAATATATTTTTCAGCACTAAGTCTCCTTCTTTGAACTGACAAGGATATACTTTCTTGTCAAACGCTTTCTTGAGCCTCTACTGATACAACTGCCCGTGTCATAATGCAGTCATACACTTCTCTTCTATGAGGTTCTGTTGGTTGAACCTTGTCTATACCCATTCCGTATCTTCCATTTTAGTCTCCATCAGGATTCTCAATAAGGGGATCTCAACTTCTATGGGAAGTACTGCCTCTGCACCGTATACCAGCGAGAAAGGGATGGCCCCTGTCGAAGTTCAAATTGAAGTTCTATAGCCATGTAGTGAAAAACAAAGCATCTCGTGCCAGCCCTTGTAGATTTTCACCAACTTCTGGATGATATTCTTGATGTTCTTATTAGTTACTTCTACAACGACGTTAATCTTTGGCATGTAAGGTGACGATTTATGGTGTTCAATTTTAAAACTCTCGCATAAATCTTTCATCATCTTGTTATTCAGATTCATCCCGTTATAAGTGATAATCTTGTTGGGAATGCCGTAGCGATAAATTATCTATTTCTTGATAAATCGGGTAATCATTTGTTTTGTCACGTTGGCGTAAGAAACAACTTCTACCCACTTGGTGAAATAATCAATGACAACTAGTATGAACCAGTATCCGTTTTCAACTTTGGGTTCGATCATTCCAATCACATCTATACCCCACATAGAGAACGACCAGGGTGCAATTAAGACACTCGAAGGATTGGGAGGCACATGATTTTTATCCGTATAAATATGACATTTGTGGCACTTCTTGACGTACTTGAAGCAGTCGATTTCCATAGTCAACCAGTAGTAGCCAACTCTTAGAATTTTCGTAGCCATTGCGTGTCCATTGGCATGGGTTCCAAAGGATCCTTCATGGATCTCGTTGATGAGAATGTCTGCTTCGTGTCTATCCACGCATCTGAGCTGAACCATATTGTGGTTTCTTTTGTATAGCACGTCACCGTTGATAAAAAAATTGGATGCCAACCTTCTAAGAGTTTTCTTATCCCAACTCGAAGCCTCTACATGGTACTTTTGTTTCTGAAGGTAACACTTAATTTCATAGAACCAAGGCTTATGGTCAGGTCCCACTTCAACTGTTGCGCAACATGTTGGTTCATCTCTATAACCTATTATTATGGTTGGGGCCTCACTGTGGAATTTCACCTCATACATTGATGTTAATGTAGCTGAAGCGTCTTCCATCTGATTTTATTCTTTGGGAATATGGTGGAAGGTGATTTCTTGGAAATTCTCCATCAATTCGATGATTCGATCACGATATGTGATCATCTTATGGTCACAGGCTTCCTATTCTCTTTTTACTTGATAAATAACTAAGGCCGAGTCTCCATATACCTCTAGGATCTGAAGCTGGTTTTTCAAAAGTTTAAACAAAAGTAACATACCCAATTCAACCCCCATTTCTTGTGTATTTTTCTTACCTTCACTCCCAATATTATTTCACCATTTTTAAGATCTCGTGCTTGAGGGAGTGCGTATTGGGATAATGTTACTGGACCCTGAGAAGGAATACCCCTGAATACGAAATCTAAGCCCACTTCCTCAACATTGGGAGAACGCCCAACATATTGTGGCAGACCGCCCGATATGTGGCATGAGACCACTCGAATTTGGGCTACAGACTGCCCAGGTGGGCTTGGGCCCCATGAACTAACTCCCACTGCCCACATACTTAGTAAACATGGAAGATAACACGGCCATGCAACAAGAGGCTAAATAACGAAATAAGGAGGACAACTATATTCTCTATGATCCAAGGGAGAACAGATTCCTTCCCTTACACGTTTCTGGTGAGGGAACTGGAGTAACAATTCTATAGTCTAGGCCTATGGAGCCTCTACAAATACATCAACCTTAGAGATGAGGAATATCTCAATTTTTTCTCCTAGGAAGTCCTATAAAAAAGCTTGTCACCACCCTGCGTGAGCAAACCCTCACCACATAAACTTACCCTAAACACTCAAACAACCTTATAAACACATGACTACCCCTTATTGTATTTTTTAATATATATATATATATATATATATATATATATATATATATATATATATATATATAGCCAAAAAGTATAAGTTTCAAGAGTAAAGTGAAAGCATAGAAGCACGCATAGTAGGTGAACATTTCCCTCATCCGAAGCAAACGATTTCACCCAAAGAAACTTTATTGGCCGCTTAGATTAATTTGGTAGTTGATCGCGATCCGCGCCTCACTCCACACTTTCAATTGTGGCCCATTTCTCATATTTAAGTAAAGAAAGTGTGTCATTCTCATTTTCATACCACTTTTCACTCTCTTACTTACTTAAGCGTTGAAATACTAACCTTATAGGCCAACCTATTTTCCACTACATGAGAAACACAAAATCACCAAAAAAGCTTTGTTTTCTTGTTTATCGATCAATTGTGGTTTCACTATGAAACAATGACGTAGTTTATGGTATCAACTTCTAATTCCTACGAATTTCCACGTTCAAATCTTTTCTCTAAAATTTCAGACATCCTTTTCTTGAAGTACACATCTCCTTTTTCTCCATCACCTTCCCGAATCTCAACTTCCTTTTTTGTAAAATATTCCATCAGATTCCTACTGTTCAAACGTGATGCTACCAAATATCCACTTCCTTTTCCTTTAATAGTGGAAGATCCAATTCTAATAGCATTTCCAACGTTCCTCTAATAGTGGAAGATCCAATTCTAATAGCAATTCCAACGTGCAACCTAAGCTTTAGAGGAAACCTTCCTAGATGAAAACCACTAATTTTTTACAAAATCATGAAAACAAGACAGACAAAAAAAATAAAAAAAAATAAATCTCAACCTTCCATTACCCCTGCTATCTCATAATTCCATTAAAAAGAAAATTAAATATAAAATAAATTTAAAATTCTACTTTAAAAGATCGACAACGTGTGTATTTTTACTTTCTCATTCAAATGTTTCATGTTTCGTAGTGAAAATTGGACATTTAGAAATGCATGGGTGTATTTAGAAATGTCCAATTTTCAATTCTCGTAGGTCAAGTCCAACAATAAATAAAAAAACCATCACTTCGACCAGGTGCAAGAGATCATTACTTCGACGCTCTCATCTATCTCCTATTTTCGTCCTTCTAAACCTCTGTCGGCACCGCCGGTCTAATACCCACGACCGAGACGACCACACCGTCCCGATTGTTTCTGCCTTATCGTGTCTATCGCGCTACTACCGGTCCACCGTCGCGCACAAAATCTCAACCGCCTTACAGAAGGCCATCACTCAACAGACCAGCAACACAGGTAACCAATCTCACATCCTCCATGCTCAGTTTTGAATTTAGGGTTTTTGATTTTGGATTTTTTATGAGATTCTAATTCTTTTAAATTGACTTGTTTATTATTCATTTGGGACTATGAGTAGTATATTTTCGTTGTGATATTATTTTTACGGTTTTTGACATATTAAAAATTAGAGATTTTGCTTTATTCTATTTCACGGTAATTGTGAATCTTTGGTAGGTGTTGTTTGCTGTATTATTTGCTCATTGTTGTTTTGTTGGAATCATTGTTGTATGTGTTTTTAAATATGAACCACTGTTAGTTGTTCTATTTCATTTTCCATTTGAAAAGGACCTATTTTTCCGATTTCCGATTTGAATTCAACCTCATCTTTGGTTTTGTTATTTTGTTCTGGCTAAACTCCTAATAGAGGTTTGTTTTTTTAGTGCCATGTTGAATTAGTCTATGATTTATTTTACTTACAGGATATCTGGAAAGTGTTATAGTTTTATGTAAGTTAATTTCTTTATATTATCAATTATTGTCTCTTGTTAATTGAAAGATTTCAAACACTTATGTCTTCTAAATTTGGAAGTCTTCATTGATATTGATAATAGTGAAAAAGTTGACGAGTGTGGAGTTATTTTGTTCGACAGTAAATACCATTGCCTATCATGTTCTCATTTAAACTTATCTTATCTTAGTTTAATTATTAAAGAAAACGATTAAGTTTGCTTTGAATGGGTTATGGGTATTTTGGGGCCGACTTAATGGTTAATAGAAGTAAACTATAAAATGGGCCGCACCTTGGAACTGAAGGTAAAGGTGTGTGGTGGGAACGACATGCATTCCATCTTAATAATGCAGAGCAGGTTGGCGTGGCCACATCTAGCTGTGAATGAAAAAGCCATAAAAAAGTAGGGCTTGGACCATAATTTCTGAGCCCATATTTTTGGCCCGAAAAAGCCATAAAAATATGGTTCGGCCCGCATGGGTTATGGGTAGTCTGCGGTCCGTTAAAAAAACTTTATAAATTTATAATAACCTTAAGTAAAAATTCTGAAAAGAAAAAAAAACAGTAATAATTTCTATTGGGTCAATTCAATACAATTCTCTAAAGCCTACACAATAGAACCCTAACTTTAACCACGTACCTATTGCTGTGAATGAAAACCAAAATCTCAACAACAGAACTCTAACCCAACTGCTTGCTGCGTCTGTGCGACTGCGATAGAGGCTGCGAAGCTTGTTGGCTGCTAGCGCCATTGAGCGACTGCGAGTCTGAGAGCAGTGTTTGCGAGCGCAATTGTGTGACTCGGAGGCTGAGAGCTTCATCTCTTTTGTGCGAGAATTACTGTTGTGTTGGCTGTGCATCTTCATCTCTTCTATTAAGCTTTGTTTAAATTTGGTTTAGTTTCGTTTCATTTAAGTTGTTGTCAAGTTTCTGTGTGTCGAGTTCTGAATATGAAGTATATTTGCTGCTGCTAAGTTTTTGTTTAAGTTGCTGCTAAGCTTGTAACTCGATTGAAAACGAAATATATTTGTCGTTGCTTTGTTTAGGTTTTTGTTTAAATCATTACTGTTTAATAGAAGCTATGTGTCGCTGTAGCTCTGTAGCTCTATAGCATAGTGGAGTTCGAAAAAACACCTATTTTCCACAACATTGTTCTCTATTTTCACTGTTTGAATTCGTTTTTGTGCCTGTGTTTTTTTCATTGAAGAATTATAAGACCATGATTTTAATAGGATGAGAGGATAATGAATGCAACATTATTCTCGGATGTTAGATTTTGACATTTTTGTCACTGATTCAATAGGTGACCTGGCAATGCCACCCTTATGTATGATATTAAATTTGTTGGTCTTTATTCTTGCTCTGGGGATGTTTTAAATCTTATATTTTTTTTGGATATATATATAATTGTGAGGCATATGCTTAGTGGATGGGCATTATAGACTAGGAATTTATGACCAACTACTTCTTGTGTTTGTTTTTTATGTGTTGTTTGTTTAAGATGGTGGTAGATTTTGTATTGCTTTATTATGAACAACATACTTTTTTTTAGAGAAGTGTCGGGAAGCCCGCAGCCCAGACATGATCAGGCCTGGGGTAGTAAAATTAGAGTCAATATTCGACTTGGGCTTTTTGGGACCGGTCCTGAAAAGCCCGAGGCCCGTTTAGGGCAGGGTAGCCCGTTATGACAGCTCTCTGTGTGACCACTATACAAATAAGGATTATTTTAATCTAAATCTTTATAACTTCTTTTTTGTTTCAGTTAACAATTATTAATATCTCTGTTAAAACTTTTAGTGGATATAATTAAATGATATGGCCTATTTGATTAAGCTGATGTCATACTTATTCACTAATAATAATAATAATAATAATAATAATAATAATAATAATAATAATAATAATAATAAAAAACAAAAAAGAGTTTTATAAAACCCTAAACCAAAAAGACTCAGCGGCTCCAAAAAAAACCAAACTGCTCAACTCAGTTGCTCAAGAAACGCAGTCGGACTTGTCGTCAGCCGCCATAAACTGTGAGAGACACTTACAGGTTGACCTCTTTTTCCATTTCTCTCGCTATTAGCGCGCGAGGATGCAATTCCAGTGCGATTTGCGGCCTATGCAAAAGGCATCACACAAGAGAATTGCTTTGCATAGTACGTACGCCGCACCTCAATTCTGTACTAAAGTTTTGCTATTGATAATGTTGGACTTTCTGCCTTAATTGCGGTCCGTCCCTAGTCGCCTTAATTGCGGCACTTTGGCTTGTCTCATTGCAGCCCCTAACACCTTCATTGTGTTAGCTTTGAAGGGGTGGATTTAGTCCCACATTGCTTAGAGATATGGTCTGTGTTGTGTTTAGAAATGGGGGCAATCCTCACCTTACAAGCCGGTTTTGTAGGGATGAGTTAGGCCCAACCCAAATTCTGAGAGATAACATATATTTATTCTTTTTCTGTACAATTTTCCGTAGTGTTTTCTTTTCTCTATTTCTATAATTAGTTTAAACACTTATAGACCTATTTATGTTTGTTCATGGTGTTTTCCTTTGATTCTTATATTGTCTTTATTTGCGACAAAGGTGTACCTCTGTTAAATAATTGATTTTTCCTTTTTTTTACACATGAGAAGAGCTTCATGGAGCAGGGAGATATACCCGAGGATGCTAACGAGCGTATGTATATATTTATTATTATGCGTTGGAATTTTTCTTTGCTTCTGTGTATTCTAATGAATATGATTCTTGTGGCATTTACAGATTGCCCAGGTCCTCAGTCTGATTCTGCTGGAAAATCTGATGCATGTGAAGGATGCCCAAATCAGGAAATTTGTGCCACTGCCCCCAAAGGACCTGACCCTGGTACTCTCCTCTTTTATCATCTGCTTTTACATTTCTGACCAATAATAGCCATAAACTACTTATAATGACATGCTTTAGGCTATGTTTGAACAAACACTTTAATTAAGCCCTTAACAGCTTATCATTTTAGTGGTTATATATAAGTTATTTCTATAACATGAAATATAATGAAGTCACTGTTTTCATAAGCTATTCTGAAGAGATTATGAAAATAAGTTGAAAACAACTTGTAGACGAGTCATAAATTGTTCCCATAAGCTCTCTCAAATAGTCTCACTTGTCACAAGTGCTTATGCCAGTATATAAAAATTATTAATTCAAATAAACCAATCCAAACAAGCCTTTGTTTATATAAGCTTCTTCAAACTTTTAGGTACTGGAAATTGGGACTATTTCTGAACCTCTGTGCTCATGTACTAGATATTGTAGTGCAGTGTTATTACATATTGACCATGGTGGATATCATTGGCGGTTTTAGGGCTCGCCACAATGATAAATATCGGCCGACATTGCGTGTTTGTCTTCCATAATATGTTATGATGGCACTAAGAAGCGGCCGGTATGGCGGAATTTTTGCTCTCCACCATGGATTGACAACACTGTTGCGATGTGATTTCTTCCCGGGCTCATCATTGTCATTGCTTGTATTGCTAGCAAGGATTGGGAATGAAATCATCTCTTTCATAGTTCATGCCTTTGTCATCATATGATGAATGTCATTGTCATACCGTCTTATGAGGAAATTTAAAGCCAGGATTAGAGAAGCATTTAATGTGACATTGTTTTGCTTTGTTTGTTTATTGTTTAGTCTTGTTAGGGTTTTTATTTCCCCAGGCATTTGATTGTGCGTAAAAGAGCCTTCTGCCAAAGCTCTGCATAAAGAGCTTTGTATCTTTGCTCTCTAAATATTTTTCGATGTGGGACCTTGACAGTCTCTTTTTTCCACAGACAGCTACCATAACAAAGAAATAATATTACTTTGGTGCGAAACAATAAGAAACGATTACACAAGTCTAAAATCTAACAGAATACTAATTACTACATCATAATGAATCACATCAAGCATGAGCTACGAGTGGATTAATCTGAAATAATCTCAGGAAGCATGGCTTGCACCAGAAAAGATAAATGGGAAGCATGGCTTAGCTGAATGCCATGGCACCAGAATTTCAGAATAGCAACATCTATGAACCACCAATACGAGAATTTCCTTTAACAAGTGTTCTCTTTTCTGCCTCATAATAGGCAATTCATTATGTCTTTTTTCGTTTCCCTCGGCGGAGTAAAGGCTCTTGAGCTTCTCTGTGGGTGATGCTTAGAGCTTCAATGCGAAATTGGTTTCCAGAGAAAAGCTCCTATTTTATTTGTTTTTAGGCCCAAGTCAAACTATGCTAAAACTTATCATGCCCAGAATAATCAAATTTCAGACTAAATTATAATTTTTATGTTTTAGAATTGCAAACACTCTATTATTATTTTCATAAATTATGAAAATATTTTAACTACTACCTGTCATAGTTTGATCCGATCATCGGTGTAGGCACCAGTTTAATGTCCAGACTGGTTTTGATTATCTTGGTTTGAATGATGCTTTCTTGATGTTACATTTTTCTTCTAGGATCCTTGGGCTGTTTTTGGGTAGGCCATTTCTTTGAGTTACCTTCACGTTTAAGAATATTGGTCACATTGTCTTTTACATTTATTTTTGCAGATATGGTTGCTATTGCCGAAAGAATGGCCACTGTGAAACATAAGATATTGGTCTTATCAGGAAAGGGAGGTGTTGGCAAGAGCACATTTTCTGCACAGCTAGCATTTGCTTTAGCTGCAAGGGATTTTCAAGTTGGTCTTCTTGATATTGACATTTGTGGTCCAAGCATCCCAAAGATGCTTGGCCTAGAAGGTCAAGAGATACACCAGAGCAACCTTGGGTGGTCTCCTGTCTATGTGGAGTCTAATCTTGGGGTCATGTCGATTGGGTTCATGCTTCCTCATCCAGATGAAGCTGTTATATGGAGAGGTCCTCGCAAAAACGGGCTTATCAAGCAGTTTTTGAAAGACGTTTACTGGGGTGAACTTGATTTTCTAATTGTTGATGCCCCACCCGGAACATCTGATGAACACATTTCAATTGTTCAATGCCTGGATCCCAATAATGTAGATGGTGCAATCATTGTTACCACTCCTCAACAAGTCTCTCTCATTGATGTGAAAAAAGAAGTGAATTTTTGTAAGAAAGTTGGAGTGAAAGTTCTTGGGGTGGTAGAGAATATGAGTGGCCTCTCCCAGCCCATCACAAATCTCAAGTTTATGAAGATTACAGATAATGGTGAAATGAAAGATGTAACAGAATGGATATCCGAATACATGAGAGAAAAAGCCCCTGAAATGCTGAATCTAATCGCGTGCAGTGAAGTATTTGATAGCAGTGGCGGTGGAGCATCAAAGATGTGCACGGAGATGGAGGTACCCTTTCTTGGTAAGGTTCCTTTAGACCCGCAGCTTTGCAAGGCAGCTGAAGAAGGTAGATCGTGTTTTGCAGATAAAAATTGTGTTGTGAGTGCTCCAGCGTTACAAAAGATAATAGATAAGTTGATGGAAACTAGTGGGTTGTCAATGACGGTAAGTAATGGAGTGTAGGAGATTTACTTCATGTTCATCTTTGTAAAAAATTGAAACCTTATTGACAGAAAATTCATTTTTCTGTCTTAAGCCTGGTAATATTAAGTTAAACAATGGAGTTAAGGCAATTTGAGAGGTATTGTATTCTAGATAGCTATTTTACAATGTAGTTTACATTAATATTTGCAGTAAATTAAGTTCGTCAATTTGTTTTTGGCAATGTGGATTCTATTATATGTAAGATGTTTATTGACTCTAGATTTTTGTTATTATACTTTTATTATGCCTTAAGTGTTTGAATAATATCTAAAATGTTGTCTGCAGTGATCATATAAACACTACAAAAATTCGAAAGCTACAAAATTGTAAAATTTTAATCAGTAGTAGTGTATAGTAGTTGACATATTAAAAGTTAAATTGGATATCCAAAAGAAAATTTCTAGCATAATTTTTTAGGCAAATGAAACATTCAGATTATACTGAGGTGTTTGACATTTTTTATTTATTATAAAGGGGTATTTTGTCTGTATAGAAAACAATAATGTGAAAAGAATATCAAATTATATTCTGTTGTAGATTATTGAAAGACGGAAACGAGAAGAGGTGTGTGTCTTTCACATTTAGATTTAAAGCATAAGATTCTTCGTGAATTTAATAATTTTATAAAAAAGAGACGTGATAAAGGAAAATGTATGAGACACATAAAAATGTTACATCTAAATTGATGTTACATCTAAGTTGACATTTTAAATTACACTGTATACCAATCAATACTATTCACATTAGTTTTTAATTTAATAATTTTAATTTATTTATAACTAAAGTAAATAATATAACCAATATATATTAGTAATAAGAACGTTATTGTATCTTTTATCTATACAAAATTTCTATATATATGAAAAAAAAACATGAAAAATGAAAACATAAAGCATGATGTGTCGAAATAATGTCGACATTCAATCTCAACAAAGACATGCTATATGACATCATATGTACTCATTTTAATAAATTTCACTTGGTACTTTTTAACATTAAAATAAATTTTATGATTCTCAAACATTTTTCTTTTATATTTCTTTCTTCTCTTCCAAGCCTACACTCAACCCAATACAGTTCCATCTTCTTAGATCATTTTCTTACCCATGTTTTTAATCGAGGTTTTCACTACCAACTCGAGCTGCAAAATCAGTGAGTCAGAGCTATGTCGCGACGAGTCAACAGCGTTAATTCTAAAATTCGTGGCGATGGCGTCAATTCTAGTAGCGGGATTTTCCGGAATCGCGATACCGCTACTAGGAAAGCGGCGTGGAGTATTACGAGGCGACGGAGAGGTTTTACCGGCGGCGAAGGCTTTTGCGGCGGGAGTGATATTAGCGACGGGGTTTGTTCACATGCTTAAGGACGCGTGGGAAGCACTGAACCATAGTTGTTTGAAATCTTACTCGCGCGTGTGGTCCGAGTTTCCATTTGCCGGTTTTTTCGCGATGGTGGCAGCGTTGTTTACTCTTTTAGTTGACTTTGTTGGAACACAATACTATGAAAGGAAACAACGTGGCGGTGTGGCCGTGGAACACGGAGAGGTTGTCGGTGTCGTTGATGAGTTGGAGGAGGAATTGTTGGGAGAGGGGATTGTGGAAATTAAGGAAGAGAGTAGTAGTGGCAGTGGCGGTGGTGGGATGCATATTGTGGGGATGCATGCACATGCGTCGCACCATAGACATTCTCATCAGAACCATCATGATGATGATGAAGTACAACATGGACATGGACATGGTCATTCTCGTTCTTTCGGAGAGAACGATGACGTGGAAGGTAGTATCCGCCATGTGGTTGTTTCGCAGGTAACATTAATCTCTACTTTCTACCTTGCGTTGCTACCACGTCACGTAACTCCCTAAATTTATGCTATTTGCTTTTAATAACATTCTTTACTTATTTTTATGAAACATCGTTTACGTTTTTAACTCATGAATGAAGAAAAGGATAATAAAATTTTGTTTTTGTATTCTTTGTGAAATTATACATTAGTTTGTGAAATTACATTAGTCATGAAGATATTTTTTATTTATTTTTAAATTTAATGAATATTTCATTTTACTCTATATTAATATTACTAATTGAAATTCAAATGTATTCCACCGACAATTGCTTGCATGGAATTAAGGTGGTTGGTGTTATACTCTGAACCGAATTATAATAAAATGTTGCTCGAACCGAAAGGTTTGAATTTTTCAAGAATAACTGAATCAATATATTGATTTGATATGCCATTACAAGATATTTTTTTTTTCCGAATAGAACTATTTGATAAAAAAAATTTAAAATTGTTTTTACCATTTTCATTTCTAAATTCAGTTCGGTTTCAGATTCAATTCAATTTATTTACATTTAATTCGATTTTAGAACAATTTATACAACATGGTTCTATTCGCTAACCAAATATTCAAATATGTTATATTAATTTGATTTCGAATGGGTAGCGGTTCTTTTGAAGCGTCCTACATGGAATATATTCGGTTGCTTGGTCTCTGGTCTGATAACTTTGGTCATCTATACTAGGGACCATACATTTTTTCTTTACATGGAATATACAGTTTTGATCATTTGATGGACTAGCTTTGCCCATGAACTAAGTGGGACCTATCACTTTTTCCAACAGATTTGTTTTGAACTAACTCTGTTAAAGTGTTTGAAAATGTCATTTATATGATAAAATTATGTCTATGGAATTTAACTTACTTGAACTTGAAGTTATGTTTTTTAAATCTCATATATGTATGTAGGTATTGGAACTTGGAATAGTTTCACATTCCATGATAATTGGGCTATCACTAGGAGTTTCACAAAGTCCATGCACAATGAGACCCTTAATTGCAGCACTATCCTTTCATCAATTCTTTGAAGGATTTGCACTTGGTGGTTGCATATCAGAAGCCAAATTTAAGACATCATCAGCAACAATAATGGCATGTTTTTTTGCACTAACAACACCACTTGGTGTTGCAATTGGGACATTAATTGCCTCGAATTTTAATCCTTATAGTCCTGGTGCTCTTATAACGGAAGGTATATTGGATTCTTTTTCAGCTGGAATTTTAGTGTATATGGCTTTGGTGGATTTAATAGCTGCTGATTTTCTTAGTAAGAGAATGCGATGTAGTTTTAGGCTTCAGATTTTGTGTTTTTGTTTGCTTTTTCTTGGGGCTGGATTTATGTCCTCACTTGCACTTTGGGCATGATTCTATTCAATTTTCTTGTGTTATGATTTATAAGGAAATGGAAATATAGCCTTCATAATTTCAATATTTTGCATACAATGCACTGCTCTTACTTGACAGCCTCTCCTCCTGCAAGACATATAAGCTTTGGTTGTGTAACTCTTTAGTACATTTGACTTAATGTTCACGAGTAAAAATAAACTTAGATTTTAACAAAGCTCCACCTGTCCAATGCTCACTTCAAAATTGAGTTGAATCTTAATTTTCCAACACTCACAATGTTTTGTAGAAACTAATGGATATTGTTATTCGAACCTACTCTTTTCCATATGTTCCATCTGAAAAAATAATGTGACATATTTTTATACAACAATTATACAAACACCCGTGAGATATTTCTTTATACATATAATTGTTACTTTAAATGTTAGAAAAGTGTATGAGTAATAAATGTTTGTATTTTAAAACTTTCTAATGAGTTGTGTTTTTGACTAATAGTTGTGGTGTGGTTGAAGTTGTGTTTAGAAGTGTAGATGAAGTTGTGTTGTTGGTGTGAGTCACAAGCTCGACAAGAAGGAGAATTCGACAGATGATTGATCGGCCTATAGTGTCGAATTCGACTAGATAAACTTGTTGCATAAGTCAGTTAGTTAGTTTTGTGTATACACCCTTATGAATATATACAACAACTTGATTTAAATTTAATCACCACGTTACTCAAGAAACCTTTTACTCCTTTCTCTCTTTCTCAACTCTAAAGTTATTTTCTGTTCCAACAAATTGGTATTAACGAGTCCGGTTGCGATTCAGAGAGAATCTGTGATGACAAACGGTAACACAACATCAACAAAAATTCCAGCGAATCTATCGATTTTTAAAGACGAGAACTACAAGAGGTGGATTATACAAATGAAGGTTATCTTCAGATTTCAAGATGTGGCTGAAATTGTGAGTGATGGAGTACCCGCAAAAGCGAATGTAAATGATGTTCAGAAGGTTGCACACAAGGAACAAAGAAAGAAAGATGGAAAAACTCTTTTCTTGATTCACCAGTGTGTGGAACCTAATGTGTTCGAGAAGATCAATGAAGAAGATACGTCAAAAGGAGCGTGAGACAAGTTAAAGAACTTGTACGACGAAGATGAAAAATTGAAGAGGTTGAAGTTGCAGACGCTGAGAACGCTGCTTGAGACAACACAAATGAAAGAAGATGAATCGATTGCTGATTTCTTTTCAAGATTAATGTTACTTACGAATCAGACGAAGACATGTGGTGAATTGATCAATGATTTGCAGAAGATTGAGAAAGTGTTGAGATCTCTGACTGTAAATTTTGATTAGATTGTAGTGTCTATTGAAGAGTCCAGGAACCTAACTGAGATGAAGTTAGAATAACTTCAAGCTTCACTAGAGGCTATTGAGATGAGGCTGAAGCAGAGAAACTCTGAAAGGGAGAAAATGGTTGAACATGTATTCCAAACAAGATTCATCAAGAAGTTTGGAAAAGAAAAGGAGAAGTAAAGAAAGATTCTTGCAAATGATGAGAAGTCAAGCAAAAATTCAAAGAATCACTCTGAGTCAACCAAGAAAGGCATGAACAATAAGTATTCAGGGAATAAAGTTTACATGAAGGAGGTGCAGTGTTACAATTGTCAAGGACTTGGTCATTATGCTCGAGATTGTCAAAGAAAGAAGGAATCAAGAGCAAAAGATAATGAAGAAGTACAATATGCACATGATGGAGAAAGAGACTTTTATGATATGCTACTCATGGCAAATACTCAGTCAAATAATGAATAAACCAATATGTGGTATCTAGATTCAGGATGCAGTAACCACATTACTGATAATAAAAACTGGTTCACTAAGCTAGATGAATCGGTTCAAAAAGTGATCAGGTTTGCAGATGGCAGACATGCCTCATCAAGTGGAAAAGGAAACATAGGTGTGGTGAGAAAAGATGGTAAGCGGGCCAGTATTACTTACATTGCACGTACCTTCAATGACAAGTAATTTGATAAGAATAAGTCAATTACTTTCCAAATGATATTACATGAAGTTGGAAGAAAATCGGATGGAGGTATATAATGGTGAGTGAAGGATGATCCTAAAGGCACCATTGGCAGATAACAAAACTTTCAAAGTAGAAATCAACATGGTTGATCCTCAATGTCTTGCTTCCCTGCTGTTGAAGATAAGAACTGACTATGGCATCACAAGTATGGACACCTAAAATACAAAGGTCTAGGTATGATTAACCAGAAAAGGATGCTGTATGACTTAATGCAAGTGAAGAAACCAAGTCAGATGTGTGAGGAATGTTGCAAAGTAAAGCAGACTAGAAAAACATTCAAACATGACTTGTCCATGAAGTCGAGAGAAAATCTGGAGCTTGTTTGCTGATGTGTGTGGACCTTTTGAAGTAAGATCAAATGAAGATAATTGGTATTTCCTAACATTCATAGATGAATTCATCCAATATATGTGGATTTATCTTATTGAAAAGAAGAGTTAGGTATTCACCCAGTTTAAGAAATTTAAATTGCATATCGAGAAACAAAGCAGATGCAAGTTAAAGAAACTGAGAACTGGTGGTGGAGGTGAATACATCTTTAGAGAATTTGCAAGATTTTACAACGAGGAAGGTATAGAGCATAATGTCAGTACACCATATACACCTCATCATAATGGTGTAGCTAAGAGGAGAAATAGAATTATACCGAACAAGACCAAGAGTATAAAGAAACGCCAAAGAGATTTTGGGGTGAAACAACTTTGACAACAAGATACATTCTAAACAAATTTCCCACCAAGAAGATAACCGAGTAGACACCTTATGAAGCTTGGACAGGACTGAAGCCAAATGTTATTCATCTTAGCGTGTTTGGACCATTGTGTTTCATGCATGTACCTAAATAATTGAGGAAAAATCTAGATGATCTAAGTCAAGATGTGGTGCTCATAAGTTATCATTCAACTGGTGAATACAAGTTATACTCATCAAATGATGATAAACTAGTGATCAGAAGGGATGTTCTAGTGCACGAGAGCAAAAGGTGGAATTGGCATCAGGGGTCAGTTCGACATGAACAATATATAATCACAATTATGCTTGAAGAAGATCAACAAACTGAAGCCACAAACACTCGAAATGAAGAACCAATTGAGCATAATGTTAGAAGATCGACTAGAATGAGAACTGAGTCGACAAGGCTAACTAGATATGAGATATTTCCATATCAAGCAATTGATGCATTAAAATTCTATTTCTGATGGGACAAATATTATACACGATGTTGGGACAATTGGCCTAACTTGCTAAACCAATATGACAACAATAACATAATGCAAAAGCAATAAAATAATACAAGAGATTAGTAACCTAGATCGGTGTAAATAACACCTACGTCTAGAGGGAACTCTACACAAGAAAGGAAATTCACCACTTTGAATTAGTACAGTTAGTCTTATAGGAACACACACCCCATGATATTCAATTACTCTTCATAATCCCAATGAATTTTTATTTAGGACTCCCCATAAATATGAGAATCCTCGCTTTCTCTCAATCACTAATACCAAGTGATAAACTTCAATAAGAACAGTACTGAATGTTAACTTTACAACTCAACTAAGACAAACCAACAACTATGCCAAATTACCGAAGCAATAAAATGGTGTACACAAACAAGATTCAACACTAATCCTTATGATATGAGTGAAAGCATTAGCATGGAATACAAGTAACAAAAGACTAAAAAACCTAACACAAAAAACTTAATCCTAGCTCATGAAACATGTTCTCAAACATGAGATTTGAACCTCCTTATATAGCAATGCGTTTTGGGTTTTTTCTCCTTTGTATTTCTGATTTAATTTTGTCTAGAATAATAGTTGAATATGTTAGATTTGATTTACTCTATAAAGCTCTCAAACAAAAGAAATCATTTGTTATTAATTCAAATTCAAATTTAAATCTCCACTTAATTTTGATTTGATCTTAAACAACTGTGAAACAAATAACACAAACATTTCTAAACAATCTGCAACAAATATGATAAAATCTCTACCAGAAATTTCACACCTAATAACATACATCATGACCTGCTGAACAAAGCCAGATTTTGCATTGCACACACGCTGGACATCGTGTTTCCTATGTTGCACAAAAACATCCAAATTAACTTTCTTAATAAATTATACATCTTATTTCTAGAGTGAATATTGGATAAAATAAAACTGAACCAGAACTGCAATAACATATGTCTGTTGTCAGAGACCAGATGTTGTAGCACACATGTTGAAATATCGTGTTCCACATATTCTCCTTCTGCACCAGAAACAACTTGAACATAGTCCATGTTGTTTTACATAATGCAACCAAATAAAAAGGAAAAACAACTCCCCTTTGACAAATTTTGAGAAAATAACTCTTCTAGTAGAAACACAACTTAGTATAAAAGGAATCCGATACACGGAACAAACATCATCAACAATAGAAGAACAAATATCAGAGCATACACCAACAACAATATAAGTCAGAGTAGCAACAACACATATCAGTCATTAGACACACAATGATACTCCCAAAAATTGTTGATATGAAATCATTCATGATAGGTTAGTCATGCATGCACACAAAAATAGTAGTCAATAGTCTAAGGTCTGAAGCTACTACTAAAACACAAAGATAATCAACACACATAGTTGATGGCTATACGTCATGCCAGATGCTTCAACATGTGTGCATATAGAAATAAGATCATATAATACCAATTAGAACATCAGACATTACTAAGTACAACATGATATATCAGTTAAACCTTATACACGATAAATTCGTTAGTTAAGACAATAGACACACCACTCCACTACACACATAATTACTCCCCCCTTTTTCCATAATTTGGCAAAGGTGTTCCTCAGAAAAATCCAGTCAGTCAACACAGAGGTCAGTATGTTAGCACATACACACATCAGATCAAGAGGAGACAAACATCAACAATTATTAGGACAAATGTTGAGAATGATTCTAGAGCATCATACACAACTATTCGAATTAAATCCATTACAAATCCAACATAAGGAAACAAAATATGCCCAAATACAAGGCCCAAACAAACTAAACAAAAACACCCAAGATCAACACCCTTCAAATTTGATCTTCAGTTCATCCTCTTGAATTCATGAAGGTAACCTAATCTTCATAAGCCTCTGAGGAAGATTCATGTGCTTGAACAAGTCTCTTATTCAAGTACTTCATATTTGTCAAACATTTCTTCCCAGTCATATATGCTCCACCCGATGATCCAACACATGTCTCTACACCATTTGCAGAAGAAATGGAACCAACTCCCTTGTTCTTATTTCTTCCAGCCTCAATAAATCTATCAATAAACTTATTGATACTAATTCATTTGTTAGAGGAACATATTAGGTTCTCATAATTGTGACTCATATTGAAAAATGTAAGCACTTGAGGAAAAAAAGAAAAAGCAGTTTTCTGAGAACAAGAAAAGTGAAAGTTGTTCTTGCTTGTAACAAAGGTCTAAATAAAAGGAGGTTTTGAAACAAGTAAAGTTTGCATTGTTTCATGTGAAACATAAACCAAAAGAGATAGAAACTCCTATGCACACCTCCCTAGATTTTATTGCAATTGACTCTCACAAATTCAAACACCAAGGGCACCTTTTAACTTTTCAAACTGAACTACATCTAATACCTTAGTGAAAATGTCAGCCAACTATTTTTTCAGTTGCCACATGCTCAAGAGCTACAACTTTATTTTCAACAAGCTCCCTAATGAAATGATGATAAATGTCAATGTGCTTAGTTCTACTATGTTGAACAATATTATTTTAAATATTGACAAAACTCAAGTTATCACAAACAATGTCATGTCATCTTGTCCCACATCGTACTCCTTCAACATTTATTTCATCCAGAGCAAAGAAGCATCCACCAAATGTGCTCTTTCTATCATCTATACTTCCATCCCAATCAACATCACAATACCCTACTAGTATTGGGTTAGTGTCATGTGAGTAGATAATGCCATAATCACATGTCCCATTGATATACCTCAAGATTCTCTTCACTTGAGAAAGATGCTCGGTCTTGGGTTTTTCTTGATATCTAGCACACACACCTATAAAAAATGTGATGTCATGTCTGCTTGCTGTGAAGTAGAACAGACTTCCAATCATGCTTCTGTATTAACTTTTATTATACATCAACTCCATTTTCATCTTTGGTAACTTTCACATGAGTAGCAGTAGGATTTATTTTGTGGCTAGCATTGTCAAGGCCAAACTCCATCACTATATTCTTAGCATACTTGCTTTGAGATACAAAAATTATGTCTTCCATTTGATTGACTTAAATACCAAGAAAATGAGTGAGTTCTCCTACAAGACTCATCTCAAATTCAGACTTCATTTGTTGGAAAAAATGTTCCACCATCGAGTCTAACATCCCACCAAATACAATGTCATCAACATAAATATGTGCTACCATGAGTTTTCGTTCATCTATCTTCACAAATATAGTTTAATCTATTCCCCATCCTTTGTAGCCATTGTTGACCATAAACTCTATTAACCTTTCATACCACACTCTTGGATCTTGCTTTATATAAAGATCTTTCTTCAACTTGTACACATGGTATGGAAAACTGGGATCATTGAACCCCTTAGGTTGCTCTATATAGACTTATTCATTAAGATAACCATTCATAAAAGCACTTTAACATCCATTTGACACAATCTGAATTTCATCATGCATGAAATTCCTAGCAGTAATCTAATGGACTCAACTCTAGCAACTGAAGCAAATGTCTCATCAAAATCCATTCCTTCTAGTTGAGTGTACCCTTTTGCCACTAACCTTGCCTTGTTTCTTGTTACACTACCACTTTTATCAGATTTGTTCTTGAAAATCCACTTGGTACCAATGACATTCATATCTTCAGGTCTAGAAACTAACTCCCATACTTTATTCCTTATGAATTGACATAATTCCACTTGCATAACATTTACCCATAATTCACCAGTTAGTGCTTCTTTGACATTCTTAGAGATGAAGCAAGAGTTGGCAATCATATTTCTGGATCTGGTGATGACTCTTTCATTTAGATTTCCTATAACATTATCAATAGGATAGTCCTTCTGAATTCTGATGGATGGTCATTTATTGATAATAGTTTCTTCAAAACTTGTATTTTTTCTCTCAGTGTCATACTCCTTGTCTGGAACATCTATCTTTTAAGGGAAAATATCATCTTCATCCTCAACAACATCTTTCTTTTTCATGATTATCATCAACAACAACATTTATGGATTCCATCATAGTCTTGGTACGAGTGTTGAGGACACTGTAGGCCCTGATATTGATAGATTATCCAAATAATATCCCTACCTCACTCTTTTGATCCATCTTTCTGCTTTATTCACGATCTGCCAAGATGTAAGACTTACTACCAAAGACATGAAAGTATTTAACATTTAACTTTCTTCCCTTCCAAAGCTCATACAATGTAGCTTTTATTTTAGATCTAATAGTCACTCGATTATGAACGTAGCAAGCAATGTTAATGGCTTCAATCCAAAAATGATAAGGCAGGTTCTTGGCATGCCACACGACTCTAGCAACTTCTTGTAAGATTATATTTTTTTGTTTTACCACTCCATTTTGTTGAGGTGTGATAGGTGCTGAGAATTCATGAAAGGTCCCTTCAGTAGAAAAAAATTCAGAGAAATTAGAGTTCTCAAACTCCTTGCCATGGTCACTTCTTCTCTTTACAATTTCACTTCCCTTCTCCTTTTGGATATGAAAGTATAGTAGTTTGAACACATGAAAACCATCCAATTTTTCTCTAATGAAGTTAACCCATGTATATCTTGAAAAATCATCCAGACAAACAATTTTTTATCTCTTTCCACCAAGACTTTCCACTTGCATATACCCCATGAGGTCCATGTGAAGTAACTCAAGAACTTTTGAGGTGACCAGATGCTAGAGCTTCTCGTGGGATATCTTGGTCTTCTTACCTATTTGGAAATCTCTACAGATTTTTCCTTCTTCAATCTTTAAATTTGGCAAACCTCTGATGACTTCAACAAATATAACCGTCTTCATGCCTTTGATATTCAGGTGACCAAGTCTTTGGTGCCATAACTTAGTCTCATCAACTTTGGATAACATGCAAGATGAGGGTTGAGATATCCACATATAACAATTACCTTTGGACCTTAACCCCTTCATAAGTACTTCTTGATATTTGATGGTGATAATACATTTAGATTTGTTAAAGTTTACATCCAAGCCTTGATCACACAATTGACTTATGCTGATCAAGTTAGCAGTTAAACCTTCTACCAATAACACATAATTAATACAAGGAAGACCAGGACTAACCATTTTGCATATGCCCTTTATTATTCCATTTGTTCCATCATCAAAAGTGACATAACTATTGGAGTAATATTTCAACTCAAGATATTTCATTTCTCCAATCATGTGCCTGAAACACCCACTGTCAAAATACCAATCTTCTTTTGAGGAAACTATAAGATATGTATGATATATGAAACTATTGACACCTGACTTAGGTTTCCACTCCTTCATTGCTTGAATATGCTTTCCATCTTTTCTCTTCAATCTTGGTTAAATATAGGATTGAGGATAACCATATAGTTCAAAACAATAAGGTCTTATATGCCCATATCTTCCACAATGATGACATCTTAAAGACAAGTTTATGTGATTTTTATGATGAGGGAACACATGTTGAACACGATTCTAGGACACATGGTCTACCATCATAAACCCAGTCTTCTTCTCAGGAAAGACAAACTTATTAAAGAGGATTTTGTTTTTCTTGTTCATGCTAGATTCAAAACCTATTCCCTTTAGATTTTAGGACATCTTTCCAACTTTCAATATCTCATTTAGAAAATTTGAACCATTGTTCAACATATGCACAAATTTTGTCATATTTTCAAGTTTGGAATCTATTAAAGTTACTTCTTCTTCGAGACCTGTGATAGTTGATACAAGCTTTTCCTTTTCCTTCTGAAATACACCTATGGTTTTCTTATGATTCTCTAGTGTTAAGTAAGCTTCCTCCCACTCTATGTGCATAAGCCTATATGTTGCAGCTAATTCTTCTTCAATCACATCTTCATCATTTGACTTATTTTCAGACACATATTTCCTAATGAAAGCCATCAATGAGTTAGCTGTTTCTCCTTCACTATCATTAGAATCAAACCAAGTGATTAAAAATCCCTTTTTCTGTTTCTTTAGGAAGGTAGGGAATTCAACTTTGATGTGATCAAATCCTTCACATTCAAAGTATTTTGGTCCTTTGCCTTTATTAGATCTGTCCTCATATTTGTTCTTGCTATAAGGACATATGTTTGACATCTTGTCTTGAACATATGTCCCCCATCTTCTGTCCAACCTTGTCAAAGCTTTGTCGAACCTTCTTCCAATAAAAGCTATAGCATCTAAAAAACTTTCTTCAGTATCCTTATCACCTTGATCTTCCTTTTCTTGAGTATTGGATACAAAAGCTACACCTTTGTTCTTATGTTCTAATCTTTCATTTATAGAAACTTCAAAGGTTTGAAGAGAGCCAATGGGTTCACCAATCTTTAAGGTGCTTAAGTCTTGAGCTTCTTCAATGGTTGTTACCTTCATGTCAAACTTCTGAGACAAAGATATCATAATCTTTCTAACTACCTTTTCTTTTAACATCTTTTCTCTCAAAATAAAAGAATTATTGGCTATATCACGCAGTATAATGTCGAAATCGAATATGGATCCATCTTCCATCATTCTTGGATTTTCAAACTTAGTTGTAAGGAGTTGCAGCCTTGAGATCCTAACCTTGGATCTTCCAAGCTTCTTTAGCTTCAATAAAAATGTTGACCAGTCTGAACATGTTCTTATCCACACCATTGTATATAACATTCAATGCTTTTTTTTATTTCCAAGAGCTTCATTACCTTCATCTTTGGACAAATCAGCTTCAGGATTTAAGTTTGTTGAACCATCTTGAGAAGTGATCACATGATGTTCCCACCCTTTAACAACAACCTTCCAAGTTTTGCTGTCAACGAATTTGATAAAAATAACCATATTGGCTTTCCAATAGTCATAATTTGCACCATCCAAAACAAATGGCCTGTTAACTGAACCTCCATCCTTAGTGTTGTCCATTTGAACAAAAAATATCTTCCATGAAGCTCACCCGAATAAATAGGGTTCCTGCTCTGATGCCAATTGAAATTATGCTATTGAGGGGACATATGTTGGGACAAATGGCCCAACTTGTTAAACTAGTATGATAGCAATATAACAATAGAAATAACACAATGGAGAAAGCAATAAAATAGCACAAGAGATTGGTAACCCAGTTTGGTTTAAACAACACCTACGTCTGGAGGCCACTATACCCAAGAAAGGAAATATACTACTTTGAATTAGTACAATCAGTCTTATAGGAACACCAACTCCATGATGTTCAATCCCTCTTCCTAATCCTAGTGAACTTATATTTAGGACTCCCCATGAATATGAGAATCCCTCTCACTTTCTCTCAATCATTAATTCCAAGTGATCAACTTCAATAAAAACAATATTGAATGTTAAATTTACAACTCAACTAAGACAAACCAACAACTATGCCAAGTTACTGAAGAAATATAGTGGTGTACACAAAGAAGATCCAACATTGATCCTTATGGTATGAGTGATAACAGTAGCATGGAATACAAGTAACAAAAGACTCAAAAACCCTAGCATAAAGAACTTAATTCTAGCACACAAAACTTGTTCTCAAACATGAGATTTGAGCCTCCTTATATAACAATGCATTATGGGCTTTTCACCTTTGGATTTCTTATTTAATATCATCCAAAATAATAGCTAAATCTATTGGATTTGATTTGCTCCATAAAAATCTCCAACAAATGATATGATTTATTATCAATTCAAATTCAAATTTAAATTTCCATTTAAATATGATTCGATCTTCAACTGCTGTCAAATAAATCGCACAAATATTGCTAAACAATATGCAACAAATCTGATTGAATCTCAATCAAAATTTTCGCACTTAATAACATCCATCATGGCTTGGTGACCATGGCCATATGTTGCACTGCACACAAGCTAGAACACCATGTTTCACATGTTGCACCAGAACATCCAAATTAACTCTCTTCATAAATTATACATATTATTTTTAGAGTGAATATTGGATTAAATAAAACTGAACTAGAACTGCAATAACATATGTCTATCGTCAGAGACCAGATGTTGCAACACACATGTTAGAACATCGTGTTCCACACGCGTCCCTTCTTCACCAAAAACAACTTGAACATACTCCATCAACCTTCAAGGTTCTTAAGTCTTGAGCTTCTTCAATGGCTATTACCTTCATGTCAAACTTCTGAGGCAAATATTTGAGGATATTTCTAACCAACTTTTCTTCTGATATCTTTTCTCCCAAAGCAGAAGAATTATTGGCTATACCACATAGTCTAATGTTGAAATCAGTTATGGATTCATCTTCCATCATTCCTAGATTTTCAAACTTAGTTGTGAGGACATACAACCTTGACATCCTAATGTTGGATGTACCTTCATGAACAGTCTTGAGAATCTCCCAAGCTTGTTTAGCTTTAGTAAAAATGTTGATTAGTATGAACATGCTATTGTCCACACCATTGAGTATAACATTCAAGGCTTTGTCATTTCCAAGAGCTTCGTCATCTTGATCTTTGGACCAATCAACTTTAGGATTTAAACTTGTAGAACCATCTTGAGAAGTGATCACAAGGTGTCTCCAACATTTAACCACAACCTTCCAAGTTTTGGTGTCAATGGATTTGAGAAAAGAAACCATCTTGACTTCCCAATAGTCATAATTTTTTCCATCCAAAATAAGTGGCCTGTTGACTGAACCTCCATACATAGTGTTGTCCATTTGAACAAAAAATATATTCCATGAAGCTCACCCAAACAGAACAGAGTGCCTGCTCTGATGCCAATTGAATTTTTGTTCCTAAGGGGACAAATGTTAGACACGATGTTGGGACACCCAACTTGTTAAACCAGTATGAAAATAATATAATAACAACAATAACATAATTCATAAAGCAATAAAATAACATAAGAGATTGGTAACTCAATTCGGTGCAAACAACACCTATGTCTGGAGGGCACTCTACCAAAGAAAGGAAATGCACTACTTTAAATTAGTATAATTATTATTATATGAACACTAACTCCATGATTTTCACTGCCTCATCCTAATCCTAGTGAATTTATATTTAGGACTCCCCCTAAATATGAGAACCCCTCTCACTTTTTCTCAATCATTAATCCCACGTGATCAACTTCAATAACAACAATGTTGAATATTGAGTTTACAACTCAAGTAAGACAAACCAACAACTATGCCAAGTTACTGAAGTAATAAAGTGATGTACACAAATAAGATCCAACACTAATCCTTATGACATGAGTGTTAGCATTAACGATTAATACAAGTAATAAGAGACTAAAAAAACCTAGCACACAAAACTTTATGTTAGCATACAAAACTTGTTCCCAAACATAAGATTTGAGACTCCTTATGTAGAAATGCTATTTGGGATTTTCTCATTTGGATTTCTGCTTTTAATTTCGTCCAAATAATAGTTGAATCTATTGGATTTGACTTACCTCATAAAACTCTCCAACAAAAGATATTATTTGTTATTAATTCAAATTCAAATATAAATCACCATTTAAGTCTGATTTGATCTTCAACAAATGTCAAATAAATCACACAAACATTTCTAAACAATCTACAACTAATCTGATTGAATCTCAATCATAAATTTCGCACCTAATATCATCCACCATTTCCTACTGACCAAGGTCAAATGTTACATTGTACACATGCTGGAACATCGTGTTCAACATGTTGTACTAGAACATCCAAATTAACTCTCTTCATAGATTATATATATTATTTTTAGAGTGAATCTTGGATTAAATAAAAATAAACTAGAACTGTTGTAGCGGTGTATTCGTCGCTATATGATTTATTGATTAAACCATAAGCAAAGCATACAATGAATCGAGTCGCCACCGCACTTTTATTTATCCTAAGGACTGGTTAAAAAGCGAACAAAAACCTAAGAAGTTTTACACGTAGAAAACCAATAAAAGATCAGAGAGTCTGGGTAAGGGGTAAATTACACAATGGGAAGGTGTTAGGCACCCATCACGTCCTAGGTACTCCTAGGGAGCCCTTTTCACACTTGTTGTATAAAAAGTGTTTATTTGTTTTTGACATATTGTGCAAACATGAATGGGATGATGAGAAAAGAATGTGCAAGTTAATTATTTTTGTGTTTGAACGGATGAACCCGTTGCTTACGTACCTTCCATCAAAGGTAAGGATCAAAACGCCGTAGTTCGGCTAAAAGATTTCCAAAAATTAATGAGTTTATTTTAAAACACAAGCATTAAGGCTTTTCATTACCAATGGGAGAAAACTCTACCCGAATCAACAATCCACCATGCGAGGACGGCTTCGACGTACTAGAGGGGTTAACCCTGTTTTCAGTACGGAAATCTTACAATCGACTCACTAAGGACAAGGTAAGATTTACATCAACCGCTATGGTAATTGAAACCTATGGCTAATGTATGAAAACATATTAACAATGGACGAAGCCACAAAACAATTGAATGTGTGAAGTTAATTGATTATGAGTATTCACAAAATATGGTCAAGGTATGATTAAGATTGATTCAAAGAAGTGTTATGAAATGGAGTTTGAAAAGTCAAGGACTTAGGGTCCAGGTTTTTAATTTGAAAAGACATGAAGATGTTTGCACAACAAGTCAAAGTTTTTGAAAGCAAAGTGTGAAAAGGTTCAGGACAAAGAGGGTATGGATAGTGGAATGTAAAACTTCTTAGAAAGGTTCACCTCTTGAGATCATATAGAAGATGATTCAAGTGTGTCCTTAGGAATAGGCAACAAAACAAGCAAGCAAATAAAAGCAAGGTGATACCGGATGCCATAAATGGACTTATACCAATCTCACAAACAAAAGCGGATACCGGATACCAATAAATGGGTTTACACCAATCTCCTAAAACACAACAATGATACCGGAAGCCAATAAATGGTCTTACTCCAATCTCACAAAGCAAAAGCGGATATCGGATACCAATAAATGAGTTTACACCAATCTCCTAAAACACAACAATGATACCGGAAGCCAATAAATGGTCTTACTCCAATCTCACAAAGCAAAAGCGGATATCGGATACCAATAAATGGATTTACACCAATCTCCTAAGGTAAAACAAAACTTGGATGTCAGACGCCAATCTATCTGGACTTATACCAACCTCCAAAGGATGATCATAGGAGTACAAATGCCAACAACATGGTCTTACAATTGCATCCTCACAAAGCAATCACAAACAAGAAAGTGGATGTCAGATGCCAATCTATCTGGGCTTACTCTAACCTCCAACAGATGATCATAGGAATAACAAACGCCAACAACATGGTCTTACACTTGCATCCTCACATACAACAAACAAACAAGCATTTAAGCAATGGACATGAGTAGCCAAGTGAGATGGTCTTACACTCTATCCCTTCCAAATCATAGGAACAATGGCCAATTAATGGACTTACTGTTGTCCTCAATGGGTAAACCAAACATGGATCACAAAGATATGCAATGATGATCATGCAATAATGAACAATCAATGATGATAAGTGCACAAAGGCAAGCAAGCAAACATGTACAAATGCAACAAGCAATCAATCAAACAAAGTCATTTAGCATCCACTATAAACAAACATTTAGGCTCAATCAAAGGGTTAGACTTAGAAGTCAACTGGAATAGGGTGAATGATGCTCTTAACCTTGACATTGAGAGCCAAGGTGAAGCGGATGAAAGGATATGAGGGGTGTGCCTCATCACTCTTATCCCTGGTCAGGGAGAGCATTGAATATCAGAAGGTGTGGGAGTTCAGAAAGATGGAACTCTCTCCACAAGTTAAGGACTCGATAGATCTTGGGTTTTTACTCACTATGCATCAACACATGTGGTGTGAGCAAGGTGAGAGACTCACAGAATAGTAGGAGATAGGCTACATATCTCTTTTGTCTACCAATTGCCTCATATGAGGTATTTTCCTGCTTGGGGACAAACATAAACAATCACAAACATCGCCCCTTAAGGAGGACTTCAGACAGGTGCCTGGCCAAGTAACAGGCCAGGTCTTCCAGACTACACGGAGACAAGAGATTCTACCTCAATGCTTAAGCAAAGCAAAGCAATAGCAAGTTCACAAAGGAACTAAAGCAACTATGGTACCTGAAATCAATCAAATATAATCAGTATTCAAGTCACAAAGTCAAAATAGACAACAGAAGAACCAACAGTCAACACAATCAACCACATGTGCGAAGCACAAACTCAAATCAAATGAGTTAGCATCCTACAAAACAAACCAAGTTAGTTCATCACAATCAACTAAACCAAACTCAATCAACTGGAATTAATCTCCTTAAAGCAATTGCTTCTTCAACCTGAAAATCAACTTCAAATGTGAGAAGTGAACCCTTAGGCCAAAGCCTAGGGTCAAAGGAGGAGAAAACTTTGAAACAGAACATGAAACTTGATCAAAATCAAGATTAATCAAATAAGAACAAATTCTAATTGGTCTCACATCAAAACTATTCATCAATTGCATTTCATAAGCAAATCATGTCAAACTAGGCAAATTGGGAACTCAATGATGTAAACAGAATGAACATAAGCATATCAATACCAAAAATGGCTCAATAAATTCCAGGAAAAATCATGCTTAAACAGAACACATTGAATAAGCAGGACACCAAATTTCATTGCAATTGGATAAGAGGAAGTATAGAAATTAAATTCATCAAATCATGGCATGCAAGAACAAACTCAAACAAGGCCACAAATCATGTATCAACTTCAAATGAATGCAAAACAGAATTGGCACAAGATAAATGAACCACTCCAAATCCAAAATGAAATTTAACATGTTAAGAACCAATCCACAAAATTTCAGCTTCATATGATAAGGCATGAGAATTTCACAAGTCATGTAAGTTGAACACTCCACAAAAGTTCAAAACTGACTAAACAGTAAAGAAAATCCCAATCAAATAGGAAATGAATCTAAAAAATCTACAAATTTTTCCTCAAGTAAACATGAGGAACATCAGGACATCCAAAGTGTCACATTAACCGTAGCCATCATTTTGACCATTCCAGTATACGCCGGATAGTCGCGATGATCTTTTGCTACTTACCTAAGGTACACTAGATCCGGGTGTAGGATCTTTCACTCAAGCATAAAATACCCAAGCAATCCCTTAAAAGTAAATCAGACAATTTAAATAAGTGATCTTGTTTTTAAGGTAACCTCTTTTTTTAAGTCCCCAACAGAGTCGCCAGTTCTGTCATACGGTGAACTGACTTCGTGTGTTTTTGCTTTGGAAAGCAAATGTCGCGGTTAGCAAGAGTCGCCACCGACTTTTCTTTTATCCAATAAGGAAAGGTGGAAAAGAACAGGAAAGACCTTAATTAGATTTTGGGTTCGGGAGGTACATTATACAAAGGGAAGGTGTTAGCACCCTTTGTATCCATGGTTATCCATGGGCTCTTAATTGCTTGATCACTTATGTTTGTCTGGAAAAAGTGGTTGTGAATTGTTTAGAAAATGTTTTGAAAAGAGAATTTAACTTTGTAATGATTCTTGTATGAATGTATGCAAAGTGGTTATCTCGTTTAGTTTTGAAAGTTGTTTAGAAAAATATAACTCGGTAATGATTCTAGTATGAATGTATACCAAGTGGTGATTTTCTAAAAGATGTTTTGAAAGGTGTGGGGTGTGAAAAATATTTTAGGTTGTGAATCAGCAATTAAGGGTCATACCTACCCAAGGCCTTTATGGGCATTTCCTATCCTTATGAGGGTAAAACTGTCCTTACTATTGAGAAGTAAATAGTTTTACCCTTTGGATGTAAAAGGGTCATCGTAGGGTCATCGATTGGTCATTGAAGGCTACATTTGTAAGGATACCTTAGCATTCGAAGGGACAATCATCATTTAACCGTAGGCTACAACGAAGGGTCATCGAGGGACAAAATCATATATTCGCAGGCAACATCCGAGGGACTATGATTTATTTTATAGGGACGTGATGATTTAACCGAAGGGTCTTTGCTAAGTGTATCCCCACATTCGCGGGACATGACCATAATACCGTAAGGCAACAAAGAGAGGTCCAATATCACATACTCAAAGGCAATATTTTACAATCGATTAGGTAGTTGTAATCAATTAGGTAATTAAGTCCATATTAATTAAGTAATTAGGATGAATCTCCACATTAAAATCAATTAAGTAAATAGGATGAATCTCCACATTAAAATCAATTAAGTAAATAGGATGAATCTCCACAAGGGTATCCCACAAATAAAGTGGGATACCTAGCAAGCTATCCTCTTCGGGAGTATGTGAGTCCTTACAATATTCAACAAACAGGTCAGAATACCAAATGGGGGTGCAATCGAGGATTACACCGCAAAGTAAAACACAGCAGTAGGAATGTTAGGCAAAATAACGCATGATTAACATAGAACAGATCAAATAAGCACAGAACAGAACACCCAAAATATTAGCGACTGTCACGTTCGCCTCTGCCTCGCCTAGCGAAGGCCTAGCGAATACTCGCTACAGGCTCGCTTAGCGATGTGCTAGCGAGCGGCTGCGGGTTTTGAATTTCAGAACAGTATGACCTCAGCCTGCTGCACGCCTTATGGCGTCCAATACACAAATTACATGGTTCAGCATTCACAATATTCAGGCACACTTAAATTCACATGCAAAACCTCAAATATGTTTATGAATTCAATTATAATATCACATGCAAATTAAGAACATAAAGCGGTAATGGTAATACAAACCTGTTTGCAACCGAATTGCAACCTTGAATTGGCAAGTCGGGTTGAGTTGGGCGGAGGTGACCTTGATGCGGATGAGCTTCCTTCAGGGTTTCCTTGGGTTTCCTTTAGGGTTGCTTTGAATTCTCTGGGTTAGTCTCCAGGGTTTGTTGTGCCTTCTTTCTATCTCCGGTTTTCCTTCCGTTTTTTCTTCCTTCTTCCTGAATGAAGCTCTGCTATTTATAATACTCTTTTTGTGACCTAATGGGCTCAGAATGAAGCCCAGAATTTTCTGATATCCGCAAGCTTCGCTAGGCGAGCGGTATAGCAAGGGGTTCGCTAGGCGAAGGATTTGCTCGCCTAGCGAGCAAGCCAGTTTGGGCCATTTTTTGGATTTGGCCATCTGTGTGCTGAGCCTTTGTTCTTTTGAGATTAATGCCTTGAAAATAAGTTGGGGTGCCTTAAAAAATGCCTTGTAATGTTAACGGGCAAATTTTGGGGTATGACAGCTTCCCCTGTTCAATATTCTTGAACCGAGAGAGTTAGAATGGTATGTACGCCATTCGTGGTCTGGAGGTGGAAGATTATTGAACATTAGAATGCCCCAAAAATTTGCACTTGTTAATCATAAGTTATTCCTGATGGAGATGGGCTTAAAGATGCCATCCAGGAAGTTTGATGATGAAAGACCAGAACGGGTCATACACTGCTGGGGATAAGAGATCAGAATGGATCATACGCTAGACCGTATCTGAATAGCAAAGTGAGTTGTCCATTAGGCGGATGACTTCGCCGGGGATGCAAGATCAGAATGGATCGTACGCTAGATCGTATCTGAGTTGCAGGATGAGTCGTACGTTAGGCTGTATCTGAAGAAGAAAGTAGTCGTACGCTAGACTACACCCCGGAATGTACCGTACGCTAGGCAGTATTTGAGGATTTGAAGGTCCAAATGGGTCGTACGCTAGACCGTATTGGAGTTGCAGAATGAGCCGTACGTTAGGCTGTATCTGAAGAAGAAAGTAGTCGTACGCTAGACTACACCCCAGAATGTACCGTACGCTAGGCAGTATCTAAGGATTTGAAGGTCCAAATGGGTCGTACGCTAGACCGTATTGGAGTTGCAGAATGAGTCGTACGTTAGGCTGTATCTGAAGAAGAAAGTAGTCGTACGCTAGACTACACCCCGGAATGTACCGTACACTGGGCAACATCTGAGGGTTTGAAGATCCAAGTGGGTCGTACGTTAGACCGTATTGGAGTTGCAGAATGAACCGTACGTTAGGCTGTATCTGAAGAAAAAAAGTAGTCGTACGCTAGACTACACCCCGGAATGTACCGTACACTGGGCAACATCTGAGGATTTGAAGATCCAAATGGGTCGTACGCTAGACCGTATTGGAGTAGTTGAAGGTCAGAATGGATCGTACGTTAGATCGTATCTGAGTTGAAGGAGTCATATGTTGAGCTGAATCAGAATGAACCGTACGCTAGGCTATATCTGATAGTATTTGTATATGTTGTATTTGCAATGAATATCTGGGATGGGCTTAAAGATGCCACCATTAGGAGGATATCCGAGTGTTTGTAGAATGAATGTTCATATGGATTATATCTGAGAGATGTAGTTGAATCCTGAATGTAATTGATAAAGATGTCCGTCTGAATGGACCTTTGTTTTGACTGTATCAGGAGGATAATTAACCTGAAAAACAAAGTTAGTCTCATGCCATGTCATGATGCATGAGATATTTTATGTTTATGAAAATAAATACGAACAATGTATGCATGCGGATGCTGTGAAATGATGTAATGAATGAATTATGCGTCTGAAAAGTTTTTTTCTGGCGACCCCCTGGGGAAACTAAATCCCCATCTTCTGGTTGGAGATACTTGTATTGATGACCCCTTCTCATCTAGGGATACTTGATTTCTGTCTGATGGTAGAAATATTTAACAGAAGCCTGGCTGGGGGGGGGGGGGGGGAGAGATGACCAATTTGTCTAATAATGCCAATTGCTTCTGTGGAATAACTGGCTTTGCTGGGGAATAGAATTAGCAACCGGATCCATTGGAAAGCATGGTTAGACCTTATCCTCGATCCCGAAGTCTTGTAGTAATTGCTATTTCCGTTTTATGTATGTATTTTGATAAACATCGATCATATTCAAATGCATATATCAATTCAAATTAAATCAATGGACGTTTACGCAAACAAAACAGAGAAAGTAAAACAAAAGCATCTTTTTGGAAATGGAATGGTATTGATTTTGAAAGAGGGCCTATAAACAGGCAATTTGTGTACAAGGAGACAAAAATCCTAGTAAGAGGAAATTGCCAAGAAAACGAAGAGAAAGCTATGCAGAAAAAGTCCTATTGATTTTAATTCCACTACTGCCATTATGTCTTCAAGCCTCTCATCTCCTGCTGTCGGATAGAAGTGATTGGCTTGTTCAGTCCCTTTGACTTGGGTGAAGCTGACCGAGAACGGGACATAGTCATACGCTTTAATCCCTAATTTTTGCCTGGACCGCCTTTTCAGGTTTTCAGTCCACCAGGATACCCTTTTTTGCCCAAGCCACCTTTTCAGGTTTTCGACTTGCCGGGTGTACATTTTTATATGTTTATCCCTGATTTTTGCCCGAACCCTTTTGGTTCGTCGGGATGCCCTTACTTTTGCCTAGGTACGTCGACCTAGCGGGTCTCTTTTATGCGTAGTATTTTTTGACTATGTCTGCGTTCACGGGATGTGGGAAGTCTTCGCCGTTGTCATACCCCGATTTTGGTCCTGAATTTTTTATTTTTGTTTGGCACTTGGCCTAAAAGTTCATTTGCATACATTCATCCCCAACTCCATATTTTTGTTACACATTGATCATTGTCTATGCCTTTTTGATCATGGTGCTTTTGACTATAAAATGGATTTTAATCATTTGACTTTTGAATTTTTCAATTTTTGATTTTAATTTCAAATTAAGTTTAATTTCCAAATTTCAATTTAATTTTAATTGTTATTTTTACTAATGATTCAAAACTCTAATTGATTTTAATTTTCAAATAGATGTTAGAATTGATGTCAAAAGTAATTTTAACAAATTATTGGATTAATTTGATTTTAATTGGACTTTCTACTGATTTTTTATTATTATCTAAATTAATATTTAAATTAGTCCATATCCATTTTTATAATCAAATATCCAAATTACACCAAAGAGAACCATGATTGTTCGTTTGATGTAGCAAGCTCGCGTTCCTCTCATTACAAAATGGTTCAAACTTATTAACACTAAGTGACGGTTCCTTGGTGTTCTCATCAATAGGGATGGCGTTATCATTACAAGTAGGCTGTATTGCTTCCATTGGCAAACGTGATTTGGCAATGAATTCATTAAATGTACTGTTACATGTGATAGAACAACAAAAATGATCCAAGCAATATTGATTGGCAGCCATTAAACTTACATTCGATGGTTCAAATTAAAATATTTACTTTCAAACATGGATTCTTTACAATGGTCGGCATTTCCTGCGTCATTACAAGTAAATCACCTTAATATGGCATGGGATACCTTAAACACAGCAGTTGGTTTCTCCAATCTATTTTGCACTATTCATATTGTTTACAGTATTAGCCGGTGCAATCATGTCTAAGGATTATTCAGGACAAAGTATGAGCAGTTGCATCAGAGCTATGTGGTTTCATCACCGATTTATCTGGGACAACCGTTTTACACTGCATTAGAATACCAGATCCTCCCGCCAGTACCGATGTGTACAGTCCCCTGTCACCAAAACTTTATCAGTATTACCAAACATAACGAAGAATAGTTTTGGAGGATATAACAAAAACACAAAAAAAAAAATCAAATGCAAAACCTGCATGAAGAAAGCCAACGTTATTACTACTGGAATGTTGAAACCGAGGAGACTTCATGGGAAGTGCCCCAGGTTTTGATTCAAGCTGATCCTTTACCTCCTGCTTTTGTCAACATCAAAACAAATAGTGCCACAGTTGGTGTGGATGATTCCAACATGCTTTCAGCTCCGATGCTGAGTACCCCTGCTATTGTTTGTTTTGGTAAAAAGCAACGGTTTATTGGTATTGCCGGTGCTGCTTCAACTATGATGAATCCTAAGAATTCAATCTCACAGATTAAGAGGCTTATTATAAAGCAGTTTTCGGATCCTGATTTGCAGCGTGATCTTAAGTCTTTGCCTTATACTGTCACTGAAGGACCAGACGGATATCCTTTGATTCAGGCTAGGTACTTGGGGAAGTGAAGGCGTTTACGCCTACGCAAGTGTTTGCTATGATGCTGTCGAATATGAAGGAGATAGCTGAGAAGAATCTTAATGCGGCGGTTAATGATTGTTGCATTGGGACTCCGGTTTATTTCACTGATGTTCAGAGAAGAGCTGTTTCGGATGCTGCAACTATTGCTGGTTTGAACCCGCTTCGGTTGCTTCATGAAACTACTGCTACTGCATTGGCGTGTGGGATTTATAAAACAGATCTGCCTGAAAATGATCAACTGAATGTGGCTTTTGTGGACATTGGCCATGCTAGTATTCCAGGTGATGCTATAGAAAGTACAGGTTATGGCATTGATTGGATACTTGATGGAATTCACAGGAAACTATATTTAAGGACCGGATTCATGAACTCCACTGTGTTTACCAGGACAGAAGCCTAAACTCAATTCAAAATCTGGTTCACCAAGGCTATTCCGACAAATCAAATCCAATCCGGTGAAGCTACTGCGGTGAAGCTGAATACTGAATTAATAGTGTCATGTCGATTATGCCCGAACAAAACCTGCAACATTGAGTAACACATGGATAATTAAGGTATAATTGAAACGATCCCAAAATCTACAACAGTAATGGATGTTCATATCTGAGTTTTGGCACGTACAAGTTTGGCTGGCTAGTGTTGATCTATGTTTTGTTGACGACCTGGGGAAATCTCCACATGTCCTCCTACAAAAAAAAACTGCAACAAACACAGTTGCAGCCTTGTGATAATCAAAGCTGAAATCAAAACACAGAAGTAAAACCAAGAAGGCAAGTAAAGTTGGATTCAAAACAGCTCACCAATGCAATGCCGCTGCAAACATCAGTGACATGTCTCCTCATGTCTACTTCATTCGGCAGTCGCGAGTAAGAGCCTTCATGCTGATTCTTCCCATGTACGCATAACCTACCAAAACCTTTTCCAACTCAGAAAAATCAATGCAAAGAAGAAGGATATAGATGCTTTTGTGACTACTGATTTCAAGCTCATTAACTATAATCCTCACCAAAAGATTGAGTTAAAGATGGCGGTTTAAATTAAGAGACCTTAATCTCCATTTTGGATTGTTTCTACTGTCTGAAATAAGGCAACAACAATCTTGTCGGCTAGAAGCAGGTCTAACCGGAACCAAACCTCTCTTGAATCTTCAATAATTTTTCAGTACACAACTGAACCTATCATCCACCAGACCGTTGAACCGGAACCAAACCACTCTTGAGTCTTCAATAATTTTTCACTGCAGTAACAAAACCCAGAGTAATCAGTCAAAGCGTTAAGATTTCAAGGAAATTCCCAAATTGGAATTGGGACAAAAGCAAAGAAGAAAGCAAAGTACAGATTACCATTTTCGAATTGTAGCATCAAAAAAGACAACTCGGTTCTGAGCACCAAAAAAAACACTTCTGGAATTTTTCTTCTTTGAACTTTTGAGTACCGTTTGAAACCCTAAGTTGCAGGGATAAAAGGAAGAGAGCGATTCAGAGAGAGAGGAGACGAAAAATTGAGAGAGAGGCGGCCAAACAGAAAACCCTAAATCAAAAGAAATCAATCAAAAGCAAACCTTGTGAAGAGGTGAAGGAGGGAGGTTCGAACCTCATCGTTGCCGTCGCCATCACCGGAGGTGAGCTCCTTTTTCTTTTCTGCCACGACTTCTTGCAGAGATTGAGAGCGATTGAAATTGAGAGTTAGACGAGTTTGAGAGTTTGAGTGAGAGTGTTTGAGAGAGAGCATCGCGAGAGGTGGGGAGCGGCCGAGAGTGAAGTTGAGCGGTGGAGAGGTGAACGAGCTTTGTGAGAGAGACGATTCCATTTTTTTTGTTTTTTCTTTCTTTATTTTCTTTTTTCCAATTTAGTATTAAATAGAGTAATTAGTTTTAAAAAAAAAACATTATTAAAAAGGGATCCTTTAATTTTCCTAGGTACAGTCAATTAATATTTTCATTTCCCATTCTCTTTTTGAAGAAACCAACGGCCAGGGGTTGGGATTTAACTAGGGAACTCTACAGTTTTTTATTATTTATTTTTTTCATTTTAATTCTTTTTAGTTTATCTTAGTTTATACATTTAAGTTAGCATTAAAGTATCAGTTAGTTAGTAAGTGGTCTGGTGGAGGGGAGTGGCTTCTAGATCTTTAGTATAGTGGGTTCGATACTCCTAGGCGTAGTTTTTCTTTCTTTTAACATTTTCTTTTATATTTATGCTTTATTATTCATATTTCTTTTTTTATTTATTTATTGTTTAATAATATAGATTTGTTTTTTTTTTCTTTTAATTGCATCATGCGTTCGAAACCATTTGAAAACCATAAAATCATACTTTTCTCGATTTAATATCGAGCCCATTTCCACACCCTTGTAAGTCGATTGCTTTTTTAAGCATCGCCGTCAACCTCACATAGCTTACTCTTGGGCTTTCTTACAATGAGCCGGTTCTCTTGCACTTACACTCATGCATTATTTGTTGTTTGGGCCCGATTTTATTATTTCATGTTTTTTTAATTCTCATTTAACAAAATGTACCCCATTCCCCCGATGTGTAATAATCTTGTACTGTTTCATTTCTTTATTGCTTGGTTGTTTAGTTAGCTACTAACACAAGAATAAAATCAACATTTTCAAAAATACAAAAATAAATGACTCGATCCAACGTCGAGTATTTTCTCAATAAACAAATCAACTCATTTCTCCATCCCATTCCATTCCATTTCTTTCAAACTTCATCAAATGCTTGATTCAACGTCAAGCCATTTTTCATAATCAAAAAACTCAAAAAATATTAATTCATAATTAAGACCTTTTCAATAAAGATGGAAATGGAACGTGGTGTATACCGCGCACTCCTGAGACTAGGATTCGAGATGTATATCTCGCCAATCCTAGCTCTCGCCATCATCCAAATTTATCCACTTTGCTCTATCGAACACTCATTCAAATCTTTCTCAAACGTCCATCAATACTTGATCTAGGGTCAAGTCATTTTCACAACAAAACTCAAGATACATAGTTCTTATTTAACACTTTTCCAATAAAGGTGGAAATGGAACATGGTGTATACCATGCACTCCTGAGGTTAAGATTCGAGACGTATGCCTCGCCAATCTTAACTCTCGCCATCGTCTAAAATTGTCAATACGGTTT
Organism: Lathyrus oleraceus; assembly: GCF_024323335.1. Classification (NCBI taxonomy): domain Eukaryota; kingdom Viridiplantae; phylum Streptophyta; class Magnoliopsida; order Fabales; family Fabaceae; genus Lathyrus; species Lathyrus oleraceus. The sequence continues at coordinate 20,567,911 of NC_066584.1, read as the reverse complement.
CTTCAAACCCTTTCTCAATCAAATTCCAAAAATACCTAATTCCTATCTTAACCTCTTTCAATAAAGATGGAAATGGAACATGGTGTATACCGTGCACTCCTGAGGCTAGGATTCGAGATGTATATCTCGCTCATCCAAGTTCTCGCCATCACTCAAAATACGTCAACCAATCAAACTCTTTTCTCGCCGCCGTGCGATTAATCAAAAACCTTTTTCATAAACGAAAGGTATCTTGTCTTAAGTGATACAAAATAATGTTTCGGCCACGATTGTTGAGTAGAGATAAATGACGCTTTTCCGAATGTAGATTTATAAATCCGTTCGATGTGTGGTATGCGTCCACTCCTCATCTGTTTTGGGTAAAACAATGTTTTCGTCGATTAATACAACATAGCTTTCGCTAAAATCGACCAACAAACAAACATTTTTCTACCCAGAACTACGTAAGCCTTGATTTCTCTTTTGAGATACGTAGGAGCAGGATTTGTAAATCTTGTCAGGCCCACTAATAAAAAACTTAGGTTTAGTCCTTCGTCAAAATCCAAAAACATTTTCCTTTCTTTTATTCTTTCTTTCCCACCTAATAATTCGAAAAGCCTAACATTTCAAACTAACATTAATGCACACAACTGACCTAATGGTTCCCGTTGAGTACAACGGACGTGAGGGGTGCTAATACCTTCCCCTTGCGTAATCGACTCCCGAACCCTGATATTGGTTGCGATGACCATATCTTATCCTTTCTTTTTGTCTTGGGTTTTATCGATATTTCCCCTTTCCTTTTTAGGAATAAATAAAGTTCGGTGGCGACTCTGTTCAGTCCATCATTGCGAGCGTGCGATCGCGCTTCGCTTTGAAGTCGTATCCCCATTTTTTCAAGGTGCGACAGATGGCGACTCTGCTGGGGACGATAAATCCTTAAGCGAGTCAAGCCTAGTTAGGACGTTTGTGTGCCTTTGTTTGTTTAATTTTATGGCTTTTCCCTTATTTATTGCTTTTAATATCTTTATTGTTATATTGATATATGTTGTATATTGGTTCTATTGCGATTGTTGGTACTTGGGTATTTGATTGCAAACCATGTGGGAAAGACTCTACACCCGAGTCTAGAGTGAAAAAACATAAGATAGGACGATGGTTGAGTAGTACGGACTCCCGAGGTGAATACTTCGTAAGGGTCGGTACGAGAACCTCACTTAGAGTAGATTCTTTTGTAAATATTGTCGCCCGAGGTGTATACCTCGTAAGCGTCGATGTTTCAAAGGAGTCCATAACTCTAAGGACCTTTTAGAACATTAAACCTTTGGCCAACTAGAAATGATGGTTGCGTAGTATGGATTCCCGAGGTGTATACTTCGTAAGAATCGATACGAGAACCTCGCTCAGAATAGATTCCCTAGATGGAGTTGATGACCGGAAAGTATTTTCCGTAAGCGTCAAACAGTCTTTCGAATCCATGACTCTGAGTATCCTGTCTAGAACCCAGTCGATGGTTGCGTAGTACGGACTCCCGAGGTGAATACTTCGTAAGGGTCGGTACGAGAACCTCACCCAGAATAGATTCCCTTGATGGAGTTAACGACCGGAAAGTATTTCCCGTAAGCGTCAAACATTCTTGTGAATCAATGACTCTGGGGATCCTTTGTAACAAAGCACTAGACCATACCCGGTGAGAACCCCGTTTTGGAAAAGCAATCAAATTTATCAGTACCTTGGACTTTTGAACCCGTGTATTGAAGAAAAAACACAAATATGCATGGCTTGCATTGCATTCATTCATTGCATTTGCATCGCATCATAATGCATGTCATTCTCCAGACAAAATACCAAAAAAAAAACTCATCCATCTTTTGTCCGTGAAGCAAAGTGATTCTCAACACGCGAAGAGCAAAGAACCATGTCTCAGGGGATGATGGACGAGCTAAGGAAAAGCCAAGAAGCGCTGAAAGAGGAACTTAATCTTTTGAAGAGCCAAATGAGATGGGTCTTGGAAACCCTGCAAGTCTTGTTGAGAAAAGAGGGTCACCCAATATACACTGCTGCAACAAAGAGAGCTACTACCCCGCATCCATCTGGTGTCACCCCAAGTCAAGGGAAATTCTATGTGGCAACTCCTCATTTACCAGTATATGGACCTCCCTCAAGACGTCATCATCAACATCCTCTGGCTATTCCTCCTCAAAGTCACCAAAGTCAGGTTCAGAACAAAAATCAGAATCAGAACAAGGGGAACAAGGATCACAATGACTCGATTCCGGTGCCATATAGCAAGCTCTACCCGCAACTGATCCAAAATGCTTTGGTGACACCTCGAGCTCTCACGCCTGTGTCTCCATACCTGCCATGGTACAATCCAAATGCAACATGTGAATTCCATAAAGGGGCATTGGGACATGACCTGGATTCTTGCTTAGCGTTGAAAGCCTTGGTGCGAGGGTTGATTAACAAAAAGAGCTTAATCTTTGAAGAAGATCATCCGAAGGTCAAGTGCGAATACCATACTGGGACATTGGGGCACTCCATCGAGGAACACAAGAGTTTTAAGCTCAAGCTGCAAGGATTGATTGACATAAGGTCACCAACACTCAAGGGGGAAGGCTCAGGTACATATACCTTGATTTCTGGGCCAGGTAATGAGAAAGGGAAAGGACCCTTGAGACCCCTCAAGGTTTTGTACCACAAGGAAGATGTCAGGGATGTGGCTAATGAGCTATCATTGTTTCCTGGTAAGAGCATTGAGATACCGTCTTGGATTTCCAATGTCACGACCCATACCAATGAAAGAAAAGGAGAAGTGAGTAGTGGATCCAAGAGGGTTGCGTTCAACGATAAGATTGAAGGAAAAGAATTTGAAGATCATCATGCCAATGTCAAAAAGCTTGTTGATCCCAACCTTCAAGTTTGAAGAAGTCAATTCCCTAAAGCTGGCAATCATTTGGTTGTTTCAACACTTCTTTTGTAGTTTCTTTGCATGTTGGTTGTTATTTGCTTTTAAACATTGTTGTTTTATTTGAATTGGTAGGATTAATGAAATGTTTATGCATCTTTTGAATTAATCCATTCGTATTCACTCGTTTTTCATTTATGTTAAAAAACAAAAACAAAAATATTCCTCTCATTCATTTTTGTTTATCAAACCGTTGTGTTAACAAAGATTGGAAGGAGGATGATGAAAACAAAACACCTGAAATTGTTGTGGTATGCTTTTGAGTAAAACCTTGTCGATGATGTAAGGCATTGTTTCAAATCCCCAAACACTGGAGTGATAAGGATGTTAATCCCTAGACAACCACTTTGAGCCTAGAAGTTGGTGTTTATTTTGGATCTAAAACCCTTAATCTTAACCTGGGGCAGGGTAGTTATGTTCATATAGTTTTATCGTGCATCCGATCTTTCAAAAAATCGTCCATATATACATCCTCCAATTAGGTTCAACCACATGTTATCCTTCGCGCACACGTTGAAGTGTCAAAGAAGTTGAGAAAAGCTAAAATTAGTGTTGGTTGATCCTCATCCACCAATAATGTGGCAGTCAATACCTTTAAAAAAATAAAATAAAAAAGCCCGCTAAGTCAAAAACCACAAAATGACTTAGGCAAAAGTTAGGGCATCCCGATGGACCGAAAGCTTCAAAGAAGCGGTCCAGGCAAAATTAGGGATAAAATAAATCAATCAAAAGAGGTCACCAAAATCCTCAACAAAACAAAAAAACAAGGTGACTGCCATTTCAAGAAAATTCGTCTTGAACCCTCATCACACCTTCGAACCCTCTTGGAAGTCGAATGCGTGTATTGAATTAACTGAACATAGGAACTGGAGATCATCAAGAAGAAGGGGTGGGTAAAAATAAATTTTGAGCCTTATATCCTTTTGTTTCAAAAAACCGTGAACCAGACCACGTTACAACCCTTAAAAGACCTAATTGAGGCAGGGTTTATTTTGAAAGCATACTATAACAAGGTTGTGTTAACCTGACTCCAAACGATTTTTGTTAATCATTTGATGGCACCAATTTGCATACTGTGAATGACTTGATCACCATTGTGTTCTTATCAACGACTCGTTCACTGTATTTCACCCATTCATATCAATAAACTTTGAGTTCAAATTTTTGCATAAGCATTGCATTAAGATTACCATTTTTGAATGAACAATCTTATTTGCGAGTCAACACTTAGCATCAAAGAAATTCAATACACAGTTGAGGAACTTGATGGAGTGAAAGAAGTCTATTCAGGGGCAAATCACTTTGAGCATCAGTTAATTCAAGCTAATCACCCTAAGGGTCATCTAGCCAAGAGTAATCTGCTTCAAGAATCAGACCGGGGAAAGCCACCTCAGAGCTCAGTAAGTCCAATCACTCCAAGGTTCAGTTAGCCAAGAGTAATTTGCTTCAAGACTTAGACTGGGGAAAGCCACCTCAGAGCTCAGTAAGTCCAATCACTCCAAGGTTCAGTTAGCCAAGAGTAATTTTCTTCAAGACTTAGACTGGGGCAAGCCACCTCAGAGCTCAGTAAGTCCAATCACTCCAAGGTTCAGTTAGCCAAGAGTAATTTGCTTCAAGACTTAGACTGGGGCAAACCACCTCAGAGCTCGGTAAGTCAAACTATCCAAAGGACAGTCAATCAAGAGTCTACCATTCCAGCATTTGGTTAGTCAAGATCGGACCATTGCAAGTTTCAAACACTTGGGGCAAGCCATCTCGAGGTAGTCTCCTGGAAAGTTGTTTCCAAACCCATTTTCAAGGTGAACATCTCCAAAGTCCCAACAAACTGGGGCAAGATGAGCCACAGAGGGGCATAACCTCTTTCTTCGCGCTTTCAAATTGCTCAAACAAATTCTGCCATACGTCAACAACTATTGAGTTTAAGACGAGTGCCCGAAATTATGCTAGCACGATTCATTAATCCTCCAAAAGGATCTCATTGGCTAAGTTGTGGTCATCAAACTGGATAGAATCCTCCTTTGACAACATCTATCATAAAATATTTGGTTGAGTTCTCGGTGTTGAGGAATCATGAGCTTCCATAAAAAGCCTTTACAAACTCCCAGTCTGCCCAGTGTCAGCGTTCTCATAATCATGATCATTCATATATCATGCATAAGAGGAAATTCAAATCATGCATAGCCGAAATGTACTTCGTGCTCATTTTGCATTGACCCAGGTCTTGTTGTCGATCCCAGATCCTTTGACCTCTAATTCCAGCTTGTCTTTGGTATCCCTAAACCAACATCCGGTTTTCCCGGTCATTTTCAAGTCCAATTGTTGTTGGCAAAATCCGTTAAAGGGTGGTTGTAGTCCATTGCTTACGGTCAGAGTCCAATTGTTGTTATTCCGGGGTCAGGTCATACTTGAACTTGCTCTGAAGAGTTTCTCCAATTTTTGTTCAATACTATTCAGGTCATGTTTGAACCTGTTGTTGAGCTTTTATTCCGGGGTCAGGTCATACTTGAACCTGCTCTGAAGAGTTTTTCCGATTTTTTTGTTCAATACTATTCATGGTCATGTTTGAACCTGTTGTTGAGCTTTTATTCCGGGGTCAGGTCATACTTGAACTTGCTCTGAAGAGTTTTTCCAACTTTTGTTCAATACCATTCAGGTCATGTATGAACCTGTTGTTGAACTTTTATTCCGGGGTCGGGTCATACTTGAACCTGCTCTGAAGAGTTTTTCCAATTTTTGTTCAATACTATTCAGGTTATATATGAACCTGTTGTTGAGCTTTTATTCCGGGGTCAGGTCATACTTGAACCTGCTCTGAAGAGTTTTTTCCATTTGTTCAATACTATTCAGGTCATGTATGAACCTGTTGTTGAGCTTTTATTCCGGGGTCAGGTCATACTTGAACCTGCTCTGCAGAGTTTTTCCAACTTTTGTTCAATACTATTCAGGTCATGTATGAACCTGTTGTTGAGCTTTTATTCCGGGGTCCGGTCATACTTGAACCTGCTCTGAAGATTCTTTGTTCAATCCTATTCAGGTCATGTATGAACCTGTTGTTGAACCTTTTTATTCCGGTGTCAGGTCATACTTGAACCTGCTCTGAAGATTCTTTGTTCAATCCTATTCCGGTCATGTATGAACCTGTTGTTGAACCTTTTTATTCCGGTGTCAGGTCATACTTGAACCTGCTCTGAAGATTCTTTGTTCAATCCTATTCCGGTCATGTATGAACCTGTTGTTGAACCTTTTTATTCCGGGGTCCGGTCATACTTGAACCTGCTCTGAAGATTCTTTGTTCAATCCTATTCAGGTCATGTATGAACCTGTTGTTGAACCTTTTATTCCGGTATCAGGTCATACTTGAACCTGCTCTGAAGAGTTTTTCCAATTTTTGTTCAATACCATTCAGGTCATGTTTGAACCTGTTGTTGAGCTTTTTATTCCGGTGTCAGGTCATACTTGAACCTGCTCTGAAGTTTTTCCTTTTGTTCAATACCATTCAGGTCATGTATGAACCTGTTGTTGAACCCTTATTCCGGTGTCAGGTCATACATGAACCTGTTCTGAAGAGTTATTCTCCATGATTATTCCCCAGCATTGTCAGGTCATATATGAACCTGTTTTGTTGTGTCTGAACCTGTTATGCATTTTCTTCCTTATTCAGGTCTGGTGAGTCATGTGTGAACTTACTACCGAAATCCCTTGTGTTCTAAGTGTCGTTTATCAAATCTCACTTTGAATACTCCCCAGTGTGTGTCTGATTCTCCAGCAGGACTGTTTCCCCAGCAAGTTGTTCCTTACCATTTGTCTGTCTTCCTGTGGACCATCAGCATTCCCCACAGTTTGGTCTGTCTAGTAGCGTCTCCTGTTAAGGGTCCACCATATCCCTAGCAGATAAAAAAAATTTTACAAAAAAAAAAAAAAAAAAAAAAAAGAATCATGCATCCACGCATATCATATCATGCATATCATATCATATCACACCATGTCATAGGGATTCAGGATCAAAATCCGGGTCTTTTAGTAATTAACCATCTCCCACTATGATCATATGAAGAACGTCCTCCTTCATATTCTCTAGTAGAAGACGCTTAAATAGGGGCAACTGTCATACCCCGATTTTGGTCCTGAATTTTTTATTTTTGTTTGGCACTTGGCCTAAAAGTTCATTTGCATACATTCATCCCCAACTCCATATTTTTGTTACACATTGATCATTGTCTATGCCTTTTTGATCATGGTGCTTTTGACTATAAAATGGATTTTAATCATTTGACTTTTGAATTTTTCAATTTTTGATTTTAATTTCAAATTAAGTTTAATTTCCAAATTTCAATTTAATTTTAATTGTTATTTTTACTAATGATTCAAAACTCTAATTGATTTTAATTTTCAAATAGATGTTAGAATTGATGTCAAAAGTAATTTTAACAAATTATTGGATTAATTTGATTTTAATTGGACTTTCTACTGATTTTTTATTATTATCTAAATTAATATTTAAATTAGTCCATATCCATTTTTATAATCAAATATCCAAATTACACCAAAGAGAACCATGATTGTTCGTTTGATGTAGCAAGCTCGCGTTCCTCTCATTACAAAATGGTTCAAACTTATTAACACTAAGTGACGGTTCCTTGGTGTTCTCATCAATAGGGATGGCGTTATCATTACAAGTAGGCTGTATTGCTTCCATTGGCAAACGTGATTTGGCAATGAATTCATTAAATGTACTGTTACATGTGATAGAACAACAAAAATGATCCAAGCAATATTGATTGGCAGCCATTAAACTTACATTCGATGGTTCAAATTAAAATATTTACTTTCAAACATGGATTCTTTACAATGGTCGGCATTTCCTGCGTCATTACAAGTAAATCACCTTAATATGGCATGGGATACCTTAAACACAGCAGTTGGTTTCTCCAATCTATTTTGCACTATTCATATTGTTTACAGTATTAGCCGGTGCAATCATGTCTAAGGATTATTCAGGACAAAGTATGAGCAGTTGCATCAGAGCTATGTGGTTTCATCACCGATTCATCTGGGACAACCGTTTTACACTGCATTAGAATACCAGATCCTCCCGCCAGTACCGATGTGTACAGTCCCCTGTCACCAAAACTTTATCAGTATTACCAAACATAATGAAGAATAGTTTTGGAGGATATAACAAAAACACAAAAAAAAATCAAATGCAAAACCTGCATGAAGAAAGCCAACGTTATTACTACTGGAATGTTGAAACCGAGGAGACTTCATGGGAAGTGCCCCAGGTTTTGATTCAAGCTGATCCTTTACCTCCTGCTTTTGTCAACATCAAAACAAATAGTGCCACAGTTGGTGTGGATGATTCCAACATGCTTTCAGCTCCGATGCTGAGTACCCCTGCTATTGTTTGTTTTGGTAAAAAGCAACGGTTTATTGGTATTGCCGGTGCTGCTTCAACTATGATGAATCCTAAGAATTCAATCTCACAGATTAAGAGGCTTATTATAAAGCAGTTTTCGGATCCTGATTTGCAGCGTGATCTTAAGTCTTTGCCTTATACTGTCACTGAAGGACCAGACGGATATCCTTTGATTCAGGCTAGGTACTTGGGGGAAGTGAAGGCGTTTACGCCTACGCAAGTGTTTGCTATGATGCTGTCGAATATGAAGGAGATAGCTGAGAAGAATCTTAATGCGGCGGTTAATGATTGTTGCATTGGGACTCCGGTTTATTTCATTGATGTTCAGAGAAGAGCTGTTTCGGATGCTGCAACTATTGCTGGTTTGAACCCGCTTCGGTTGCTTCATGAAACTACTGCTACTGCATTGGCGTGTGGGATTTATAAAACAGATCTGCCTGAAAATGATCAACTGAATGTGGCTTTTGTGGACATTGGCCATGCTAGTATTCCAGGTGATGCTATAGAAAGTACAGGTTATGGCATTGATTGGATACTTGATGGAATTCACAGGAAACTATATTTAAGGACCGGATTCATGAACTCCACTGTGTTTACCAGGACAGAAGCCTAAACTCAATTCAAAATCCGGTTCACCAAGGCTATTCCAACAAATCAAATCCAATCCGGTGAAGCTACTGCGGTGAAGCTGAATACTGAATTAATAGTGTCATGTCGATTATGCCCGAACAAAACCTGCAACATTGAGTAACACATGGATAATTAAGGTATAATTGAAACGATCCCAAAATCTACAACAGTAATGGATGTTCATATCTGAGTTTTGGCACGTACAAGTTTGGCTGGCTAGTGTTGATCTATGTTTTGTTGACGACCTGGGGAAATCTCCACATGTCCTCCTACAAAAAAAAAACTGCAACAAACACAGTTGCAGCCTTGTGATAATCAAAGCTGAAATCAAAACACAGAAGTAAAACCAAGAAGGCAAGTAAAGTTGGATTCAAAACAGCTCACCAATGCAATGCCGCTGCAAACATCAGTGACATGTCTCCTCATGTCTACTTCATTCGGCAGTCGCGAGTAAGAGCCTTCATGCTGATTCTTCCCATGTACGCATAACCTACCAAAACCTTTTCCAACTCAGAAAAATCAATGCAAAGAAGAAGGATATAGATGCTTTTGTGACTACTGATTTCAAGCTCATTAACTATAATCCTCACCAAAAGATTGAGTTAAAGATGGCGGTTTAAATTAAGAGACCTTAATCTCCATTTTGGATTGTTTCTACTGTCTGAAATAAGGCAACAACAATCTTGTCGGCTAGAAGCAGGTCTAACCGGAACCAAACCTCTCTTGAATCTTCAATAATTTTTCAGTACACAACTGAACCTATCATCCACCAGACCGTTGAACCGGAACCAAACCACTCTTGAGTCTTCAATAATTTTTCACTGCAGTAACAAAACCCAGAGTAATCAGTCAAAGCGTTAAGATTTCAAGGAAATTCCCAAATTGGAATTGGGACAAAAGCAAAGAAGAAAGCAAAGTACAGATTACCATTTTCGAATTGTAGCATCAAAAAAGACAACTCGGTTCTGAGCACCAAAAAAAACACTTCTGGAATTTTTCTTATTTGAACTTTTGAGTACCGTTTGAAACCCTAAGTTGCAGGGATAAAAGGAAGAGAGCGATTCAGAGAGAGAGGAGACGAAAAATTGAGAGAGAGGCGGCCAAACAGAAAACCCTAAATCAAAAGAAATCAATCAAAAGCAAACCTTGTGAAGAGGTGAAGGAGGGAGGTTCGAACCTCATCGTTGCCGTCGCCATCACCGGAGGTGAGCTCCTTTTTCTTTTCTGCCACGATTTCTTGCAGAGATTGAGAGCGATTGAAATTGAGAGTTATACGAGTTTGAGAGTTTGAGTGAGAGTGTTTGAGAGAGAGCATCGCGAGAGGTGGGGAGCGGCCGAGAGTGAAGTTGAGCGGTGGAGAGGTGAACGAGCTTTGTGAGAGAGACGATTCCATTTTTTTTGTTTTTTCTTTCTTTATTTTCTTTTTCCAATTTAGTATTAAATAGAGTAATTAGTTTTAAAGAAAAACATTATTAAAAAGGGATCCTTTAATTTTCCTAGGTACAGTCAATTAATATTTTCATTTCCCATTCTCTTTTTGAAGAAACCAACGGCCAGGGGTTGGGATTTAACTAGGGAACTCTACAGTTTTTTATTATTTATTTTTTTCATTTTAATTCTTTTTAGTTTATCTTAGTTTATACATTTAAGTTAGCATTAAAGTATCAGTTAGTTAGTAAGTGGTCTGGTGGAGGGGAGTGGCTTCTAGATCTTTAGCATCTGACTCTTGGGCTTTCTTACAATGAGCCGGTTCTCTTGCACTTACACTCATGCATTATTTGTTGTTTGGGCCCGATTTTATTATTTCATGTTTTTTTAATTCTCATTTAACAAAATGTACCCCATTCCCCCGATGTGTAATAATCTTGTACTGTTTCATTTCTTTATTGCTTGGTTGTTTAGTTAGCTACTAACACAAGAATAAAATCAACATTTTCAAAAATACAAAAATAAATGACTCGATCCAACGTCGAGTATTTTCTCAATAAACAAATCAACTCATTTCTCCATCCCATTCCATTCCATTTCTTTCAAACTTCATCAAATGCTTGATTCAACGTCAAGCCATTTTTCATAATCAAAAAACTCAAAAAATATTAATTCATAATTAAGACCTTTTCAATAAAGATGGAAATGGAACGTGGTGTATACCGCGCACTCCTGAGACTAGGATTCGAGATGTATATCTCGCCAATCCTAGCTCTCGCCATCATCCAAATTTATCCACTTTGCTCTATCGAACACTCATTCAAATCTTTCTCAAACGTCCATCAATACTTGATCTAGGGTCAAGTCATTTTCACAACAAAACTCAAGATACATAATTCTTATTTAACACTTTTCCAATAAAGGTGGAAATGGAACATGGTGTATACCATGCACTCCTGAGGTTAAGATTCGAGACGTATGCCTCGCCAATCTTAACTCTCGCCATCGTCTAAAATTGTCAATACGGTTTCTTCAAACCCTTTCTCAATCAAATTCCAAAAATACCTAATTCCTATCTTAACCTCTTTCAATAAAGATGGAAATGGAACATGGTGTATACCGTGCACTCCTGAGGCTAGGATTCGAGATGTATATCTCGCTCATCCAAGTTCTCGCCATCACTCAAAATACGTCAACCAATCAAACTCTTTTCTCGCCGCCGTGCGATTAATCAAAAACCTTTTTCATAAACGAAAGGTATCTTGTCTTAAGTGATACAAAACAATGTTTCGGCCACGATTGTTGAGTAGAGATAAATGACGCTTTTCCGAATGTAGATTTATAAATCCGTTCGATGTGTGGTATGCGTCCACTCCTCATCTGTTTTGGGTAAAACAATGTTTTCGTCGATTAATACAACATAGCTTTCGCTAAAATCGACCAACAAACAAACATTTTTCTACCCAGAACTACGTAAGCCTTGATTTCTCTTTTGAGATACGTAGGAGCAGGATTTGTAAATCTTGTCAGGCCCACTAATAAAAAACTTAGGTTTAGTCCTTCGTCAAAATCCAAAAACATTTTCCTTTCTTTTATTCTTTCTTTCCCACCTAATAATTCGAAAAGCCTAACATTTCAAACTAACATTAACGCACACAACTGACCTAATGGTTCCCGTTGAGTACAACGGACGTGAGGGGTGCTAATACCTTCCCCTTGCGTAATCGACTCCCGAACCCTGGTATTGGTTGCGATGACCATATCTTATCCTTTCTTTTTGTCTTGGGTTTTATCGATATTTCCCCTTTCCTTTTTAGGAATAAATAAAGTTCGGTGGCGACTCTGTTCAGTCCATCATTGCGAGCGTGCGATCGCGCTTCGCTTTGAAGTCGTATCCCCATTTTTTCGAGGTGCGACAGCCGTCTATCGTAGCAAGTATCATGGCTCCACCAGAGAATACCTTCTTAACTACAAATGGCCCTTCGTATGTGGGGGTCCATTTTCCTCTGGGATCACCTTGTGGTAGAATGATACGCTTGATCACCAAGTCGCCGACTTGATACACCTGTCTTTTGACCTTTTTGTTAAATGCCTGGGTCATGCGCTTCTGATATATCTGCCCATGACAAACAGCCGCCAGTCTCTTTTCATCAATCAAATTTATCTGATCGAGTCGAGTCTGAATCCATTCATCCTCGTCTAAACCCGTCTCTTTCATGATTCTTAGAGAGGGAATCTGAACCTCTACCGGTAGGACGGCTTCCATTCCATAGACTAAAGAGAAAGGAGTTGCCCCTGTCGAAGTGCGTACTGAAGTGCGATAACCATGAAGAGCAAATGGTAACATCTCATGCCAGTCTTTGTACGTTATTGTCATCTTTTGTATGATCTTCTTGATATTCTTATTAGCAGCCTCCACGGTGCCGTTCATCTTTGGCCGGTACGGGGAAGAGTTATGGTGTTTTATCTTGAATTGCGTGCAGAGTTCAGTAATCATCTTGTTGTTCAAATTAGTGCCATTATCAGTGATAACTCTTTCAGGGACGCCATATCGGCAAATAAGACTATTCTTGATGAACCGTGCCACCACATTCTTGGTAACAGAAGCAAATGAGGCTGCCTCTACCCACTTTGTAAAGTAATCAATCGCAACAAGAATGAAGCGATGTCTGTTAGAAGCAGTAGGTTTAATCCCCCCAATCATATCAATGCCCCACATTGCAAAGGGCCAAGGGGTTGTCAACACGTTTAAAGGAGCAGGAGGCACATGTACTTTATCCGCATAGATCTAGCACTTGTGACAAGTTCTGGAGTGATGGTGGCAATCAGCTTCCATGGTAGACCAATAATACCCTGATCTCAGAATCTTCTTGGCCATTGTATGTCCACTAGAGTGAGTCCCAAAAATACCGTCATGCATGTCTTCCATAATCTTTTCTGCTTCCTTTTTATCCACACAACGAAGCAAAGTCGAATCATGATTACGTTTGTATAATATTCCATTACTCAAAAAGAATTTAGCGGAGAACTTCCTCAGGAATTTTCTGTCATTGATGGACGCTCCTTCAGGGTATTCCTGAGCTTCTAAATATCTTTTTACTTCGTGGAACCAAGGTTTCTCTTCTACTTCAGCAGCGTTAAGTTCATAACAATATGCTGGTTCATCTAGTCGTTCAATGGTGATCCTGGGAACTTCATTGTCCCATCTGACTCTGAACATAGATGACATGGTGGCCAAGGCGTCTGCCAACTGATTCTCCTCTCGTGGAATATATTCGAATGTAATCTCTTCAAAGTATGGGATTAAGGTCAACACCCGCTCTCGATAAGGGATGAGATTCGGATGTTTAGTGTCCCATTCTCCTTTGATCTGACTGATTACTAATGCTGAGTCTCCGTACACACTCAAAAACTTGATTCTCAGGTCTATAGCAGCTCTGAGTCCCAAAATACATGCTTCATACTCGGCCATATTATTGGTACAATCGAAACATAGTCTAGCAGTGAAAGGCGTATAACAACCCTTGGGGGAAACGATTACAACACCAACACCATTGCCCAATGCATTAGACGATCCATCAAAAACCATAGTCCATCGGGATCCCAGTTCGGGTCCTTCATCCGGTCCAGGTTCTTCATAATCAGTAACAAGCATGACATCCTCATCTGGGAACTCAAAATTCATAGATTGGTAATCATCCACTGTTTGATGAGCCAAATGATCGGATAGCACGCTTCCTTTGATTGCTTTCTGGGTAGTATACTGGATATCATACTCTGTTAAAATCATCTTCCATCTCGCTATTCTTCCGGAGAGGGCAGGTTTCTCAAATATGTATTTGATGGGATCTATCTTAGAAATCAACAAAGTGGTATGGTTCAACATATACTGTCTTAGTCGGCGAGCAGCCCAGGCCAAAGCACAACAAGTTCTCTCGAGCAGTGAGTATCTTGTTTCACAGTCGGTAAACTTTTTGCTAAGGTAGTATATGGCATGCTCTTTTCGACCAGACTCGTCATGTTGCCCCAACACGCACCCCATTGAATTTTCTAACACGGTCAGATACATGATTAGAGGTCTTCCTTCAACTGGTGGTATCAGGATCGGAGGTTCCTGGAGATACTTCTTGATTTTGTCAAAAGCTTCTTGACATTCGTCATTCCATATCATCTCTTGATTCTTCCTCAGTAGTTTGAAGATGGGTTTGCAGGTAGCAGTTAAATGGGAGATAAACCGGGCGATGTAATTCAAACGTCCCAAGAAACCTCTGACTTCCTTATCTGTACGGGGCACTGGCATTTCTTGAATAGCTCTCACCTTAGCCGGGTCAACCTCAATTCCTTTACCGCTGACAATAAATCCCAAGAGTTTACCGGATCTTACTCCAAAGGTGCATTTGTTCGGGTTCAATCTCAGCTTATATTTCTTCAACCTCTCAAACAATTTGTACAAATGATCGAGATGTTCTTCTTCAGTATGAGATCTGGCTATCATGTCATCCACATATACTTCTATTTCATGATGAATCATATCATGGAACAAAACCACCATAGCACGCTGGTACGTTGCCCCGGCGTTCTTTAAACCGAATGGCATTACTTTGTAACAGAAAGTGCCCCATTGCGTCACAAACGTAGTTTTCTCCATGTCTTCAGGTGCCATCTTAATCTGGTTATAACCCGAGAATCCATCCATGAAGGAGAATATTTTGTGTTGAGCGGTATTGTCTACCAGAACATCAATGTGCGGGAGTGGAAAGTCATCTTTGGGACTCGCTTTATTCAAATCTCTGTAATCGACGCACATTCACACCTTACCATCCTTCTTCGGTACCGGTACCACATTAGCAACCCATTGAGGATAAGAAGTAACAACCAGAAAACCTGCATCAAATTGTTTCATAACCTCGGCTTTGATTTTCTCAGACATTTCAGGACGCATGCGGCGAACCTTTTGCTTAACAGGACGACAATCTTCCTTCGTTGGCAAACGATGCACTACTATATCAGTATCCAATCCTGGCATGTCTTCATAAGACCAAGCAAAAATCTCTACATAGTCATGTAACATCTGGATCAATCTTTCTTTAATACTGTTTTCCAAGCCTGCTCCTATTTTGACTTCTTTCTTGTCCACTTCAGTACCCAGGTTTACAATTTTGATTGACTCTTCATGCGGCTGTATAGTCTTCTCTTCTTGCAGTACCAGTCTGGCAAGTTCTCCAGGTACTTCACAATCTTCCTCACTTCCATCCTCGGCTTGGTAGATCGGATTTTCAAAGTCATAATGAACAGTAGTAGAACTATTATCAACAGGATCCAAAGCGGGTATGGATCTGCAATTCGTTACGTGAGTGTGTGTAAGAAAACATAGCTTTTTCGGAAGATGACAGGAAAGATAAAGAGCGCAATATTTGAATGCAAAAAGTCCATTGATTTATTGAATGTGAATATGCTTATGAAAATGACAAAACCCTTAACAAATTAGCTATTGTGCCTCGGGCATAGACACAATGCTTTAAGAAGTTCAATTGTAAAACTAAAAAATTTTACAACAGTAAAACAGACAATAACAATTACTCCTGACTAAAGGAAATCGGGATAGTGTCTTCAGCCTTCCAATTATTGAGTCCGTCACCAATTGTTGGGAAAATCCAGCTATCCAGGTCGCAATCGCTATCAGCATCTACCACAACATTAATCTGATCTTTGACCACCCTTTCAGAGTTAAATCCCAGACCAGACTTGTCAGACTTGTATGGTACGTTGATCAGTTGACCCCAACCAGTACGACCAACGTTTTCAACCACGAGCAAGAGAGCCTTCAGTTCCTCCTGCCCCTTGGATAAGCTCAGCATCATCTCCTGAAATTGAGCATTCTGAGCCTGGAGATCTTTGACAGTTTGTTCGAGAGCCATTTTTCTGTTTGCAATAGGAAGACCGTGAGAACATAGATCCTTTAGAATACCTGTTATGCAATGTTATGTCATGCTATGCAATGTATGAAATGTTTTCAAGGACTTTTGGAATTTAACTTTGCGTAAACCACCAAAAAGAGGGAAACTTTTATTAATAATTTTTAATCAATGTTCATTACAATAAATAATAAAATACAATAAAAGCTCAAGTTTCCCAAGGGCGGCTTCTTTTCGGGCGAAGATATGTATTGAGTCTTCGTTCTTCATTAAGCTGGTTGGTGAGCTCTAATACTTTCTTCCTTTCAGCACAGAATTGAGCTACAAAAGTATCCCTTTCCTCTCTCAACTGGATCCAGGATCTCTTTAATTCTTCAACATCAGTAGGCATATCTGGATAAGGAATGATCTGAGGAGTACCTCCTTCAACTTCTGGTTCAACAATCAGCGGCCCGACTGCAAGGTATGGCATGACAAGTTCACGAGCTCTGGCGCGTACCCATCTGAGATAAGGTTCCATAGGAATCGAGTTTTTCTGTCCTAAAGTACTTCTTTTCACCATGCCCCAGGCTCGTACAAATCTTTGACGGAGACCTTGGGAATCGTTGTCATAGTCAAACACAGTGCCCTGGATAATCATTTCATGTGGACCATCTCTTCGAGCGTAACCAAACTGACGTAGGGCTAAAGCAGGATTATAAGTAATACCTCCCCTCATCCCCAGGAGTGGTACGTTAGAGAATTCTCCACAACGGTCAATGAGGACAACATTTCCTTCGAGATGAGGACACCAACGGATGTCTGAATGGGAGAGTGACATTATCCTTTGAGACCATTTCAGATTTTGCTCATTCTTCAAGACTGATTGAGGAAGGTGCGAAATAAACCACCTAGACAATAAAGACATGCAGCACATGAGAGTCCCTTGCCTTTTCATAGTACGGGTGTGAAGGGAATGCAAAATGTCTCCAAGCAAGGTAGGCACAGGGTTATGAGTGAGGAATATCTTAATAGCATTCACGTCTATGAATTGGTCTGTATTAGGGAATAACACCAAACCATAGATTAGTAATGCTAGGACATCTTCGAAAGCATTGACATTCACATCTTTTAAGAATTCTCGGGCCTTATTTACCAGAAACTTGGCAAGTAAACCCTTAACTCCACTTCTTGTTACCCAATTGGTTTCAATATCGGACTTTGTCATGTGTAAAGCCGCGGCAACTTCTTCAGACTTCGGAATCTTTTCTAAACCACTGAAAGGTGTTTGATCCAGAATAGGTATCCCAAGCAGCCTGGAGAATTCTTCTAATGTGGGTACCAACTGATAATCTGGAAATGTGAAGCAATGATGTTTAGGATCGAAGAAATGGAATAGAACTCTCATCATATCTTCTTTGAAACCAGTGGTAACCAAATTGAGGAGAGAACCATGTTTCTTGATGAACTGAGTCTGATCAGGAAGTTCTGACAATAAATCCTTGAGTTGAGGAGAGATGGCTACAAAATTGATCCGGATGGTCTTCCTGGAAGCCATAACCTGTTTAACAGAGCAAAGCTAAATCCCTAAGTCCTTGAAATGGTTAGTACAATGCCATGATGTTATGATGTTATGATGTTATGTAAACAACAAGCACGAACAAGTCACACAACAATCATTCCTAGGTTTTAAGGCTTGCATGAGTTCCATAGGTAAATACCCTCCCCACTGAAGTTTGGTTGGTTCAACCTGTCCTAGAATAGTAACCGGGTTCTAGAAGGATCTCAAATCATTGACCTTCCTTTAAGTCCACTTCAGTGCAACACCAAGTGGTTGACCGAAGCTTCCCTAAAGTCCAATCTCAAAGAGTGTAGTATCGAGTCTCAACCAACCCCAGTCGGAACCGAAGTCAGTTATCTCACTACTTTCTAATGGCTAGGATGAGTCAATTAGGGTTCTAAAGGTCTGGTTAATGCTTTGATGACACCACGCGGAAGCCAAATTTTTCCTCAAGTAAACATGAGGAACATCAGGACATCCAAAGTGTCACATTAACCGTAGCCATCATTTTGACCATTCCAGTATACGCCGGATAGTCGCGATGATCTTTTGCTACTTACCTAAGGTACACTAGATCCGGGTGTAGGATCTTTCACTCAAGCATAAAATACCCAAGCAATCCCTTAAAAGTAAATCAGACAATTTAAATAAGTGATCTTGTTTTTAAGGTAACCTCTCTTTTTAAGTCCCCAGCAGAGTCGCCAGTTCTGTCATACGGTGAACTGACTTCGCGTGTTTTTGCTTTGGAAAGCAAATGTCGCGGTTAGCAAGAGTCGCCACCGACTTTTCTTTTATCCAATAAGGAAAGGTGGAAAAGAACAGGAAAGACCTTAATTAGATTTTGGGTTCGGGAGGTACATTATACAAAGGGAAGGTGTTAGCACCCTTTGTATCCATGGTTATCCATGGGCTCTTAATTGCTTGATCACTTATGTTTGTCTGGAAAAAGTGGTTGTGAATTGTTTAGAAAATGTTTTGAAAAGAGAATTTAACTTTGTAATGATTCTTGTATGAATGTATGCAAAGTGGTTATCTCGTTTAGTTTTGAAAGTTGTTTAGAAAAATATAACTCGGTAATGATTCTAGTATGAATGTATACCAAGTGGTGATTTTCTAAAAGATGTTTTGAAAGGTGTGGGGTGTGAAAAATATTTTAGGTTGTGAATCAGCAATTAAGGGTCATACTTATCCAAGGCCTTTATGGGCATTTCCTATCCTTATGAGGGTAAAACTGTCCTTACTATTGAGAAGTAAATAGTTTTACCCTTTGGATGTAAAAAGGGTCATCGTAGGGTCATCGATTGGTCATTGAAGGCTACATTTGTAAGGATACCTTAGCATTCGAAGGGACAATCATCATTTAACCGTAGGCTACAACGAAGGGTCATCGAGGGACAAAATCATATATTCGCAGGCAACATCCGAGGGACTATGATTTATTTTATAGGGACGTGATGATTTAACCGAAGGGTCTTTGCTAAGTGTATCCCCACATTCGTGGGACATGACCATAATACCGTAAGGCAACAAAGAGAGGTCCAAGATCACATATTCAAAGGCAATATTTTACAATCGATTAGGTAGTTGTAATCAATTAGGTAATTAAGTCCATATTAATTAAGTAATTAGGATGAATCTCCACATTAAAATCAATTAAGTAAATAGGATGAATCTCCACATTAAAATAAATTAAGTAAATAGGATGAATCTCCACAAGGGTATCCCACAAATAAAGTGGGATACCTAGCAAGCTATCCTCTTCAGGAGTATGTGAGTCCTTACAATATTCAACAAACAGGTCAGAATACCAAATGGGGGTGCAATCGAGGATTACACCGCAAAGTAAAACACAGCAGTAGGAATGTTATGCAAAATAACGCATGATTAACATAGAACAGATCAAATAAGCACAGAACAGAACACCCAAAATATTAGCGACTGTCACGTTCGCCTCTGCCTCGCCTAGCGAAGGCCTAGCGAATACTCGCTACAGGCTCGCTTAGCGATGTGCTAGCGAGCGGCTGCGGGTTTTGAATTTCAGAACAGTATGACCTCAGCCTGCTGCACGCCTTATGGCGTCCAATACACAAATTACATGGTTCAGCATTCACAATATTCAGGCACACTTAAATTCACATGCAAAACCTCAAATATGTTTATGAATTCAATTATAATATCACATGCAAATTAAGAACATAAAGCGGTAATGGTAATACAAACCTGTTTGCAACCGAATTGCAACCTTGAATTGGCAAGTCGGGTTAAGTTGGGCGGAGGTGACCTTGATGCAGATGAGCTTCCTTCAGGGTTTCCTTGGGTTTCCTTTAGGGTTGCTCTGAATTCTCTGGGTTAGTCTCCAGGGTTTGTTGTGCCTTCTTTCTATCTCCGGTTTTCCTTCCGTTTTTTCTTCCTTCTTCCTGAATGAAGCTCTGCTATTTATAATACTCTTTTTGTGACCTAATGGGCTCAGAATGAAGCCCAGAATTTTCTGATATCCGCAAGCTTCGCTAGGCGAGCGGTATAGCGAGGGGTTCGCTAGGCGAAGGATTTGCTCGCCTAGCGAGCAAGCCAGTTTGGGCCATTTTTGGATTTGGCCATCTGTGTGCTGGGCCTTTGTTCTTTTGAGATTAATGCCTTGAAAATAAGTTGGGGTGCCTTAAAAAATGCCTTGTAATGTTAACGGGCAAATTTTGGGGTATGACAGTGGCGTTACGTGACTGGTAGCAGGGCGCACGAACATGTAAACACATGCAAAGCCAGGCACAATGGATCTAAATGAAATTTGGAACGAAAATTTGAACACATTCATCGTGTTCTTGATGTTCATCATCAACATGAATAAAATCTCACAGAAATTGGCAAATCATACATGGATCGATTCGTCTTTCAACATAGATCAACAATATAACCTTGATTTGTCCTAATTCTATGCATGGCAAGAGATTCGATCAAAAGAAGTTTTGCAATCAAACATTCAAATCCAGATATCTTGATCGATACTTGATGAAAAGGCACGATTCAAGTTGCAGTGTTGTCATACGGTGAACTGACTTTAATGTGTTTTTAATCGCAATGTCGCGGTTAGCAAGAGTCGCCACCGACTTTTCTTTTATCCAATAAGGAAAGGTGGAAAAGAACAGGAAAGACCTTAATTTAGATTCTTAGGTTCGGGAGGTACATTATACAAAGGGAAGGTGTTAGCACCCTTTGTATCCATGGTTATCCATGGGCTCTTAATTGCTCAATCATTTATGTTTTTCTAGTTTGAAAAAGTGGTTGAGAAATGTGTAGGAAATGTTTTGAAAAGGAGAATTTAACTTTGTAATAATTCGTGTATGAATGTATACGAAGTGGTTATCTCGTTTAGTTTTGAAAGTAGTTTAGAAAAATATAGCTCAGCAATGATCCTAGTACGAATGTATGCCAAGTGGTGATTT
The DNA here is from genome assembly GCF_024323335.1 of Lathyrus oleraceus. NCBI lineage: Eukaryota > Viridiplantae > Streptophyta > Magnoliopsida > Fabales > Fabaceae > Lathyrus > Lathyrus oleraceus. Next base: position 20,546,598 of record NC_066584.1, on the reverse strand, counting down.
TCTAAAAGATGTTTTGAAGTGTGTGAGGTGTGAAAAGTATTTTAGGTTATGAATAAGCAATTAAGAGTTATACCTATCCGAGGTCTTTACGGGCACTTCCTATCCTTATGAGGGTAAAACTGTCCTTACTATTGAGAAGTAAGTAGTTTTATCCTTTGGATGTTAAAGGGTCATCGTAGGGTCATCGATTGGTCATTGAAGGCAACAGTTGTGAGGATACCTTAGCATTCGAAGGGACTATCATCATTTAACCGTAGGCTACACCGAAGGGTCATCGAGGGACGAAGGCAACATTCGAGGGACTATGATGATTTAACCGAAGGGTCTTTGCTAAGGGCATCCCCATATTCGCGGGACATGACCGTAATACCGTAATCGTGGGGTAACAAAGAGAGGTCCAAGATCACTTATTAAAAGGCTAAGTTTTACAAGTAATTATATATCCGTAATCAATTAGGTAATTAGGTCCGTATTAAAGTTAATGAAATCAACACATTAAAATCAGCTAGGTAATTTAGGATGAATCTCCACATTAAAATTAATTGAGTAATTCAGGGTGAATCTCCATAAGGGTATCCCACACATAAAGTGGAATACCTAGCCGGCCATTTCCTCGGGAATATGTAAACCTTTACACAATTCAGCACACGGGTTAGAGCATCGAGGTAAAGTACAATTGAAAATTGCACTACAACACAACAGTCATAAAGTCAGACCAAATAATGCAGAGTTATAATAAATTATGATTAGATAAACATAAGGTAGAACAACAAAGAAACAAAACAGCCATTGCCTTGTTCGCTTCTGCTTCGCTTAGCGAAGGCTTAGCGAGTGCTCGCTACGTGCTCGCTTAGCGATGTGCTAGCGAGCGGCTGCTGGTTTTGAGTTTGATAGCAGCATGATCTCCGGGACCCTGAACTTTATGGCATTTAATTACAGGAATAACATGGACAAACATTCAGGATATTCAAGCATATTTAAATTAGCATGTGAAATCAAACTACATATCCGAAAATTTAATCATGATGCTTTATGTATATAGAGATTACCGATTAAAAGCGTAAACCCATAGTGATGCGCAAACCTGTTTGCAACTGAGCCGCTATGTTGAAGGGACTGACCACTTTTGGTATCGGATGGAGTTGGGCGACGGTAGCTTCGGAGCGGAGGAGCGGAGGAGCGGCCTTCAGGGTTTCTTTACTCGGAACTCTCTAAGGTAGCCTCCAGGGTTTCCATGCCAGGGTTTCTGTCCGTCTTTGTCTCTATCTTCCTCCCTCCTCTTTTCTGACTGAAGCTTGGCTATTTATAATGCTCTTGTTGTGACCTAATGGGCTCAGAGTGAAGCCCGAAAATTCTGATGTTCGCAAGCTTCACTAGGCGAGGGAGTTGCTCGCCTAGCGAGCAAGCTAGTTTGGGCTTTTTCTGGATTTGGTGCTTCGCTGGGGCGAGTGTCATGACGAAGGGTTCGCTAGGCGAAGGAATTGCTCGCCTAGCGAGCAAGTTAGTTTGGGCCATTTTGGATTGAGTCCGTTGTGAGCTGGGCTTTTGTTCCTTTAAGATCAGTGCCTTGCAGAATAAGTCGGAGTGCCTTGAAAAATGCCTTGTAATATCAACGGGCAAATTTTGGGGTATGACAGCTGCCCCTGTTCAATATTCTTGAACCGAGAGAGTAGAATGGTATGTGCACCATTCGTGGTCTGGAGGTGGAAGATTATTGAACACTAAAATGCCCCAAAAATTTGCGCTTGTCAACCAGGAGCTAGTCTTGATGGAGATGGGCTTAAAGATGCCATCCAGGGAATTTGATAATGAGAACTTCAGAGTGCGTTGTACATTAGACGATATCTGAAGACATGGATGTCGTACCGAGTCATACGATAGACCGTATAGTGAGTCATCCATTATGCTGTCGACTTCGCTGGGGAGTCAGAGTGTGTTACACGCTGCTGGGGATAAGGGATCAGAATGGATCATATGCTAGACCGTATCTGAATACCTGAGTGAGTTGTTCATCAGGCGGATGACTTTGCCGAGGATGAAAAATCAGAATGGATCGTACGCTTGATCGTCTCTGAGTTGCAAAATGAGACCTCCATTAAGCGGGTGATTTCATTGGGGATAGAAGATCAGACCGGATCGTATGCTAGATCGTATTTGAGTTGAAGATCCAAATGGGTCTTATGCTAGACCGTATTGGAGTTGCAGGATGAGCCGTCCGTTAGGCTGTGTCTGATGATGAAAAGGGGTAGTCGTACGCTAGACTACACTTCAGAAATGTACCGTACACTAGGTAGCATCTGAGGAGATGAAGGTCTAACTGGGTCGTACATTAGACCGTATCTGAGCAGAATGAGCCGTCCATTAGGCTGAATCTGATGATAAAAGGGGGTAGTCATATGCTAGACTACACTTCAGAAATGTACCGTACACTGGGTAGCATCTGAGGAGATGAAGGTCTAACTGGGTCGTACATTAGACCGTATCTGAGCAGAATGAGCCGTCCATTAGGCTGAATCTGATGATAAAAGGGGGTAGTCATATGCTAGACTACACTTCAGAATGTACCGTACGCCAGGTAGCCTGTGAGGAGATGAACATCCGAATGGGTCGTATGCTAGACCGTCTCTGAGCAGAACGGGTCGTCCGTTAGGCTGAATCTGATTACGAAAAGGGGGTAGTCACACGCTAGACTACACTTCAGAAATGTACCGTACGCTAGGTAGTATCTGAGGGAATGAACATTCGAATGGGCCGTACGCTAGACCGTCTTGAAATAGTTGGAGGAATCATATGTTGGGCTGAATCAGAGTGAATCGTAAGCTAGGTTATATCCGATGATATTTGTTGTGTTTGCAGTAAATGTCTGGGATGAGTTTAAAGATGCCCTCGTTAGGAGGATGTCAGAGCTAGCCAGACTGGATATTCACATGGACTATATCTGAAAGATGTCTCTGAATCTCGAATGTAATCGATGAAGATATCCGTCTGAATGGATCTTTACTTTGACTGTATCAGGAGGATAATTAACCTGAAAAATAAAGTTAGCTTTATGCCATGTCATGATGCATGAGATGTTTTATGCTTTTGACAATAAATGTGAACAATGTATGCATGCGTATGCTGTGAAATGATGTAATGAATGAATTATTCATCTGAAAAGTTCTTCCCGAGGACTCTACTGGGGAAATAAATCTCAGTCTTCTGGTTGGAGATACTGGTATCGGTGATCCTTTCTTAGCTGGGGGTATTTGATTTCTGTCTGATGGTAGAAACATTCGACAGAGCCTGGCTGGGGATAGAAGAGATGACTAATTCGTCTAGTGATGCCAATTTCTTCTGGGGCATAACTGGTTTTTGTTGGGGAATCGAATTAGCAACGGATTCATTCGGAAGCGTGATTAGACCTTCTCCTCGATCCTGAAGTCTTTTAGTAATTGCTATTACTATTCTAGGCAGGCATTTTTTGTAAACATTGATCATATTCAAATGCATAAATCAATTCAAATTAAATCAATGGACGTTTATGCAAACAAAACAGAAAAAGTAAAAACAAAAGCATCTTTTTGGAAATAAAATTATATTGATTTGAAAGAGGGCCTATAAACAGGTAATCTGTGTACAAAGAGACAGAAATCCTAGTAAGAGGAAATTGTCAAGAAAATAAAGAGAAAGCTATGCAGAAAAAGTCCTATTGATTTTAATTCCACTACTGTCATTATGTCTTCAAGTATCTCATCTCCCTTGCGGTCGGATAAAAGTGATTAGCTTGTTTAGTCCTTGGAACTTGGGTGAAGCTGACCGAGAACGGGACATAGTCATACACTTTAATCCCTAATTTTTGCCTGGACCGCCTTTTCAGGTTTTCAGTCCACCAGGATACCCTTTTTTGCCCAAGCCGCCCTTTCAGGTTTTCGACTTGCCGGGTGTACATGCGTAGTATTTTTTTTAATTATGTCCGTGTTCACGGGATGTGGGGACTCTTCGTCATCCACTGTAGCAAGCATCATGGCTCCACCAGAGAATACCTTCTTAACTACAAATGGCCCTTCGTATGTGGGAGTCCATTTGCCCCTAGAATCACCTTGTGGTAGAATGATACGCTTTATTACCAAGCCGCCACTTCGGAATTATGGTGTTTTATTTTGAACTGCGTGCAGAGTTCAGTAATCATCTTGTTGTTCAGATTAGCACCATTGTCAGTGATAGCTCTTTCAGGAGACAGCAGGTTTCTCAAATGTATATTTGATAAGATCCATCTTAGAAATCAATAAAGTGGTATGATTCAACATATACTGTCTTAGTCGGCGAGCAGCCCAGGCCAAAGTACAGCAAGCTTTCTCGAGCTGTGAGTATCTTGTTTCACAGCCGGTACCTTTTGCTAAGGTAGTATATTGCATGCTCTTTTCGACCAGACTCGTCATGTTGCCCCAGCACACCCTATTGAATTTTCTAACACGGTCAAGTACATGATTAGAGGTCCTCCTTCAACTGGTGGCATCAGAATTGGAGGTTCTTGGAGATACTTCTTGATTTTGCCTCAGTGATTTGGAGATGGATTTGCAAGTAGCGGTCAAATGGGAGCTAAATCGGGCGACGTGGTCCAGATTCACAATTTCGATCGATGCCTCATGCGGCTGAATAGTCCTTTCTTCTTGCAGTAGTCTGGCAAGTTCTCAGATACATCACAATCTTCCTCACTTCTATCCTCGGCTTGGTAGATCGGATTTTCAAAGTCATAATGAACAGTAGCAGAATTACTATCAATAGGATCCAGAGTGGATATGGATCGGTAATTTGTTGCGTGAGTGTGTGTAAGAATACATAGCTTTGTTTAAAAGATGACAGGAAAGATAAAGAGCGCAATATTTGAATGCAAAAAGTCCATTGATTCATTGAATGTGAATATGCTTATGAAAATGACAAAACCCTTGAAAAATTAGCTAATGTGCCCCGGGCATAGACACAATGCTTTAAAATGCTAAAATAGCAATAACAATTACTCCTGACTAAAGGAAATCGGGATAGTGTCTTCAGCTTTCCAATTATTGAGTCCGTCACCAATTGTTGGGAAAATCCAGCTATCCAAGTCGCAATCGCTATCAGCATCTTCCATAACATTAATAGTCTCGTCATGATTAGGCAGAGGAGCAGTGATGACATAAGGAGTCTCCGGAGGATCAGAGGTAACCGCCTGTATCTTTCCACTTCGAATTCCGCTTTCAACATGTTCACCTGTTAATATAAGTTCAGTGAAACCCGATGAGGAACTTCTCAATAGATGGATGTAGAATGGGCCAGTCAGTGTGCTCATGAACATGTCCCCTAACTCTCTGTCAGTCAGAGGAGGTTTGACTCTGCCAGCCAAATCTCTCCATTTTTGAGCATATTCTTTGAAGCTTTCTTTAGATCCCATAGTCATATTCTGCAACTGTAACCGAGTAGGTGCTAATTCAGAATTATACTGGTAATGCTTGTAGAAAGTTGTCGCTAAGTCAGTCCAGGTGTGGATGTCAGAGCTCTCGAGCTGATAGTACCATTCTAACTGTGTGCCAGACAGACTCTCTTGGAAGAAATGGATCCATAGTTTCCTGTCAGTGGTATGCGGCTGAATCTTTCTCACATAAGCTCTCAGATGCATCTGAGGACAGGACGCACCATCGTACTTAGTGAAAGTGGGGATCTTGAATTTGCGAGGAATGGTCACATCGGAGACCAGACCCAAACTTTCGAAATCCAGACCGGGCGCCTTCCGACCCTCCATAGCTAGCATGCGTTCTTCCAGCAGCTTATATTTAGCATCTTTTGGAGAATACAGTTCATTTTCATAATCTTCATCGTCGTCCTCCTGGTTGAGAGGATTAGCATTCTCATCTTCCGAATCATTTTCTGTCTCCTCTTCTTGATCCTTTGGAAGTCTAATCTTGACTCCCGCAGCCTGTCCTTTAAGCCTTCTTCCCAGGTTAATGTAACTCACAGGTTTCTTGTCTTTCTTCTGCTCGAGCAATAGAGCCTTCAGTTCCTCCTGCCCCTTGGATAAGTTCAAGATCATCTCCTGGAGTTGAGCATTCTGAGCCTGGAGATCCTTGACAATTTGTTCGAGGGCCATTTTTCTGTTTGGAGGAAAACCGTGAGAACATTGATCCCTTTAGAGTACCTGTTATGCAGTGTTATGTCATGCTATGCAATGTATGAAATGTTTTCAATGTTTAAAGTCCTTGAAATGGTTAGTACAATGCCATGGTGTCCTGATGTTATGATGTTATGATGTTATGATGTTATGATGTTGTATAAATAACAAGCACAAGCAGGTCACACAATCATCATTCCTAGGTTTTAAGGCTTGCATGAGTTCCAAAGGTAAGTACCCTCCCCACTGAAGTTTGGTTGGTTCAACCTGTCCTAGAATAGTAACCGGGTTCTAGAAGGATCTCAAATCATTGACCTTCCTTTAAGTCCACTTCAGTGCAACACCAAGTGGTTAACCGAAGCTTCCCTAAAGTCCAATCTCAAAGAGTGTAGTATCGAGTCTCAACCAACCCCATTCGGAATCGAAGCCAGTCATCTCACTACTTTCTAATGGCTAGGATGAGTCAATTAGGGTTCTAAAGGTCTGGTTAATGCTTTGATGACACCACGCGGAAGCCAAATTTTTTTCTCAAGTAAACATGAGGAACATCAGGACATCCAAAGTGTCACATTAACCGTAGCCATCATTTTAACCATTCCAGTATACGCCGGATAGTCGCGATGATCTATTGCTACTTACCTAAGGTACACTAGATCCGGGTGTAGGATCTTTCACTCAAAAATTCCCTTAAAAGAAGGAATAATTTGAAAACATAAATGATTTTTTTAAGGTGACCTCTCTTAGCTATTCCCCAGCAGAGTCGCCAGTTCTGTCATACGGTGAACTGACTTTAATGTGTTTTTAATCGCAATGTCGCAGTTAGCAAGAGTCGCCACCGACTTTTCTTTTATCCAATAAGGAAAGGTGGAAAAGAACAGGAAAGACCTTAATTTAGATTCTTAGGTTCGGGAGGTACATTATACAAAGGGAAGGTGTTAGCACCCTTTGTATCCATGGTTATCCATGGGCTCTTAATTGCTCAATCATTTATGTTTTTCTAGTTTGAAAAAGTGGTTGAGAAATGTGTAGGAAATGTTTTGAAAAGGAGAATTTAACTTTGTAATGATTCGTGTATGAATGTATACGAAGTGGTTATCTCGTTTAGTTTTGAAAGTAGTTTAGAAAAATATAGCTCAGCAATGATCCTAGTACGAATGTATGCCAAGTGGTGATTTTCTAAAAGATGTTTTGAAGTGTGTGAGGTGTGAAAAGTATTTTAGGTTATGAATAAGCAATTAAGAGTTATACCTATCCGAGGTCTTTACGGGCACTTCCTATCCTTATGAGGGTAAAACTGTCCTTACTATTGAGAAGTAAGTAGTTTTATCCTTTGGATGTTAAAGGGTCATCGTAGGGTCATCGATTGGTCATTGAAGGCAACAGTTGTGAGGATACCTTAGCATTCAAAGGGACTATCATCATTTAACCGTAGGCTACACCGAAGGGTCATCGAGGGACGAAGGCAACATTCGAGGGACTATGATGATTTAACCGAAGGGTCTTTGCTAAGGGCATCCCCATATTCGCGGGACATGACCGTAATACCGTAATCGTGGGGTAACAAAGAGAGGTCCAAGATCACTTATTAAAAGGCTAAGTTTTACAAGTAATTATATATCCGTAATCAATTAGGTAATTGGGTCCGCATTAAAGTTAATGAAATCAACACATTAAAATCAGCTAGGTAATTTAGGATGAATCTCCACATTAAAATTAATTGAGTAATTCAGGGTGAATCTCCATAAGGGTATCCCACACATAAAGTGGAATACCTAGCCGGCCATTTCCTCGGGAATATGTAAACCTTTACACAATTCAGCACACGGGTTAGAGCATCGAGGTAAAGTACAATTGAAAATTGCACTACAACACAACAGTCATAAAGTCAGACCAAATAATGCAGAGTTATAATAAATTATGATTAGATAAACATAAGGTAGAACAGCAAAGAAACAAAACAACCACTGCCTCGTTCGCTTCTGCTTCGCTTAGCGAAGGCTTAGCGAGTGCTCGCTTAGCGATGTGCTAGCAAGCGGCTGCTGGTTTTGAGTTTGATAGCAGCATGATCTCCGGGACCCTGAACTTTATGGCATTTAATTACAGGAATAGCAAGGACAAACATTCAGGATATTCAAGCATATTTAAATTAGCATGTGAAATCAAATTACATATCCGAAAATTTAATCATGATGCTTTATGTATATAGAGATTACCGATTAAAAGCGTAAACCCGTAGTGATGCGCAAACCTGTTTGCAACTGAGCCGCTATGTTGAAGGGACTGACCACTTTTGGTATCGGATGGAGTTGGGCGACGGTAGCTTCGGAGCGGAGGAGCGGAGGAGCGGAGGAACGACCTTCAGGGTTTCTTTACTCGGAACTCTCTAAGGTAGCCTCCAGGGTTTCCGTGCCAGGGTTTCTGTCCGTCTTCGTCTCTATCTTCCTCCCTCCTCTTTTCTGACTGAAGCTTGGCTATTTATAATGCTCTTGTTGTGACCTAATGGGCTCAGAGTGAAGCCCGAAAATTCTGATGTTCGCAAGCTTCGCTAGGCGAGGGAGTTGCTCGCCTAGCGAGCAAGCTAGTTTGGGCTTTTTCTGGATTTGGTGCTTCGCTGGGGCGAGTGTCATGACGAAGGGTTCGCTAGGCGAAGGAATTGCTCGCCTAGCGAGCAAGTTAGTTTGGGCCATTTTGGATTGAGTCCGTTGTGAGTTGGGCTTTTGTTCCTTTAAGATCAGTGCCTTGCAGAATAAGTCGGAGTGCCTTGAAAAATGCCTTGTAATATCAACGGGCAAATTTTGGGGTATGACAAGTGTGTTCTACTAACTAAGATCTACCTAAACCACATGCTAATTTCAAGAATTGGAAGATTTGAATTCATACCTCTTGGAGATGCAACTGTTGAAATCGCGCGAATCAAGCTTCCAATTGCCAAAACAGATGACCTATGGTGTTGTGGAAGATGAATGGAAGTGATAATTCAGCTCAACAAAGCTTGAATCCAGTGAAATTCTCAACTGCCATGTGAATGCACCAATGTTCTACAGCTGCGAATCTTCAAGATTTTCAATAATTCTCCTCCAATAGATCCTCAATTATACCTGCCAATGATGAATGATACAAGAACAAGCACAAAGAATGAAGAATTTCGTTGAACCGAGTGAAAAAGCTTTGGAAAAATTTGAGAGATTGTGGAGAATTTTTGGTTTAGATCTCAGATTGTGATTGTGGATCCCAATTTTCTGTTATGATTAAGGCTATATAGTCCTGTTAATCCAACCTCTTAATCATGATTAGCACCAAATGGAATAGATTAGTGAAAATGCACATGTTATGCAATTTGGCAAAATTGCCCTTTTTCCAATTGAACCAATGGAACAGTAGAAAACCAGTTGAAGCAAGTCACAAAACCTGTTTAGAAGTGATGTGAAATGGTTTGGCATGAAAATCATGTGTATTTTTCAAATTCACTATTTTTCCCACCAAAATTTAAATGGTTCACTTGAAAAATGACCTTTTGATGTGATGATTTTTGATGAAATGTAATGATGCATTATGATAGCTCATGTCAACTGGGATTTGCTCAAAAAAGAATCACCCAATTTGGCCAAATGGTTCAAGAGTTATGCCACTTTGAAGTTCAAGATTTCTTGAAAATGATTTGATCATAACTTGCCAACCATAAATGAGAAATGAGTGTTCTTGGACTTTTTGGAAAGGCAAGAACAAGATCTTCAACTTTCATGTTGGACAAAATTTGATTTGAAGCTTGCTTGGACATGTAATCTTGAGGAGAATGACTTTCCATTTTTGGCAGTTGAAAATTACAGGTCCTTACTATTTTGGGAAACTTTTTGTCTGACCTCAAATCCTTCAATGATGATGTTCGGAATGTTAATTGAGACTTGTATGGACATGAATGAGACCCTTCCAACCATCTCACACCTTCAAGTTCCTGATTAAATGCACAGTTGACCACAGTTGACTTTACTAGGGTTTTGGTTGACTGAGCCATGTTCTGATGAATTTCAAGCCTCTTTCTCTTGAGATCTTGATTCAAAATGATATCACAACTCATATTAACTCTTGATGAATGATCATTGTGCCCAAATTCTTCAAGAATGGCCACCCTCCATTGCTCAATGAATGATTTGACTGTTTTGACCTAGTTTGCTTCATCTGCAAGTAACAAGGTTAGATGACAATATTTTTGTACTTTTGGTTAGTAAACAAATGAAAAGCAATGATGTACAAATGCTAAACATGCTTGGTGATCAAGAATCACACTCACAAGATACCCACCCACTAGGAGGCAAGCAAAGGTGCACAATGATCCTTGAGACAATGATATGATATGATATGATGCCATGAGGGATCATAGGGTAAAAATTGGGGTCTTACAACTGTAATAACATTTGTCTATTGTCAGATACCAGATGTTGCAACACACATGTTGAAACATCATTTTCCACATGTGTCCCTTCTGCACCAGAAACAAGTTGAACATACTCCATGTTGTTTTGCATAATGAAACCAATCCAAAAGGAACAACAATGCAAACGGTGACTTCATAGAAGAAGTGAGGATGATGGATGAATCAGAACCAATTAATTTGGATAAAGCCATGAATGATTCAAACTGGTTGGCAACCATGCAAGAAGAACTCAGGGAAATCGAGAAGAACAAGACCTGAGAGCTTGTAAAAAGTTCAATTAATAAGGCAATTGATGTGAATTGGGTTTACAAGTTGAAGCTAAGGCCAAATGGTGAAATTTCGAAGCATAAGGCAAGACCGGTGGGAAGAGGTTTTTTTTTGTGGCAAATACTTGGTATCGACTTCGATGAATTCTATTAATTGCAAGGATAAAACCATTAGAGTTGTTTTGTTGTATGCAATATACAAAGGTTGGAAAATACATCAATTAGATGTAAAGTCATCATTTCTGAATGGACCATTGAAAGATAAGGTCCGTGTCATTCAATCACCCAGATTCGAAATCAAAGGGCATAAGCAAAAGGTTTATAGATTAAGGAAGGCTCTCTATGGTTCGAATAAATGTCTAAGGGTTTGGAACAAGATAATAGATAGTTTCTCGATTGAGGCCAATTTCACAAAATGCATCTTAGAACATGGAATGTATGTTAACAATGCAAGCAGGCTCAGTCGAGCCATTATATGCTATTATGTGGATGAGTTACTGATTACAGGTGCATATGAAGTAGAAATAAAAGGAGTCAAGTCGAAACTGATGTAGGAATTTGAAATGTCTGACCTAGGAAACTTGTCATATTTCTTAGGGATGGAGTTTAAAGACATAAGTTAAGGAGTGTTTTTGCATCAGACAAAGTATGCACAAGATATCTTGAAAAAGGATACAAATGATGTGTTTTTAAATGCAACATTATACAAGAAAATCACTGGATACTTAAGGTTTCTATGCAACACCAGGCCATATTTTTGTCAAAGTTTCGGGCTTTTGAACAAGTTTATGGAGAAGCCACAAGAATATAATCTCACCACATTAAAAAGGGTGCTGAGACGCATCAATGGCACAATTGGTCATGGTGTGCTAATGCCAAGGAAGAAGACCAACTTCAACAATGCTGAAGTGCATGGCTATACAGATCCTGACTTTAGTAGATACCAAGATGAAATGAAAAGTACTACATGCTACATATTCATGATTGACGGAGCACCAATCTCCTGGAGCTTGAGGAAGTAAGAGATATTGGCCTTATCATCTTGTGAAGCTGAGTATGTACCAACATCCTATGCAGCTTGTCAAGCTTTATGGATCAAAATGTTGCTTGAAGAACTGAAAGTGGTAGGTTCAAAGAAGATGAAGTTTTTTGTAGATAATAAGTCAGTTATAGACTTAGCCAAACATCCTATATACCATGTAAGGAGTAAGAATATATAAAAGAGGTATCACTTTCTTAGGGATTAAGTGAACAAAGAGAAGAATGAGCTTGAGTATTACAAGTCAGAAGTGCAATTGGCAGACTTGCTTACAAAACCTTTGAAGAAGACAATGTTCGATGAGTTGAAGAAGCTCATTGGAATGAGGAGTTTAGAAAGTATGAAGTAGGGGTGTGTTGTTTGTATTTCAAAGCTTTCTAACAAGTTGTGTTTTCAAATAACAGTTGCGGTATGGTCGAAGTTCTGTTTATAAGTGTAGTCAAAGTTGTGTTGTTAATGTGAAGTCACAAACTCAACAAGAATGAGAAGTCGACAAATGATTGAGTCAGTCTGTAGTGTCGAATTCAACTAGAAACACTTATTGCACAAGTTAGTTAGTTAGTTAGATTTATCTATAAATACATATGTAATACATTCTTATGAATATATGACAACTTGAATTGAAATTTAATCATCACATTATTTAAGAAACTCTTTATTCTTTTCTCTCTTTCTCAACCCTAAAGTTATTTTCTTGTCTAACAATAAATTTGATTAATTAAAAAATATAATATAAGATTTAAATGACCTTGCTTCTCTTTCAAGAAACTTAAGCTAAGCATTAAGTGGATTGAATCCCACCTAGTGAAATTATTAACATGGAGTTAAGCTAGTTAACTTATCACCACAATAATTCTATTATCTATGAATATGAGATACAATAAGGTTCATTGATCTAGTAAAATGAATGCAATTAAACCATCTTATTTTTATTATTTTGAGATGCGAAGGCACCTTGGAAGGATTGGAACAAACTAAAACCATTAGCTTTGAATTTGTCTCCAACCCTAGATTTTCTCCGCTCCTAACACAAGCTATCTCCACCACAGATATAGCTCCCGTGTGCTCGGCCTAAAAGGAAAAACTCCCTAGATGGTCCATCTTAAGGTTCCTTGAAATACCACCACATATTTTTAGATTACGAATTCCAATGGTCATACCATATTTATTACACTAGATCTAATTTTTCACAGGAGGTCGCCAAAAGACTTCAGTGATGATTGGAGTTAGGGGTGTTCGTGGTGCGGTTTGTGCAATTTTGATGATAAAAATCATCCAAACCGTAAAATAAAAAAGCACGCGGTTCGATTTGGTTCGGTTGACTTTTAGAAATAAAACCAAACCAAACCAAAACAAATCAATGCGGTTTGGATTGATTTGGTTGGTTCGGTTTTTTACGATATTTTTATTTAGCCATACATATGTTGAATTGTAATTCCTTGTGTCGAAGCAGGTTGCTCGACAAAGTAAGGAAGTGTCGAACCACCTAGAGTGTTAAGTTGTGTTAGTGTGTCGAAGTGTTGAAGCATGTTGCTTCATACAGGATTTCGACTTATGCCTATTTTAGTAGTGTTAGCTATTTTGGGATTTTATAGTTTTGGGCTTTGGCTCAAGGTCCAAGTTAACTTAAATCTATAAATAGAGGGAGTAACCCTTATTTTTGTATTGAAGTGAATAGAGTATTCATAACATTGTATTCACAGTATTTTGCACTTGTAAAGTGAATAAGAAGTTTTCCACAGTTTGTGGGCAGAGAGAAACTCTGCAGAGTTATATTACTCTTCTCCTTCAACGTTCTTTACACTCTTTCTTTCTCCATTGTTCTTATATTTTCATTGCTATTGTGTGGGTAATAACAATCTTGTTCATCAAGATTGATTGAAATTCTCCATAGATTTTGGGGGATTTTCCAACATCTGGTATCAAGAGCTCCGGTTAATCAATTCGTGGGAAGAAAATCACCATGGCAACGAATCATCCAAACAAGCATTTTCCAGCAAATCTTTCGATTCTCAAGAACACCAATTATGAGAATTGGTGCAAGCAGATAAAGGTTGTATTCTGTTATCAAGATCTTTGGGATCTTGTGAAGGAAGGAGTAGAAACGCTTGCAGAAGCCGCGACAGATCAAGAAAAGGTTGCACATAAAGAATTGAAGAATAAAGATTATAAAAATCTCTTTATAATCAATCAATGTGTTAATGCAGATAACTTTGAAAAGGTTAGTGATACAGAGTCAACGAAAGAAGCATGGGAGATTCTGGAGAAATTTGCTTGGAGGCACGGAGAAGGTGAAATAGGTGAGGTTACAAACTCACAAAAGAACGTATGAATTACTTCAGATGGAAGACAATGAAAGCATAACTGATTATTTCACCAAGGACACGAAACTGGTGAATCAAATCAAGGTATGTAGACAAGTGTTGACATCAAGATCTGTTGTTGGAAAGATCTTGAGGTCGTTGGCTCCAAAGTTCGACCACGTGGTAGTATCCATAGAAGAGTCGAAAGATTTGTCAAAATTGACAAAGGAAGAGCTTCAAGGGACACTTGAATCTCATGAGCAAAGAATGACTAAAAGAGCTGCAGGAAAATCGAAAAGTGATATGGCTTTGCAGGCTCAATCAACGAAAGAAAGAAAAGGCAAAGAAAGCTAGAATGACAATAAAGGCAGAGGAGGCTACAACAATTTGACTGGTCGAAATCAGCAAGAACGAAACTGGTCGAATCAGAGAAAACCCTGGAACCAAGGCTACCAAAGAGGTGGTGTTGCAGGTAGAGGAAGAGGTGGTGGTCAAAAGCCAGACAAGAGTCACATTCAGTGTTATAATTTTCAGAAGTATGGTCACTATTCTAGTGATTATCCAAAAAAGCAGAAGAATCAAGAAACTTATGCAAAGGTGGCGAAACACGAAGAAGAAGAGACGTTGTTGATGATTACAACAAAAGAAGAAGAGAGATTCAAGGACCAATGGTACTTGGACTCAGGATGCTCATCACACATGTCTGAAAGAAAAGATTGGTGTGTCAACATAAAGCCCTCAATGAAGAACATGGTGAAATTTGCAAATGACAACACTATAACAGCTGGAGGTATTGGTGATGTTCTGATTATGAGGAAAGATGGTAAGAGGTCAATAATTTAAAATGTGTTGTACATACCAGGCATGAAGAGTAATTTGCTCAGCATATGGCAGTTGGTCGAAAAGAACTACAAGGTGTTGATCAAAGACAAAATGATGGGAGTTCTCGACTCAAATGGAGGGTTGATCTTGAAGGCTCCAATGTCTTAGAATAAAACCTTCAAGATTGAACTAAATGTGATGGAGCATAAGTGCCTTGCAACAACAGCCAACATAGATGAATGGATATGGCATTACAGACTTGGCCATCTCAATTTCAAAGACATCAAAGATTTGAAGAGAAGAAATATGGTTTCAGGATTACCAGAAATCGACATTCCAAATGAAGTGTGTGAAGAATGTGTGCAGGCAAAGCAACATAAGAACAACTTCAATAAGGATGCAGAAAGCAGGTCAAAGGCAATTCTTGAAGTCATATACTCTGATGTATGTGGTCCTCTCTAGGTGAATTCGATTGGAGGTAACAAATACTTTGTTACATTCATAGATGATTTCAGTTGAAAACTATGGTCTTACCTGATCCAGAAGAAAAGTGAAGTGATCGAGGTATTTGCCAAGTTTAAATCTATGGTTGAAAGACAGAGTGGTCGAAAGATCAAGATTTTGAGAACTGATGATGGTGGAGAATATGTGTCGAAAGACTTCGATGCATTATATGTGAAAGAAGGGATTGTGCATGAGGTGGTGCTACCCTACACTCCACAACAAAATGGAGTCACAGAAAGGAAGAATAGAACCATTATGAATATGGTTAGAAGTATGTTGAAAGGCAAGCATCTACCCAAATAATTATGGGGAGAAGCTGTGTCGACTGCGACATATATCCTGAACAAATGTCTGACGAAGAAGCTAGAAAGAATCATGCCAGAAGAATGTTGGTATAGAGTCAAGCCTAGCTTGAGTCATCTGGAGGTGTTTGGATCAATAGCATATAGACATGTGCCAGATCAGTTGAGAAGAAAACTTGATAACACATTGAGTCAGATGATCCTGATAGGATATCATTCGACTCGAGGATACAAGTTGTTCGACCCAGTGAATAAGAAAGTGGTGATCAACAGGGACATGATCATAGATGAGCTTAAGGAGTGGGATTGGACTGAGAATGTCAAGAAAGATTCAGTGAGAATCTTTTGTGATGAACCAACTAGTGAAGTCAAAAGAGAAGTTCGACAGGAAGAAGTCAGAGGTGAAGCAAGTACAAGCAGACCTCAAAGAACAAGACACATGCCTGCAAGGTTGAAAGAATGTGTGATTACATTAGATGATATGGTCGATGAAGAAGGTGAGTTGGTACATTATGCTTTCTACGCAGATGTCTAACTTGTTAATACAACCGAGGCATTGAAAGATTCTAAGTGGATGAAAACAATGGATGAAGAACTGAAGTCAATCGAAGTCAACACTTGGTCACTTGTTGAATTGCCCCAAGACAAGAAGGAAATCTATGTGAAGTGGGTATATAAGGTGAGGTTGAATCCCAAAGGAGAAGTGACTCGACACAAGGCGAGACTTATGGCAAAAGGATTTCTTCAGAAAGAAGGAATCGACTTCAATGAAGTTTTTGCACCTGTTGCTAGGATCGAAATAATCAGGTTGGTTGTTGATCTAGTAAACATGAACAACTGACAGATGTGCCAGATGGACGTGAAATATGCATTCCTGAATGACCCCTTGGAAGAAGAAGTTTATGTTGCATAACCAGCTGGGTTTGTGAAACATGGCCGAAGCAAGCACATCGAGATGAGGTTCCATTATCTTCGAGAGCAGGTAGCAGATAAGAAGATGAATGTGGAACACTGCAGAACTGAGAATCAGATTGCAGACATCATGACGAAGGGAGTGCAGGTCGAAGTGTTCAGAAGGCTAAGAGATATGATGAATGTAGATAGCTTAGACACAATGAATTAGGTGATGTGTTGAATTGTAATTCCCTGTGTCGAAGCAGGTTGCTCGACAGAGCAAGGACGTGCCGAACCACCTAGAGTGTTAAGTTGTGTTAGTGTGTCGAAGTGTCGAAGCATATTGCTTCATACATGATTTCGACTTATGCCTATTTTAGCAGTGTTAGTTATTTTGGGCTTTGGCTTGAGGTCCAAGTTAACTTAAATCTATAAATAGAAAGAGTGACCCTTATTTTTGTAATGAAGTGAATAGAGTATTCATAATATTTTGCAGTTGTAAAGTGAATAAGAAGTTTTCCATAGTTTGTGGGCAGAGAGAAACTCTGCAGAATCATATTACTCTTCTCCTTCATCGTTCTTTACACTCTTTCTTTCTCCATTGTTCTTCTCTTTTCATTGCTATTGTGTGGGCAATAACAATCTTGTTCATCAAGATTGATTGGAATTCTCCATAGGTTTTGGGGGATTTTCCAACAACATACACCTGTAGAGAACAACATAACTTTATGTATAGCCATTCATACATTAGTAGATAACATCAAAACTCATCATATTTAGACAAAAATTTCTCATTCAATATAAAAAAAATTAGATTAGAAAAAAGTGGAATAAAAAACATATATAAAATAGTAGCATAAAATAATATCAAAAATATTATAATAAAACATAAAAAACATATGAGAAGAGAGATTAGAGAAGATGAAAAAAAGAAAATAAGAGATGCGAGATTGAGAAGAAATGTGCGATAAAAATGTAATTGGAAGATAAAACAATAATATAAAAGATGAAAAATAAAGAACACAAGAGAGGACATATTAGAGTAGAAAAGGTGAAATGTACATGGAAAAGAAGACGAGAAGAATGTGTGGTACTACTAGGAGAGATTTAAGAAGGTTGAAATTGAAACCCTAAGTGTGAGTAAGAGAAACTCGTTTGTAATTGTAAGGTTAAGGCATACTAGGTTTGAGTTTTGGATTGGATGTGGGATAAGTGAAGTTTATATGGTAACATAATGCGGTTTGGTTTGGTTTAGTTCGGTTTGCAAAATACAAAATGCAAACCAAACCAAACCGTGCAGTTTTGTTAAAAAATGACCCAAACGCATCTGAACTAAATGCAGTTTCTTACGATTTTGGTTTGATTTGGTTTACGGTTTTCTATTGGGTTGGTTTGGTTTTGGACACCCCTAATTGGAGCATCACGAGGGTGGATTTTGACATTAAAGTTCTCATGGATATTGAAGTTAATCATAGAAAAAATGATACCTTGTGAGTTGCATTAACTGAGAGTGAAACATTTGAGATGATAAAAGCTATGTTGAATTTCCAATGAAATTTGAGATTATAGAATTTGACTTGGTTTATAACATATTATATGGAATTTATAGAGTCGATGACCTAAAAATCACCACAATTTTACATTGAGAGAACCATGACCTATTGGTTATGTTCCAACGATCATATAGGGATGCGATTATGTTAAGGACACCAATAAAATAATGTTAGTGAACAAAACTAGACAGGTAGATTATATTGACAATTAAACAAGAGATTTTAAGTGGTTTTAATATGTTTAAAGCATAAGTTGATAATTGAGGGAAAGTTCTGTGGTTCTATGTGATGCGTAGGTTATAATACTATTTGTGGTTTGGTTGATGACAAAAGAACAAAGTTAAGTTAATTATGTGAATCATCAAATTAGAGAAATATTGAAGTTATACAAAAGAAAAGCTAAAGAGGTTTCAGTGTTGAAGAGCAAAGATAGTCAAGTACAAAGGTCAAACATCAAAATAAACTGAAGTTATGAAAACTCGCCTAATCATGTGTCTTAGTTTAATTTTATTTGTTTTGGATCTATAATGTGAAATTAAACAAGAGTAACTCTCAAGATACTAAGGAAATGCAAAATTGTGGTGAAATTAAACTCACTGAAATCTATTTTACAAAACTTCATCTATTTCAAAATCCTTCTTAAAACCATTTACGACATTTGACTAACCAATTTGGAAGCACCCTAACAATTTAGGAAAGACAAATCTTGCTCTATAATAAATTAGAATATGTATTTAATCGATTAATGAGTTCACTCCCCACCTAATCGATTAAGAATCCATTTAATCGATTATGGTACATGCTTGACTAAATAGTTTTCATATTTTCTTGGTCTAATCGATTAGTGTTACAGACCAATCAATTAGAGAGCAGTCAGAGCCCACAAATTAATCTTTTTTGAGTCAAATTTTTTCTCACATAAAAGGAGTCTTGTGCATTTATTCAAAAACATAAAAAATTTATTTACTACTCCTCTTTCTCACTCATTCTCTTCATATAATATGTTTTTATGCACTAGTCATTATCTTAGTGCTGAGTGAGCAAAAGACTTAAATTAAGAGTTGTGAAATTTGTTGTTCTGATTAGATTGTGTAGTAATTGTAATTCAAGAGCTTATTTCTCTTGTAACACTGTAAGTGATATAAAGGTTGTAAGCTTAGATTGTGTAAAAGCTTGGTGTAATGAGGTTCTATGCTGAATCTGGTGTAAATGCTCAAAGCTATTAGTGAAAATCTCAAAGGAAAATCATTGGGAATTGGATTACACAGTGCAGTTTAAGATCGAATCAATATAAATTCTATTATAATTTTTTTAACTCTTCGTTTTTATATTTGTGAAATTTATTTTTCACTTGTAATTCTCTGCTTCACCTCTTTCTTAAAACCGACCAACCTTAAATCAATCATTTCCGAATAAAGTTTTCAAAAATCATATAGCACAATTCACTAGGGGTGACACATTGGTATGCCCAGTCCTTTTAGATCTTCCCTGCAAAATCCCACAAAAAACATGGTGGAGTGGGATGGTTTAGGCATTGTTGAGGGCACAAGTCTAAAACCTTGCTCCTCCCCACAAAAAATGAGGGAGAGGCGGGGACGAGATTGCAGACCCTAAAAATATTCATGTTAATGGCCATGCTAATAAAAATCTAAAAAAACGGGATGGGGGTAGAGCCATAATATTAGAGGATGTGAGTCTAAAATCATGATCCGTCCCACAAAAAAGTGCGGGTAAAACGAGCATGCTAGACAGACTGAGTCCGTTTTGACACCCTCACGATTCATCCATTCCTTGTGTTTGAAGTCACTTGGTAAACAAGTGATATTAGAGTTCCTGTTATAAGAATAGTTGTCTTAGCAGAAAGAATGATAACTTCAAACACTTCTCCTAATAAGTGCCTTCATATGAGCAGACCTCCAACATTGATGGTGAAAGGTATATCATATGGAAAACAGGATTTTTTTTATAAAAAAATTCTTTGTTTTTGTTTTGTTTGAGATGCTATCAAGTATGAGAATTTTATTTCCACTAATTTCATAAATAATGAAGTGGTGAATAAATCGAAAAATTTGTGAACCAAAGAGGAAAAAGTGCAACACATGTTGAAACCCAATTACTTAATAGTCAATGTGTTAAACATTAAAGAGTACAACTATGTATTTAATTGTATCATTGCTAAGAAAATATGAGACACCCTTAAAATGATTTATGAAGATTTTAATGAGATAAAATGAATAAGATAATATATCAATAGTACAAGATTCCAAAAGAATTTGAAGAAAATGTTCAAAATCGTTTCTCTAATAATATTAAGAGTCTTGATACCATTTTCATAAATTGTTTATATAACAAGTTCCTTGGATTTGAAAACTCGTGAAGGAAATCTAACTCAGTATTAAAATATAAGTATACATACTCTAGAGATATAGTTTTTTTTTATAATTTGCAGGAGATGCTGCATGAGTTAAAATTCATAAAAAAAACTCAAAGAGGAAGAATAAATAGAAGAAAACAAAAATGTTCTCACAAAAGAAAATAACTATTTAAATTCATATATGACCAACTACGAAGATGATGAGGTATATTAAACTAAAATAAATTTTTCTTTCAAGAATTATATTCTATATACAAAGATCTATGTAGAGAAAATGATAGGTTATAACATATTTATCACTTCTAAAAATTATATCACCTCTTAAGAAATTAAAAATGAGAAGCTTATAGAGGAAATCTATCAACTTATAAGAAATATATTAAATGCTAATTCTACCTTTTTTTATAACATGAATACTAAATATGAAAATTGTATTAATGTAAAAGTCAAAATTGAAGATATATGTTAAGTACTTAGTAAGTTTATCAATGGTAGAGATAATCTAGCATATATATATATATATATATATATATATATATTATATATATATATATATATATATATATATATATATATATATATATATATATATATATATATATATATATATATATATATATATATATATATATATATATATATATATATATATATATATATATATATATATATATATATATATATATATATATATATATATATATATATATATATATATATATATATATATATATATATATATATATATATATATATATATATATATATATATATATATATATATATATATATATATATATATATATATATATATATATATATAATAAAAAAGATACTTAAAATAAAGTTTGTATAGGTTATGAAACTAATAATAATGCCAAGTATTTTAATAATATTTGCCTTGACATAAAACCAATCAAACGGTTATTAAGTCCAATTGTTATTGTAGAACCGGTCATATTGTTCCATATTGTTTTAACAAAACTCAATGTAAAGTGGACTCCTATGTCTTCTTCTTATATGACCTACTTTAAATCCACTTATATAAAAGGATTCAAAAAGAACTTTGAGTACCAAAAGTTAAAAGTTAGAGTTATTTTGTAGGAATGCTTTGTATTGTCAAGTTTTAAATTTGAAAATAAAAGTGGTTTTCCAAGATATTTATCCAAAAAGTTCAATAAGTTTTTATCTTCAGCTTGAATATGGGGATATATCACCACTTATGAAGAAAATTTAAGAAGGATTCTTAAAAAGAAAGATCTAGAGAAAGAAATTAGAATGTCCCTCACATAAAAAGTAAATAGAAAGATTCTAAAAAAGAGAAGGCAAATTAATTCCTAAAATAACAAAGCAAAAACGATTCTCTAAATGTTTATGTAATAATAAAGACAAGTCACTTGTTATAAAATAAATCAGGAAAACTCCATTTACTTTTCTTGCAAGTGTTGATTAACATTTTAGTCCATTTAAATCATTTTTATCACTAAATGAGTATTTAATGTTAGAGGAGTTTTTTATTTGAGACCATTGAATATGGTAAGACTTCTTCTTTTAAAATAACACATTTATTATTATTATTATTATTATTATTATTATTATTATTATTATTATTATATTTTTGTAAGAGTAGTTTAGCCTTTCTTAGCATTTAATATTTATACTTTGGTGAAACCTTTGTTAGAACATAAAAAATTCAAATTGAAGGTTTGACAATGGTGGAAGATAAGAAATTGGGGAAGATGAAGTTGAGAGAGAATTACAGAGAACAAAATGATATTGGATGAGTAGTAAATTTAGCATTAATTGGAATTGAGAATATTACAAGAGTATTTATACATTGAGAGAATAACAAAAAATACAACTAAAGTGACCCAACAATTAAATTCTGTTATTTTTGGAAAACTAGCAGGTAATAACAGAAATTTAATTGCATTTAACACACCACCTCACTTTAGTTGCTCCAAGTCCACCATGCTTAAGCACTTCTTCAGCCTCTTGAACAATCATTTGTCACACCCTTTGTCAACAAATCCGTGACTTGGTCTTCGCTTCGGCAATAGCTCAATCTAAACTTTCCATCACCGACCAATTCTCTCAAATAATAAAACCGCATCTCAATATGCTTGCTCCTTCCGTGTGCAATTGGATTCTTCGCAAGATTTATTGCGGAAACATTGTCTACAAATAATGTGGTGGCATCATCATCACCAAATCCCAATTCCTTCAATAGATTCATAAGCCACATAGCTTAGCACGCACCTAACGACGCCGTAATGTACTCGGCCTCACAAGAAGAGAGTGCTACAACCGATTCCTTTTTCGAACACCAAGAGATTGGTGTACTACCAAACATAAAGATGTACCCCGCCGTCGATTTTTGGCCATCTTTATCTCCGCACCAATTAGAATCGGTGTAGCCAAGTAAATTGCACTTACGCCCCGTCTCCGATGCGGGAAAGAGAATTCCGCAACCAAGAGTACCTTTCACATATCTAAGGATCCTCTTGACCGCCGCCAAGTGAGACACCTTAGGTCTCTCCATGAATCTACTCGCAATACCGACACTAAAAGACAAATCTGGCCACGTATTGCACAAATACCGTAACGATCCAATCAAGCTCCGGTAAAGCGTTGGATCGATATCATCCTCCTCATCACTTTTGGATAGCGGCACTCTAGCCTCACAAGGTGTAATAGAAGCATTACAATGCTCTATATCACACTTTTTCAAAATATCTAGAGCATACCTCCTTTGGTGCATAAGCAACCCCACTTTTGACTTGTGAAACTCTATGCCAAGGAAGTAATTCATGACACCAAGGTCCGTCATCTCAAACTCTCTCATGAGCTCACTTTTGAACCTTGAAATACTCTTTTCATGGCTGCCCGTAATCAAGAGATCATCAACATACAAGAAAAGTGTAATAACATCATCATTCGTATCCGATCTCACATAAACTCCATGTTCGGATACACATCGTTTGAAACCAATGTCAATAAGAAAGTCGTCAATACGTTTGTTCCAAGCTCTTGGAGCTTGTTTCAAACCATACAACGCCTTGTGTAGCCTGTAATACTTCATCTCTTGATTTTTTATCACGAAATTGGGTGGCTGCCCCACATAGACTTCCTCAACAAGATGACCATTCAAAAACACATATTTGACATCCATTTGGTAAACCATCCAATTGTTTCTATGTGCAATACCAACAACCAAATGAATAGTCTCTAATCTAGCCACCGGTGCGAATACCTCCTCATAGTCTATACTTTCTCGTTGCAAGAACCCCTTCGCCACTAATCGAGCTTTGTGCTTGATTACTTCACCTTTGGGATTTGCTTTAACCTTATAGACCCATCGCACACCTATCGGTTTCTTTCCAAGTGGTAAATCGACCAACTCCCAAGTACCGTTTTTCTCAATAGATTCCATCTCCTCTTTCATTACACATATCCACTTAGGATCACTTAAGGCTTCTTCCTCATTTACCGGTTCAGATTCGGCCATAAGCGCGAAATGAACAAAATCACCATCGTTATTCACTTTGTTATCTTGGAATCTTTCGTAATCTCGGAGTCTATGAGGCAAGGCTCTTTGCCTCACTGGTCTACCATTATTAACAACATCATTTTACGCTACTGTAGGTGCTGGTACAGCGGTGTCGGAAGCCTCCGGATCAACGATTTCAAAAAACTGTTACTGTTGTTTTTCTGTGAGTAACCGGTTACTGCTAGTAGGGTAACCCATTACTGCTGCATTTTCTGCACTTTTGACTTCATCAAAAGTCACATCCCGGGTTATGACGATCTTCCGATTTTTTTCATCGAACAACTTGTACCCTCTAGTAGAGTGATATCCTACAAATATCATCTTCTCACCCTTATCATCCAATTTCTTCCGAAGTTGGTTCGGTACATGACAATATGCAATCGATCCAAAAACACGCAAATGATTCAAATTCGATTTGAAGCCACTCCAAGCCTCTTCCGGTGTGAGTTTCTCCAGCTTCTTAGTGGGACACCTATTCAATAAGTAGGTGGCTGTAGGCACGACCTCCCCCCACAATTCCTTAGGCAAATTTTTCCCACAAAGCATACTACGCACCATGTTCATTATTGTATGATTTTTCCTCTCGGCAGCCCCGTTTTGTTGAGGCGTATACGGAGGCACCACCTCACGTACAATTCCCTCAAGATCTCAAAACTTCCCAAACTCACTAGAGGTATACTCACCTCCACCATCCGTTTTGAGAATTTTGAGCTTACGACCGCTTTAGCGCTCCACCATGGATTTGAAATTCTTGAAAACTCCAAATACCTCATCTTTTCTCTTGATAAGATATGTCCAAAGCTTCCTACTAAAATCGTCAATGAACGTAACAAAATATCGATTTCCACCATAAGTCTCTACTTGCATCGGTCCGCAAACGTCGGAACATACCACCTCAAGTAAGCCTTTGGTTCTTCGACCCGCATCTTTGCTAAACACATTCTTGTGTTGTTTATCCTTCACACATTCCTCACACAATTCAGTTGGAATACTAATGTGTGGCAGGCCCGTTACCATTTCACTTTGTTGCAACATTCTTAGATCCCTAAAATTAAGGTGACCAAGACGGTAATGCCATAACCACTCATCTCTACTTGCCGCGGTAGCTAGACAATGATGCTCCATAACCTTTAACTCAACCTTAAAGATTCTATTGGCAGCCATCGATGCTTTTAGAATCAACACACCATTTGAATCCAAAACACGTAAAATCTTGTCCTCCAAACGAATTTTGTATCCTCTTTCAAGTAATTGGACAATGCTTAAAAGATTACACTTAATTCCCAGTATATACAAGACATCTTTGATCCTTGAATGTCCACCATTCCTTTTTCCGATCAAAACATCTCCTACCCCTTCGGCGCTTAAAGTGGTGTCGTCGGCAAATTTGACTTTACTTTTTGCCGCTTGATTGATTTGCACAAACCAATCTTTTCGACCCGTCATATGTGTTGAACAACCAGAATCCAAGTACCACTCATCTCTCCCTTGGACTCCATCACGAACGGTAACCAATGCACTTCGATCCGAATGCGTTTTCTCGCTATTTTTTGGAATGGTACATCTGCTGTCCCGCAAACTGTCACTACTGTAGTTGCTGCCCAGAACATCCGTAATGCCATAACTCTCCTCCGTAATCATTACTAGAAGCGTGTCCTCATCATCTACCTCATCCCTAGCAACCTTGGCTTCATTATTGTGATTCTCATTCGATTTACCACGACACGAATCTGCAAAGTGTCCAAACTTTCTACACTTGTAGCATTGCACCTTACTCATATCACGCTTCTTAAAACCATTGCTATGACCACTATCCTTGGAGCTACTTTCACCCTTTTCACTCGTCGAATGCTTTGAATTTTGCGAATCGTTTGAACCAAAATTCTGAAAATTTGATTTACCTCTCGCCGCAAATTTTCCTCTCGACCTCTTGTTCTTTTCATTGAAACGTGCTTGCAAAGCAACCTCCGCTTTGACTTTGTCGGCGCCTCTCTCATCCATCCTTTGTTCATGTGCCTCTAACGAACTTTGCAATTCATTCTTGCTCAAAGTTGTTAGATCCTTTGATTCTTCAATAGTCATAACTATGTTGTCGAAACGCGACGTTAACGAACGCAATACTTTCGATACAACATTCTGCTCAATAATCGTTTCCCCACAAGATTTGATTTGATTAACTAACCGGGTAATGTGTGTAATGTAGTCGTTGATCGTTTCTTTATCTTCCATTTGTGTTAACTCGAACTGTCGCTTGTAAGTTTGTAACCTTACAACCTTCACTTTGACGACACCGACATGTGCTTTCTCCAAGATTTCCCATGCTTGCTTCGCCGATTCACAATCTCCGACCTTCTCGAAATTGTCGTTATCAACACACGAATGAATCAAGAATAGGGCTTTGTAATCCTTCTTCTTCTCTTCTTTGTGTGTAGCTCTTTGAATGTCGGTAGCCTTTGCCCCTAATTGTGTAACTCCATTGACGATGATCTCAAGCACCTCTTGATAACCAAACAAGACCTTCATTTGTTTCGCCCATTTATCATAGTTCTTCGAATCAAGAATCAGAAGATTGATGGGAATTCGATCATTGGAAACGGTTGCCATTGTTGCAGCGGATTAGGATCAATAACCAAAGCTCTTGATGCCAAATGTTAGAACATAAAAAACTCAAATTGAAGGTTTGACAATGGTGGAAGATAAGAAATTGGGGAAGATGAAGTTGAGAGAGAATTAGAGAGAACAAAATGATATTGGATGAATAGTAAATTTGATATTAATTGGAATTGGGAATATTACAAGAGTATTTATACATTGAGAGAATAACAAAAAATACAACTCAAAATACAACTAAAGTGACCCAACAATTAAATTATGTTATTTTTGGAAAACTAGCCAGTAATAACAGAAATTTAATTGCATTTAACAACCTTCACCCCTTTAGTTTTTTTCATTCTATTGAAACCCTAATCCAAGGGGTATTTCTCCTTCTTTATGTTACTATATATTCACTATTGTTAACCTGATATCAAAGAGCTTGGTTTGATTTTGAAAACTACCCTAAAATGATCCACATAACGGTTGTTTTTTTCTCTCTAAGATTTGGTGGAGCAACGATTGTTTTTCCTCTGATTTTGTGGAGCAACAATTTTATCATTTATTTACATTGCTAATTCGTTGGAATTTAAAGAGTTCTTTTGATTGGCTAGAGTATTGTCTAATTCTTTGAAGGTTTGCTATTGTTAATTGATTATTTCCATCACTGTTTATTGATTATTTCTTTTGGCTTACGCTGTTGTACCTTACCATTTCCCTCGGATGGAAATTGATTCTTGGATCTTGGTGATATAGATTGCTTTATTTTGGATACTTTCTACTCTCATGGAATAAAAAAAAGAGAAAATTTATTCTTGTTTAGTACAAAATTTTCTGATACAGTGACAAAAAAATTAGGGTCAATTTTATTTTAAATTTTATTCAATTGTGGTGTTTTGGTTTTCTTATAGTTGATTATAATGAGTAATAATAATGATGTTTCTCTTCAGTCGGTTAGTCTCCAATTCATTGACGATAATTATCCTTATTGGAGTTATGTAATGAAAATATTTTGAAAGGAAAAAGGATGTGAAGTTATGTTGATGGAACCTCGGTTAAACCTACGGATAAAAATGATGAATCAAAATATGCAAAAGAGTTGGACAAATGAGATGTTAATAATTTGAAGATTCTTACTTGGATCAATAATTCTGTTTCTCAATCAATAGGTGTGCAATTAGCAAAATATGATACTGCTAAGGAGGTTTGAGACCATTTGAAACATTTGTATGCTCAATCTAATTTTGCAAAACGGTATCAGTTGGAGAGTGCTATTAGAGTTCTCAAATAGAATAATATGACCACCATTTAAGAATTCAATTCAACAATGAGTAATTTGTGGGATTAGTTGACTCTTATGGAATTGACTGAATTGAAAGTTGTCAAAGCATACACTGATCAAAGAGAAGAGCAATATTTGGTTCAATTTCTGATGACGCTTAGGGATGATTTTGAGGGCCTTCGTGGGAGTATTCTGCATCGTAATCCTATTCCCAGTGTTGATTCAGTTTTTAATGAATTGTTGGCAGAAGAAATTAGACTAAAGTCCCACTCAAATTTGACTCTAGATAAATGAATTCTCTCCACACTGCCATCTATTTTTGCTGCTTCATTTCACAAAGGAAAACCTCAAGGTAGGATTGGACTTGGTATTGATGAATGCACTTTTCGTAAGGAGAAAGGTCATTTGAAAGCACAATGTCCCAGATTGTTGAAAGAAAATAAAAAAACTTCAAGAGTCCATCATCCAATGTTGTTGTTGCTGCTCCTACTACCATTGGTTCTAGTTCTAATCATGCATATCCATCTGAAATTACTTCTCAAATATCTGATATTGCAGAGCAACTCCAAAAACTTCTTGCCACTTAGTCACGTGCCATGTCTGCCTCCTCTATTAAAGGTTTGAACTCTTCTTATTTGTCAGGTATCTCTCCTTCCATATGGATTCTAGACTCTAGAGCATCACACCATATGTCATATGATGCTAAACCATTTGTGTCTTTGAATACCACACCATCTATGTCAGTTATGACTACTGATGGCACTCATATGTCATTAACATACATTTGTTCTGTCTCCACGCTTAATTTGTCATTTTTTGATGTTTATTATATTCATAACCTCACTTTGAGTCTAGCTTCTGTTAGTCAATTGTGTGATTCTGGTTACTCATTTGTGTTATCTTCCATTTCTTGTTATGTGCATGATCCTCATTCGGGGAGGCTATAGACAAAGGGGACATTATGTTTTGGATAAGTTGAGACTCTCAGATACTGCAACCTCAGTCTCTACTTCCACAACTGATTTATTATCCTCTTTTCATTTGAATTCTCCGTCTTTTAGTTTTTATTTATGGCATTATCATCTTGGACATGTCTCTGCTTCTAGATTAAAGTATTTGGCTTCTACTGGAGCTTTAGGAAAGTTACAAACTAGTGATATCTCAGATTGTTTTGGTTGTAAACTTTTTAAATTCTTAGCTTTACCATTTAGTAAAAGTGTTTCCATTTCATATGCATCGCTTGACTTAGTACACTCATTATTGTTGGGTTTATCTTATGAAAAATTGTTCTGATTTTTTTTGACATTTATTGTATGTTTCACGCTATGGTTAAAACTCAATATAATGTTGTTATAAAGTGCTTCCGTTGTGATTTAGGTGGTGAATATACCTCTAATAAATTATCTGAATTGCTTGCTTTTGATGGTACAATTCATCAAACACCTTGTACTGATACACCTCAACAGAATGGAGTTGCTGAAAGGAAACACCGTCACATTATTGAGACTACTCGTTTCCCTTTGTTGTTTGCTTCGGTTCCTAGTGAATTTTTGGATGAAGTTGTTCTTATTGCTATTCATGTTATTAATTGAATTCCATCGTCTGTCACATCAGGTTTGTCTGCCTTTGAAAATTTTTATAACTCTATCCTTGATTATTCCTCTTTGAAAGTGTTTGCTTCTACTTGTTTTGTTCTTCACCCACAAGTAGAACGTAGTAAGTTGTCGTCTCGTTATGCTATATGTGTTTTTATTAGTTATGGGGATGGTCAAACGAGTTATCATTGTTATGATCCTAGAGAAAACAAATTGTATGTTTCTTGTCATGTTGTTTTCCTTGAACACATTCCCTTTTATTCTCTTTCTTTTGAGTCTTATATTATTAGTAGTTCAAAACTTACCCATATCGATCCTTTTGGTTATAATGATAATATTTCTAGTGATTGAAATTTTAAGAATTATAGGACTGATACCACTGTTACTCCAGATACTGACATCCCTCTTGTTTCCACAGCTACCCAAGAACCTCCTGTGACTGTTGATCCTCTGCCTCCCTGTTATCCCTCTCACGATTATAAGTCTACTCAATTACCCGATTTTGTCTATTCCACTTACTCTGCTTTTCTTGCTTCTTTTCTAACCTCTATCCACAGTTTGTCTGAGCCCTCTTCCTATAAAGAGGCTTTTCGTGACCCTCTTTGGCAGCAGACTATGACAAAAGAACTTCATGCTTTGCACAAAACAGATACTTAGGAATTAGTACCTCTTCCTCCTGGAAAACGTGCTATTGGGTCTCGTTGGATATACAAGGTCAAAACTAAGTCTGATGGGTCAATTGAACGCTAAAAAGCCCACCTTGTTGCTAAGGGTTTCTCTCAACAATATGGTATGGATTATGAAGAAACTTTTGCTCTCGTTGCTAAGATGACTACTATTTTCCCCCTTATTGTAGTTGCATTTGTTCGTCATTGACGGATTTCCCAAACAGATGTGAAAGATGCATTTCTAGATGGTGATCTTCAAGAGGAAGTTTATATGGTACCACCATAAGGTATTTCATATAATCAAGGGGAAGTGTGTAAGTTGAAGAAGGCACTATATGGTCTGAAACAAGCTCTACGAGTCTGGTTTAAAAAGTTTACCAATGTGATTGCGTCTTTTGACTTTCGCTCTAGTGATCATGATTATGCTTTGTTTGTCAAGACCACTTATCATGGTCGTATTTTACTCTCACAATATGTTGATGATATGATTATTACAGGTGATGATATGGATGGAATTAATGATTTGAAATTACAATTAGCCAAACAGTTTGAGATGAAAGACTTGGGCACTCTTTGCTACTTCTTGGGCATTGAAGTTTCCTACTCTACTAGAGGTCATCTTCTCTCGTAATCCAAGTATATTGCCAAAGTTCTTGAACAAAACCGCCTTTATGATACTAGATTAGAAGATAGTCCTCTTGAGTTGAATGTGAAATATGCTCCATCTAATGGTGTTCCTCTTCCAGATCCCACCTTATGTCGTACTTTGGTTGGCAGCCTGGTATACCTTACGATTACTAGACCAAATATTGCTTATGTTGTTAGTCAGTTTATCGTCTCTCCTACTATAGTGTATTGGGCAACTGTTCTTCGCATATGTCGTTATCTTTGGGGAATCCAATTTCATACCCTTTTCGTTCCCTCATCATCCCCATTGGATCTTCGTGCTTATTCTGATGCGGATTGGGCTGCGACCCCACATATCATAAGTCTACTACAATATTTTGTGTCTTTCTTGGAGATTATTTTATTTCTTGGAAGAGTAAGAAACAAGATATTGTCTC
Organism: Lathyrus oleraceus; assembly: GCF_024323335.1. Classification (NCBI taxonomy): domain Eukaryota; kingdom Viridiplantae; phylum Streptophyta; class Magnoliopsida; order Fabales; family Fabaceae; genus Lathyrus; species Lathyrus oleraceus. The sequence continues at coordinate 20,515,231 of NC_066584.1, read as the reverse complement.
TCGTTCTTCTACAGAAGCTGAGTATCGTACTATAGCATCCACCACTACTGAAATAGTTTGGTTACGTTGGTTACTTTATGATATGGATGTCATTCTTTTTGAACCAACTCCTATGTATTATGATAACAAAAGTGCCACTAAAGTTGCGCATAACTCGGTGTTTCATGAGCGTACAAAACACATTGAGATTGATTGTCACTTCACTCATCATCATCTTCTGCATGGGACAATTACTCTACCGTTTGTCTCCTCCATTTTGCAGATTGCTGATTTCTTTACAAAGACGCATTCCATTAAACATTTTTGTTTTTTCATTGACAAAATCTCGATGCTCTCTACTAATGCATCTTGAGTTTGGGGGGGGGGGGATTTTAGCTATTATTACTATTATTATTAGTAATATTATTATTATATCTTTGCAAGGGTAGTTCAATCTTTCTTAGCATTTAGTATTTATACTCTAGTGTAGCCCTTACTTCTTTAGTTTTTTCTTATTATATTGAAACCCTAATTCAAAGGGTATTTCTCCTTCTCTATGTTTCTATATATTCACTATTGTTAAAAATATTCGTCCAAAACCTTAAGGTGATAAGTGTATGGGTTCTCCCACATATAAATGCTCAAGTCTCTAGATTTATAACCAATATGGGAATCTAACTCACACTTGACTTATTATTCTTGACACTTCAACTCAAGTGTGAGTCCACAATTCTCCCTCTTAAGTGGAAACTCTTTTGTCCACATACACTTGTATCGCCGTTGACACCTCTTTCTAGGAATTTTGGTACACCTCTTCTTGGGCATTTCGATTTCAACAGGACACCTCTTCTTGGGCATTCTAATACAAGTAAGTCGGACCCTTTATTCGAACTAAAGGCTCATGATACCATTTAATAGGTCATGAAGAGGAGCATCAATATTGGGTTAAGAGTAACACACAAGTGAGAGAGACACCACACATTCACTCAAAACCTTAAGGTGATAGATGTGTGGATTCTCTCACTTATAAATTCTCAAGTCTTCACATTTATAACCAATGTAGGACTCTAACTCATATTTGACTTATTATTCTTAACACTTAATTGAATGTCAAAAATAAAAAGGGGCCAGACAAATAAGAGGGAAGTGTAAATAGAAATCGGGCTCAAAGTCATTTCAAACCTAAAAGGTACAAGGAATTTGGAATTCTTGTTTTCTAATCGATTAGATATTAGGGCTAATCGATTAGAACCTTTTCAAATTTCAAATTAAGCATCGTCTACTAATCAATTAAAACATAGATCTAATCGATTAGATTTTCAAAATTCTGCAATTGTTTTCATCAGCCAATTAATTAATTGAATGCATTTAAACCCTAATCGATTAGAGTAACTTCCAATCTATTTGATTATGCATATAAAAAGGTATCTATATTTCCTTTTTCTTTTATCACTCATATCTTCTTTTTCTCCCTTCATTTTCTTACTATCTTTATGCTACTTATTTGTGTTATCTCATTATCATCAAATGACAAAAAAAAGAATATGAATCTATGCAAGCACATTGTCAACAAATTATGAGTCAGGTGATTTCTCATCTCAAATTCAAGATAACTACTTCAACAAGCATTTTCTAAACAACTTTGTTCTCCAATCACACTATATTGACGAGAGCTATTTTGGAATTTTTGGAATTTTTGTAGTATTTTCTCAAGCCAACCTCAAATAATTCATCTACAACCGGCCATAAGAAGTTTTTCTGAGACTAGTGAAAAATATTCTATGCAAATCTCAACTACAAAAATAGGATGGTGACTTCTATGGCACGCAAAGTCCTAATCTCTATTGAAGAGTTTGAGGGAACTTTGTGGTCTATCCTCCGATGATACTCTCTACTCCTGTAATGCTCTAAATGGCCTTAATAATTTCAACAATTTCATTACTACTAAATCCCTTCTTTCTGGCTCAACGGTAGGTCACAGCGCCCCCCTCACAATGGGATACATGATTGTGACTTATCATATAGTTTTCTACATGATATCCCATGTGTTCATCCCGAGGTAGTTCAACCACAAACAATTCTTGGAGACCGATGTTGTAGGCATTTGGCTTCTAACCCACAACATTGGGACCAATTGAACCAGTGAAGTAATCCAACATATGTTGGATTGCAAAAGAGCAGAAACCACTTGGTTTTTTTATGGAGATTTGATCACAAAGTTTCTAATTCATGCTAGAGGGAGAAGAGTCTGATCCAAGCTCCTCAATATATCATTCTCTTTGTAATGGTCCAATCAAGCTCATGTATATATCCAACTTAACATTCTAAAAAATATAAATCAATTCAACAAGTATTATTTACACTTCTAAAGAAAAAAAGAAATCAAAGAAATAATAAAATCTTTCTCAAATCATCTATGATTCATGAAGGTTGAGAATGTCAGAAAGACACGTGAAATTGGACAATTCAACATTTTTTTTTCATGTTATAGTTCTGTAACACCACAAACTAGAATACTTATTTTAAGGAAGACATGATCTGGGCAATAGTGCTAATATGGATAAGGAATACAAAATGTCACTACCAGGGGAGAAATAGTCAAATGTGAGGAACCACATACATTAAACAACATAGAGAAACATGCACTATCCACATAAATAAATAGATGACCATTCTTTTTCTTGCAAATATATCCTTTATTTTTATCCTTACTTTTAGTTATGTATTTTTTAAATTTAATATCTCATAAAAAAGTCAACCACCAACATAAAAAAAAATATTATTCACTTTCAACGTAAATGTTTGATGCGCAAAATAAATAACTTATTAGTCGATTCTTCGACTAACTTTTGAATCCGACAACATAAAAACACATTACTAAAAGTGCCTCAAGCACTAAAAAATTGGTATCTAGAGCTCTGGTTAGATTCTTGATTGTGTTTTCAAGAATCCCACGTCAGAGATCGTGTTTCTGGGATCGTGGGTTGTTGTTGATCAATCGCTTCAAAGATAAATGATAACGAAAATTTATCAAACTCCCTTCCAACTCTTGATGACAAGAATTGACTTCGATGGAGAAAACAAATACAATCTCTATTTGACTTTCATGAAATCCTAGAAGTGGCTACTAACGGTGTTCCTGCGGTTGATGAAGATGAAACTGACGCACAAAGAACCGCTCACAAAGATTCCAAGAAGAAGGATTGCAAGGCGGAATTTTACATCCAATCGGCGGTTGATGCGGATAATTTCGAGAGAATCACTCATGCTGAATCGGCGAAGGAAGCATGATATATTCTTGTTAAGTACTACAAAGGAGGCAAGAAAGTCAAGGTTGTCAAGTTGCAAACTTTGCGATGACAATATGAATTATTGTCGATGGGAGAAGACAAAAAGATTGCAGGCTATGTGTCGAAGGTGCATAAACCCATCCATATCATGAAGGGTTGTGGTGAAACCCTAATTGATAAGATGATAATTGAACATGTAATGCGTACGATAACCTCCCACTTTGATCATGTTATCATAGCTATTCAAGAATCCAGCAATCTTAAAACCCCAAAACTGGAAGATTTGGTTGGTTCGTTGGAGGCGCATGATATTAGGATTGTCGAAAGGAAAGGAGTTCAAGACTCGATAGAAGCACTACAAGCTCAGTCATGGAAGAAGAATGATGGTTCCAACAAGTTCAAAGGCAAAATCGACAATACTTAGGGCAAGAAGTCTTGGTCGAATCCTCACAAGAATAAGGTCGATGATAGAGCTTTTGAAACCTCGAAAAGAGGAGAAGGAAATTCCTATTAGAAAGATAAAGAAGAGAAAAAAAGGTGTGCAATGCTATAACTGTGAAAAATGGGGTCACTAGGCCAAGCATTGTTGTTACATGAAAGATAAGGGATCGACAAAAGACAAGGATGAAGGACAGAACCTTGCACGTCAAAACTCAGATGATTATGATAATATGGTAGTTATGGCTATAGTTGCAGATGACCATGTCGAGTCCAATATCTGGTTCCTCGACTCAGGCTGCTCGAATCACATGACTGGTCGAAGAGTATGGTTAGTATATTTCAACGAGCCGAAAAAGAGCAAGGTCAAACTTGCTAATAATAGCTCATTACGAGCTGAAAGTACTGACAACATAGTTATTCAAAGGAGAAATGGAGCGAAAACCTTGATAAAAAATGTACTATATGTCCTTGGAATGAAGTGCAATCTGCTAAGTGTTGGACAACTAGTCAAAAATGGGTTCTTAGTGGTTATGAAAGATGGAGCCTTAAAACTTTTTGACATCTAGAATAACTTGGTATTGAAATCTCCTCTATCGAATAATAGAACATTAAGATCATGAACAATTCGATTGAGGTACAATGTCTAAAAACAATTTTCGACCATAAAAATAGTTGGTTGTGGAATATGAGGTTTGGCCATCTGAATTTTAGGTCGCTCAATCAACTAATCACTCAAGATACGGTAACTAGTATACCAATTCTTGAGATTGACGACAAAATCTGTGAAGGTTGGCTAGTCGAAAAGTAGTCCAAGAAGTCTTTCGTTTCGACTATGCCAATGAGATCCTCCTGCATACTCGAAGTTGTACATTCAAACGTATGTGGTCCTTTTGAGGAGCATACCATTGGTGGAAACAAATATTTTGTTTCGTTTGTCAACGAGTTTAGTCGAAAGCTGTGGATCTATGTGATCAAGAAAAAGGACGAAGTATTCAAAATCTTTAAGAGATTCAAGATGCTTGTCAAAAAATAGATTGAAAAGAAGATCAAGGTTATGCGAACAGATGGAGCTGGTGAATACACGTCCAAGATATTTGAAGCATTTTGTGCAGAATATGATGTTGATCATGAGGTAACTTCTCCTTATACTCCTCAATATAATGAAATATCAGAAAGAATAAATAGGACCATGTTGGACATGGACAGATGCATGCTGAAGTAGAAGAAATTTGCCAAAATTCTTATGGGGTGAAGCTGTTTCAAATGCTGTTTATAAACTAAACAAGTGCCCTACCAAGAAGCTAAAGAACAAGGTTCTTGAAGAAGTGTGGAATTTGCCAAAATTCTCTATGTGTTACAAGCATGTTCCTGATGCAAGAAGAAGGAAGCTTGATGATAAGAGTGAACCTATGGTTCTGGTAGGATATCATAAGACTAGAGAATATTATGATTAGTCGAGATATTGCGATTGATGAAAATTCTGCATGGGATTGGAATTCTAGTAATGCAATTGACAAGCCATTGATGATCTATGATTTCGACGAAGCAAGTAATGATGTCGAAGTCGAAGATATTGTCGATATTCTAGTTGAAGTCGAAGTTGTTGTTGACATACTCGAAACATTCAAAGTTGGATAGGTTATGGATGGCACAAGTCAGATACCTCAAAGAACTAGAGCTTGTCCAACAAGACTTCAAGATTATGAAGTGGTTAGTGATGATGGAGTCACAACAGATGGATAACTACTTCATTTTGCTTTACTTGCAGGTGCTAAAACAATCAACTATAGCAATGCTTTAAAGAATATGAAGTGGAAGCCTGCTATGGTCGAAGAGTTACAAGCAATCGAAAGAAACGACACATGGTCGAATTGCCATCCCATACAAAAGCTATCGAAGTGAAGTGGGTGCTCAAGTTGGGGCATAATGTTGATGGGTTAATAACAAGATATAAGGAGAGATTGGTAGCTCAAGGAGTTCTTCAGCGAGCAGGACTTGACTACTCTGAAGTCTTTGCACCTGTCACAAGATTGGAAATTGTTCTACTAGTGGTAGACTTAGCATGTAAGCAAGGCTGATCGATATTTTACTTAGATGTGAAATCATAATTTTTGAATGGATCTTTAGATGAAGAGGTGTATGTCACACAACCTCATGGGTTTGTGATTCAGGAGGAAGCAAAGGAAGTATACAAGTTACGCAAAACACTATATGGGCTCAAGCAGGAACCTAGGGAATGGAACAAGAAGATCGACTCATACTTGGTTAAATTAGGATTCGTCAAACACAAATCTGAGTAAGGTGTCTATGTTCAGGTTGTGGCACAAGATATAACAATCATATGCTTATATGTCAATGACATGCTAGTAACTGGAAATAGCTTGAAGAAATTTTCAAAGTTCAAAGAGCTGATGAATTGAAATGTCGGATCTGGGAAAGTTGTCATACTTCCTAGGCATGGAATTTCAAATGTCGAAGAAAGTTATGGTGTTATATCAAAGAAAGTATGTCAAAGAGATACTCAAGAGATTTTGGATGGATGATTCGACTCTTGCATCTTCGCCTATCGAACCAAATTTGAAGTTGGAGAATCATGGAGAGGAAGACAAAGTTGATGCAACTTTGTTCAAAAAAAATTTCGGATCTCTGAGATATATGTGCAACAGTCGAACTGATATATATTTCTCAGTCAGATTAGTGCGAATATATATGAGTGAACCAAGGGTGTCACACATGAAGGCTGTAAGAAGAATCCTGAGATACTTAAAAGAATCCACAAACTATGGAATTTAATTTTGACGAGACTTTGAAAGCAAAAAAGCTATGGTTACTTGTTATTCAGATGCTGATCGGTGTGGAGATAAGGAAGATCGAAGAAGCACTACTGGATATTTCTTTTAAGCATTTGGTGCCCTAATCTCACGGTGCTCGAGAAATCAACATGTGTTGGAATTTCCATCGTGTCAGGCTGAATATATAGCACAATCCTATGTTGCGTGTCAAGAAATTTGGATCAGATATATACTGGAAGAGATCAAGGTTGAAGTGAAGAAACCTTTGGTACTGTAGATCGATATCAAGTTAGCCATAAATCTTGCATATAATCCAATTTTGCATGGAGTAAGTAAGCACATAGAAGTTAGATTTCACTTCTTAAGGGAGATGGTGAACCGAGGTGAACTTGAAGTAAGGCATTGCTCAAGTGAAGCACAATTGGCTGAAAATTTCACCAAAGGATTGAAGATCGATAGGTTCCTAACGTTGAGAAAGAAATTAGGAATAGTTCAAATCGACAATGATTAATGTGTTTCGACAACTTGGATTATAGGGGTGTGTGTTGAGATATTATATTAGATATAATCCAAGTTGAGTTGTGTGGCCTAAGCCCAAAGCTAATTAAGATTTAAGGTTTGTTACTTAGTTTTTTATTTTACTTAGTATTTAAGTTACTTAGATGTATATACATAAACACTTTATAATTAAGCACCATCATTCAATTCAATAATACAATCCTTATTTCCTTATTCTCTCTTTCTCTCCTCACTAAAAATGCCTCAATCACTAACACCTATATACATCAAGTAGATTACTTGTGTATGAAGTAACCAACTAATAAAAACCATATAACTAACTCTAACTTCTATGTTGTAACTAGTTGGATTTTCTCACAAGACACTCCTTATAATCCAACCTAAACACTATAACAACCATGTACACAACCATCTAAACATGTTAACTATTGAGTTAATAAACTCTTAACTTTTTCTTAAGAGTAAAAAATCATTTTCAGTACCTTTGTGAAAATATTCAGCAACTGAGATTCACTAGAGCAATACCTTACTTTAAGCTTTCCTTGATTCATCTGCTCCCTCAAGAAGTGAAATTTGGATTTTATGTGCTTGCTCCTTCCATGAAGAACCATATTCCTTGCCAAATTGATAGCTGGCCTATTATCCAATTGTAGAACCAATGACTTTCAAACTGTAACTTTTAGTTCCTTCAACATTGATTTAATCCAAATTGTTTGGCTTGCTGCATATGATCCTGCTATGTATTCAACTTCACATAAACATAATGCAACAACTGATTGTTTCCTTGAACATTATGAGTTTGGTGCGCCAAATACCTTAAAGAAGTAGCCAATCGTACTCCTTCTATAAGATTTGGCTACACACCAATCTGAGTCTAAATAATGTGTGATCTCTACATCACCATCACTTATATTCCTAGGAAATAAGATACCATGATTTATAGTTCCATTCAGGTATCTTAGGATTCTTCCTGCTGCTTTCATGTGAGATGCATTTGGATAATCCATGTATTTTCTTATCAAGCCAACTACAAAACCCATGCCAGGTCTGCTGTTGCAAAGGTGTCTCAAAGAGCATACTATCTGCTTAAACAGGGTTGCATTGATCTTATCTTCATTTCCATTCTTCTCAAGTTTCAAGTTTGGTTCAATGGGTGAAGCTACAGTGCTATATTCAAGCATGTTGAATCTCTTGAGGACTTCTCTAACATATTTCCTTTGATGCAGTATCATACTTCTTCCAGTTTTTAGAAATTCCATGTCTAAAAAGTATGATAAATCTCTTAAAATCGACATCCCAAATTCCTTCATCATTAGCTGCTTGAACACCAACAACTTATTGATGTTGTTTCCCGTTGCTAACAAATCATCAACATATAGACATATGAGTGTTATGTCATCTCCCTTTGACTGCACATGTACACCATATTCATACACACACTTGGTAAAACCCAATCCCACAAAGTAGGAAGCAACTTTCTTATTCCATGCCCTTGGTGTCTGTTTAAGGCCTTAGAGGCGTTTATGCAGTCTGTACACCATATTTTCCTTCCCCGTCTTCACAAAACCCGGAGGTTGTGTAACATAGACCTCTTTATCCAATGGTCCATTTAGAAAGGCAGACTTCACATCAAAATGATATGTTAACCATTTTTTCTTGTAGGCCAAGGTAATTAATAACACGACCGTTTCTAATCTAGAAACTAGAGCATATACTTCGGAGTAGTCAAAACCTGCTATTTGCAGAAATCCTCTTGCTACTAGCCATACCTTAAGCTTAGAAGTTAAGCCATCAGGGTTGTGCTTCAGCTTCTAGACCCACTTTACCTCAATTGCTTTGGTGTTGGTTGGTAATTTAACAAGTTGCCATATGTGATTCCTTTCTATGGCTGCCAAATTTTCAATCATCGTATTTTCCATGCTTCACTATTGAAGCCTTCATCTTGGTTGATAAGTTCTACATCAGCTAACAATGCAAAGTGAGCAAGATCTCTATCTTTTGTGACTTCATTACCAATAATTACTTCACAATATTGTAATCTTGTTGGAGGCATCCTTGTCCTTTGAGGCCTTTGACTCACCTCAGGAACATCTTCAACTATGTCACCTGGTGGAGGACTATCAAAGTTTCCTTCTTCTTTCCTTCTTATTTTCTTTTCTTCTCTCTCTCTCTCTCTCTCTAACTTCTTATTTATTCCCATTAACAAAATTCATATTTTTATTCCTTTGATCCCTTTCCAACTTCCGTCTTTCACCAATTCTTTTAAATTCTAATGTTTCTAATTAATTTGAATAAATTCAATTAATCATATAAATTCTAATTAATCATATTAATAATAATAGTATTAATAACCTTAATAATAGTAATAACAATATTATATTTTTTTCCTTTTAAATAATAATAATACTAATAATAAAATAAATCATGAAAACACACCAAAATAAAATTATTAATATAAGTAAAATGGGAATAAAATCCAGGGTGTTACAAAACCCCCAACAATGGTGCTAACCACGAGGTATGAATCGTTCTTAGCCATTTTCGAAGGTAATGAAAATGGTAGTTATGATGGAAGGTGTGACCCATCTAAGTTTTACCAGAGCCCTATCATGGGTGCCATTGTACTTATCAAAAAGTATAGAATGCGTGATACCCCTATGCTGGTAGGGTGGCCAGAGACCTTGGTATTTTTATAGTGGTTCAAGGCTTGCTTACAGTGGTGAGAAACCCTGTTCAGTGGTGGTTTTGGCTATGAAGAGAGCAAGCTCACGTGAGGTGAGTAGCTATGTATCTTTTGGTGTTCTGTGTGTGTATCTGAGTTCTATCAGTTGTGTGTTTTCTCTCCTTGTGCTAGGAATGAGATATGTATAGAGGAACATGCACCTTGGGTTTTGGTTTTTTTTTGGGAGTGATAACTTTCCACTCAGTCATGGTAGTGGATCAATGAATCCCTACTTCCAGACGAGTTCATACAAACTCTGGAAATGTATCTCCGAAATAAACACACATTTATAGGCAGAAAACAAGTTTAATTTGAGAAAGAAGCTTGAAATAAATGATCTTTACATGGAATTCCAACTTCTTTTACTCCTTTTGATATGATGAAACACAAGATTGAAGATTTGAGGTGAAAATGTGGATTGAGAATGGAAGGGTTTTTGTTGAGAATTTTGAGTGGAAAACAAGTATGGTTGTGTGATCATGTAGGTGACTATTTTATCAAGTTATTTCGGAGATGCATCTCGGAAAAATCAGACATGCAAACGTCACAAAAATTTCAAAATCGCGCGCCCAAACTTCCGAAGATGCATCTCCGAAATGTCCACTGAACTGATCAACTATCATTATTTTTGTTGAAAATACCCGAAGATGTATCTCTAATTTTTCTTTTAGTTTTCATCTAGGATGTCACTCATTTGGTGCGCCATAACGGTGGTGCATGGTACGTCAGAAAATATATATCCAAAATCTGAGAAACAATTTCGATTTTTCATATGGTATTTTTCCAACCTATATGGTGCCATAAAAAATCCCCAATTTTTTTTATCCTACTCTCAAACCCACATTCATTAAAGGATCGAATCAACATTTATGCATGACACTTAATCGATCTATCAGAATTGTGCCGACAACCTCTCTTTAAAGAAACTAATCTATCACCTTATGTTTCCTCACTCACTTTAAATGATAAATGAACAACATATTTTGTCTATCTAACCTCCAAAATTTTAGTTTTTTTTTTCTTTTTTTTTCACGGTTAGAAATCCCAAAAGAAAGCAAAATAGGATACTTACAATGAGCAACACATAGAAGAGAAAGATCACCGATATTTACATATAAAAAAACTCATTTCTTTTTCCACAAACTATAGTGGGAACACATTCCTAAAATCAAAAACCAATAGAAAACAAGGTCTAACAATACATGAGGATGATTGAGGAATGATGTTCAGAGAAATCAATTGATCCGACTAACACCCAAGTTTGGTGCCGGAGACAACACTAATGGAAAAGTTGAGTCTAAAGTAATCTCATCCTAGCTATAATAATCCAAATTCATATATTTGCTTATATAAGAAAGAGTTAAATAATAATAATAATAATAATAATAATAATAATAATAATAATAATAATAATAATAATAATAATAATAATAATCTATAACAATATATAAAAGGAATACTTTTTTTTGGTGGAATCTATTTTTCTACCATTTTTATCCTTATTTTATTTATAATTTACCTAATAATCTCCAATAAAACCACTATTATTAATTTTCACGTAACTTCCTACTAATAACTTCCACATGCTGTATTTAAATAAAAATTATATTTAAATAAAAAATATATTTTCAATGATGTCCATTAGAAAAACGGACACGCGGGTGCCCGTCTGAACGCTAATAATAATAATGGTAGTGTTGGGTTGGATTTAGCCGTTTGTACATTTTTCCCTTTTGGTGGTTATTTTTTTTCTGTCTTTCTTTTTATAAATATATTTTACCATTCAAATAATAATAATAATAATAATAATAATAATAATAATAATGATAATAATAATAATAATAGTTTTTTTAATATGATTAACAATAATAATATTTTAAACCTAACCTATACATTGAATCAATTGAGAAAAAAATAAAATAAAAAACAAGGAAGGTTCTAGATCTTCATTTATCTGATTTGAAGCAAGACGAAATTTCCTTCGGACTCTCAAAATAATCAACCTAGATTCAATGTTCGACTAGTTAAAATTCAATTTGATCATTTGATTTATTACGCTATAATGGCATTTAACTCCTATAAAATTTTACCGCTAGATTCTCTTTTACCCCCCAAACCTAAAATATTTCAATAAAAAAACATGAAACTAAAGATATATAAAGCTCACACAAAATCTAACTTTATTTCATCATAATAAATGCATGTGCAATGCAACAAAACCTTATTTTGGTTGTGATGCAAGTACATCAACTTGATTTCACAACTCCCAACCAAAACCAGACAAAATAGTGACTAATTATTTTTATTATAAAAGTAAAATAAACAAAACCAACACTCAAAATTTATGAACCCCTCACCCCTCATTGTAAAATTCTTACATGAGAGAATCCAAAACCCTTTTTTAAGGGTAAATATAACCACAAGATATATCCATTAGAAGTAGTGCATAATCAACTACTTCCTCACTAGTATACTCGTAACCTGATTTTTCCCTCACCTTTAATAAAAAATATTCAAGTCTCTCCGGATCTTCGGATGAACTACTTCCTGTAGTACTAGCCGCAGTAGTTGCAATAGTCTTGTTCTTCTTCTTGAATTGTGTACATTTGTTCACAAGAAGTTTCTTTTCTTTTTCTTTGTTAAGTCCTCTGGTCTTTGTGGAAGTGAACAAACTATTTCCAGCTTCTTCCTCAGCCCTTATTGCCTTCCTCTGTCTAATTCCACAAGCATTGCAGAGTGACTGCACCAACAACTTATTCATGTTAATTAAGATTCAAACAAATTAAAGTATATTAGTTAGTACTTAATTAACTATAACAAAAGAAATATAGAATAATAATTTCATGTATCTAGCTGGTGTGATCTCTTGAAATATTCAAATAAAATATATATAGCTTGATAAATGTGGAAATGCCGACATAAAATAGAGGTGGAAAATAAAATTTATTTTTTAAAAATTTGATATATATTTTTTTAAAGATAAATATTTTTTTATCAAACGAATCGAAACGAAAATTACTGAATTTTATTAGATAATTGACAGTAAAACATTCTACTACTGAAGTAAATGAAAGTGTAGTGAATAGGGGAAAACAAGATTAACTAATTACCTTAGGACCCATAGGGCCACTCCTCCAAAGTGGGGTAGAGGTAGTTTGACACTCAACACAAGCCCTAGCAGTAGGGCTTCCTTGATTGTACCTTTCATTTTGAAATCCTCTATTTGATGGAGTTGTGGCAGCACTAGCACTTGTGTTGATAATTGCTTTCTCTTCATTTGTGGCTGCATCATAACTTCTTTCTGGGATCATCAATTTTTTCATCAACCTCATCTTCGAAGACGTCCATTTCCCCAATCCGTCGCCATTTCTTTTGCCGCTATCTTCCACCTCCATGGATGATGATAAATTTGTGTCACGCGCACTCCTTTGATCAACCATAGCTGAGTTACTCGATGAATTAGATGAATTATAGAGTTGTCGATGATTGGTCGATGATGATGATCCGCCATAATGATGTACCAGCTTATGATCCTAAAGTAATAAAATCAAAGAGATAGAAAATATAGGCATTAGATCACAATCACAAACATCTAAAAATCAAGATTATAAATTAGATCATATGCGTAAATCGTAATTATATCATTATATAAAATTTCATATTAACTCATCAAAGCTATATAAATAATTTATTCGACCATGATCACTGATCATGATCATCGAGACGAGGTAGATACATAGTATCGGAACAATAAAAAAAACTATAAAAAAGTACAGAGAAATAGTGATAATCTATGATAAAAAAAATACTTATAAGGAAGAAAAGAAGAGGAAAAATAATATTAAATTAAAGGGATCATGTAAAATATGATCTTGCCTTAGGATCATGATTTTCTTGAAACTGTCCAAGTAAATTAAACAAGGCAGGAGGGTCCTGATTAACAGGAGAAACACTGAAGGACTGGTTTTGACCTTGTTGAAAGGACTTAGGACCTGGTGGATTTGGGGTTACAGGAGTCATGGATGGATATGAGAGAGAAACAGTGGACAGTACAAAGGGATTGGGTCAGAGAGAGAAAGAAAGAGGGTAATGAGAGGGTGGTAGGGTTCTTATATGAGAGGCTAAAAGGAGAAGAGAGACATTCACGTGATTACAAATTTCATTTTCACAGACACAAATAAAAACAAAATGAAGAAAAAGACAAGAATGTTACTACTCCAAACACACTACGATAATACAAACAACAATGCCCTATCTGTTGTTTTTCAGTCCTTACGTTTATTTATATATACACTCATCACATGAATCTCACTCGTAAATTATTATTTTATTCTTTCTTTTCCCTAAAAAGGTTTGTTTTTATTATTTTATTTTATCATTATCATAAGTCTAGAAGCAACGTATGCGAAACGCGGTGTAATTCTCTTATTAGACAATAATTAGTATTTTTTAAAAATATTTAAAGATTTCAACGGATTTTTTACTTTTTTCTGCTAAAGATGTTTTTGCTGCCGTAAAAAGTTATTAATTAATCCATACCTTTGGTTGAATTCTCGTATTAAATATTGGATTTTTTTTCTTATTATATTCTTTATTCTTATTTTGTTGGGTACCATATTCTACATTTTACAATTATTTTTTAATATATATATATATATATATATATATATATATATATATATATATATATATATATATATATATAATTTTAATATTTTAATAAAAAGTTTTGAATAATAAATTTTATTGTATAATTTATCAAAAATAAATAATTTTTAATGTATTTTTTACCATAAATTGAACATTTGAATAAAAAATTATAACTTAAAAGTAAAATTTCAACATTGATATATCAATCAAAAGAAAAAATGTGAATTAATTAAAAGAAATAAAAAATTGTAAAAAATGAGAGTTATTCAATGTATTTGGATATTCTTTTTTCAAAAATCTATTGGATCCGATTTTGAATTCATTTTTATAAAACTAAATAAAACCACTACATATATTTTAATATTTAGTTTTTTGTATGATATATTTCCAATAATATATTATTTTTAAAATTTTATTTTACTAATAATTATTTTATTTTATTTTATTTTATATCTTTTAAAGATAACCTGATCAAAGTAATTTCATAATGATAATTTAAATAAATTATATAGATTATATTACATCAATTTTCGCTTTCTTTTTTTTAATATTTATAATAATATAGTTTTTAAGATTTATAATTTGAATATAAAAAATTGACCTAAATAAAATTTTATATTATTCTCTTATTCCAAGCTCTCATTATACCACTAAACACATTTGAAATAGTTGTAGCATAATCAAGCTTAAGCATCCAACACAGACCAATAATCAACTAGAGATTCAATCATTTGAGTGCTAGTGATGTTGCTTAGCCAAGTCCAAAGATATTTGCCATAGGTAGAGTCAAAGAAAATGTGGCTTCAGAATTATGCATGACTCATACAAAGACTGCAGATGGAAGACATATGCATACCCCTGAAGGAAAGTTGCTTCAGTTGGTAATTTACCATGCACGAGCCTCCAAAATAGAAGAAAGGTACAATGAGGAATGACTTCGTTCGAAATTTTCTTGCTCCAATGAATGAGATGGGAAAATCTTGATTGATGCATATAAGACTTCTTTTGACTGAGATACCCATCGATTGCATGAAATCAAACTAACATATCCTCTCTATCCCTAGCAATGGTCACATTCTAAGTCAGAGAGTGAAGGCTAGGGAAATCAACCAGCAGGTTAGGGAAATACTGGATTGTGGTCATGAATAAAAGATATAAGCATAAACCTTAGGTTGCCTTGAGTTCTCACAAGATTGGAATAAATGTTTTCCAGAAAGACGAGGAAGAAGAAGAGGAGAAGAAAAGAGATAGATGCTGAATTGTAGAAAATTAGGATTTTGTCCGAGTGAAATTGTTATGGTTACATCACACAATGCTTTTTATATAGGAAACTAAAGTTCATATCCAAAACTTATACAAATCGACTCAAGTCCAAAACATATAAAATGCAAAGTACAAAATTAAAATTTACATTTAGACATACGAACTATATGTGTATTCAACTCAGTCAAATACAACTGACTTCTACACCTTGACTGGCTACTTCGACATAGTCGAATGATAGCTTTCTACATAACATCAAAGTACAACTTCTAACACACACCCTAATTCATGTTCTCAAGACTTCTCATCCTGGTGCTTCTCTTCAACTCGTCAAATCTGACTTTCTTCAGGGGTTTGGTGAGTATGTCAGCTAGTTGCCATTTTATCTTGCAATGCCGAAGTTCAAGTTTTTCTTTGTTAACTTGATCCCTCGGAAAATGATACCTCATTTCTATGTGGGTACTTCGACCATGGCACACTAAATGGTTCTCCAGGTCAATAGCTGACTTGTTATCGATAAATAACTTCATTTTCCTAGGTTCCATCTTGAGTTCTTCAAGCAACATCTCTATCCATGTTGCATGTGATACAACCACATATTCAACTTAACGAGATGACAAAGATGCAATGCTTTGTTTCCTTAAGCTCCATGAGATTGGAGTGCCTTCTATCATGAATATGTAGCCTGTAGTACTGTTATTCTTCTCATCTTGATCTCCATTGAAATCTGAATTAGTGTAGCCACATACCTCTGCATTTGTGTTGGTCTTCTTCCGTCTTGGCATCAGCACACCATGATCAATCGTACCTTTGATGTATCTTAACCCTCTCTTAGTTGCAGTGAGATGACATTCTTGGGGTCTCTCCATGAATCCGCTCAATAGTCCGAAACTTTGGCAGGTATCTGGTCTGGTATTGCAAAGATAAGTCAAGGATCCAATCATTTGTTTGTATAATGTCTCACTTAAAAATTCATCATATGTTTCCTTCTTCAACATTGCTCTAGTTTCTAATCACGTAGTAGCTGCATTACAGTTACTCATCTTGAACCTCTTTAAGATATCTTGGGCATACATCTTTTGGTGCAAGAGCACTCTTTCACATGTGTCTTTGAACTCCATCCCTAAGAAATATGACAAATCATCTACATACAGACATATGATAATTCCAATGACTTTGTCCATATCATTGACATGCACTACATGTTCAGAGACACACTTTGTGATCCTTCTTTGATCACAAAGCTATTTATTCTCTTATTTCAAGCTCTTGGGGTTTGCTTTAAACCATAGGGAATTTTCCTCATTCTGTACACTTTTGACCCATGCCCTTTGATTTCGAATCCTAGTGGTTGACTAGCATAGACTTCTTATTCCAAAGGTCCATTTATAAATGTTGATTTTACAACCAACTGATGTATCTTCCATCCTATGTATGCTCTGTCGACACAATAATTATAATGGTTTCTAGCCTTCTCACAGGTGCATACACTTCGCCGAAATCAATACTAGGTTTTTGCAAAATACCCCTCACCACTACTATTTCCTCATGCTTGGAAATTTCACCGTTCGGCCTTCGTTTCTAGCCTCGACACATGTGTATACACTTCGCCGAAATCAATACTAGGTTCTTGATTGACTCTTCGACAAGCTCTTAGGTCTTGTTCTTCTTGATTGCCTTGAGTTCTTATTTCATGGTTGTAATAAATTCAAATCACTCATGGCTTGATCCAAATTAATTGATTATGCTTTAGCCATCATCATATCTTCTTCTATTAAGTCACCATCTGCATGGACCGTTTGATCTAGAAATCTCTCATATCCAACTAGTCTTGTCGACTCAGTTCTTGCTTTAGTCAATCTCCTAACATTCTACTCGGGTGGTTATTCGTTTCGATTGGTTAGGACTTTAGTTTGTTGATCTTCTTCAAACACAGTTGTAATTGTATCTGACTCTATCAAACGGACCCATGAATCCAACTGCACCCTTTGCTTTCACCCATTAGAACATCTCGATTGATCACAAGTTTATCATCATTTGGTGAATACAACTCGTATGCACCATTCGAATGATAACCTATGACCACCATAGTCTGAGTTTGATCATCTAATTTCTTCCTCAATTGTTCAAGTACATGCCCGAAGCACATTGATCCAAACACTCTAAGATGACTAGAATTCGACTTTACACTTGTCCAAGCCTCATAAGGAGTCCTTTCGACCATCTTCTTGGTTGGACATCTGTTTAGAATGTATACTGCTGTCGGAGTTGCTTCACCCCAAAATATCTTTGGCATATCTTTAGCTTTCAACATGCTCCTAGACATATTCAGTATACTTTGATTATTTCTCTCAGCTATGACATTATGCCGAGGTGTATAAGTTGCAATAACCTCATACTTTATACCTTTCTCATTGCAAAATCTAGCAAATTCTCGAGAGGTGTATTCACCACCACCACCAGTTCTTAATTTCTTTAACTTGCATTCACTTTTCTTCTCGACATTCAATTTAAACTTCTTGAACTTTGTGAATACGTCACTCTTCTTTTTAATAAGGTAAATTCATATATATCTGGTGAATTCATCTATGAAAGTTAGGAAATATCAGTTACCTACATCCGACCTTACTTCAAGTGGTATACATACATCAAATTGAACTAGCTCCAACTTTTCCTTCAACCTCATGGGTAAATCGTGTTAAATCCTTTCCTAGCCTTCTTTGCTTTACAACATTTCTCACATACCTGACTTGGTTCCTTCACCTGAGGTAAGCCATGCACCATCTTCTTATGGTTGAGCATACCTAAATTTTTTAAGTTTAGGTGTCGATACCTATGATTCCATATCCATTTCTTGTCTTCTTATGTTGTCGAAGTAAGACATTTGTGATCAATTGGGTTGATCTCTACTTTGAAGGTCTTGTTGTCTGCCAATGGTGCCTTCAGAATCAACCTTCCATCACCATGATACACCTTCATCTGATTATTTTCTAGATTCATGTTGTACCTTTTTACAAGTAATTGACCTACACTTATCAAGTTACTTGTCATCAAAGGTACATATAAAACATCAGTCATGCTATCTTTTAGACCATTCTTTATTATAACAGAGATATCTCATTTTCCACCTGATATGATGTGCTTTCCATCTGCAAACTTTATCACTTTCTCAACTAATTCATCTAGCTTGGTGAACTAATTTTTATTACCAGTCATGTGGTTACTGCATCCTGAATCCAGGTACCACATGTCGGTTTGCTCAGTGTTCGATTGAGTGTTGGCCATGAGTAACACATCATCTGAATCATTATCTTCAGTGTGTGCATACTGCACTTCATCCCTATCTTTTGCTTGTGCTTCCTTCTTTCTTCGACAGTCTCGAGCATAATGGCCAAATCCTTGACAGTTGTAACACTGCACCTACTTCATGTCAACTTTCTTCCCAAAATACTTGTTGCTCATGCCTTTCTTGATCGAATCAAAGTAATTCTTTGAGTTCTTGCATGACTTCTCATCATTAACAAAATGATTTCCCTGCTTCGCCTTCTCTTCCCATATTTCTTAATGAATCTTGCTTGTAGTGTCTATTCAGCTACCTTCTCCCTTTGTGAGTTCCTCTGCTCCAGCCTCATCTCACGAGCCTCTAATGAAGCTTAAACTTCTTTCAACTTCATCTCAGCTAGGTTCTTGGACTCTTTAACTGACACTACAATGTAATCAGAATTCACATTCAGAGATCTTAACACTTTCTCAATCTTCTGAAAATCATTGACGGATTAACCATATGTCTTCATCTGGTTTATGAACAACGCCACACATGAAAGGTATTTCTAGACTAATTCATCTTCCTTCATCTAAGTCATTTCAATTTTTTTTCTCAACGTTTACAACTTCACCCTTTTGCATTTTTTCATCTCCACCATACAAGTTATTTAACTTGTCCCACACTCCTTTGGTCATTTCTTATTCAATTATTTTCTCAAACAGAATAGAGTTCACCCACTAGTGAATAAAGAACAAACCTTTTCCATCTTTCTTTCTCCGTTCCTTGTGTGCAGCTTACTGACCATCATCTGCATTCACTTCCAATGTCAGTCTTCTTATTAAATAGATTTTTGAAATATTGCTCAATATGATTTTCCATAATTTCTTTGTTAGTGATAATATTATCATTGATGTTCAAAGCAGATATCAAGTTAGTTTTCCTTCTTATTTTATCATATATATGAAAAAAATTAGTATTTCTATCCCCAAATAAATGTCAAATCAATCTAGACTTCTCTTTCCAAAACTCTTCTTCCCGATTGAGGGCCACTTCCAGATCATCAATTTTAGCCTTCAATTATTTAGCCTGCAAAACATCATTATACCTAATGGACTCAATCTCATATTGCAATAAGAACTTTTTCAGCTTCAATGACCTTGGTTTTCACACTACCAAAGTTAGTTTTAATCCAAACTTTTAAATTAACTTTGAGAATTCTCAACTTCCTGTATAGGATGTACAGATGACAACCAGGGTTTTTGTTCCAACAAGACTACTTGATAACATCAATGCATTTCTCATGGTGGGACCGTATTTTAATAAACTTAAATTGAGACATAAATCTTACCTCCTCTAAGTTACAAGATAACAAAATGGGATAATGGTTATATTTCATTTTGGTAAGAGTGTTGTAAACCATAATGGAACAAGCATAAGTAAAATCAACTTTACAAACCACCCTATCTAAACTTTTTTCAGTTAACTACCTACCCTTCCTACCATTGTTCCAGGTATACTTATTGCGCATAGTAAGGAGATGAATATAGTGATTAGAATCATACCAATTGAAAAAATCATTCATATGATAATTACCTTTATATCACCAATACTAATTATAGCATTAAAATCACTTATAAAACACCAAAGTGTGTTAGGAATAGGGGTATTGAGATTGTGCCATAAATGTCTTTTGTGCATATATCAAGTTGAAGCATACATGACAAAAAAGCCTAAAGTGATGTTTTGAATTTTCACGGTAAAATAAACCTATTGATCATCACAGTTAATTATCAAGGATTAAGATTTGATAAGGGGTTAAACCTTTTATTGAAAGCAAAAGGTTTGTGGTCCAGATTATGAATCCAATTTTGAGGATAATTGGAAAAGTTCATCCAAGGTTCAACAACGAACACCAACTCATGATTGTTAGCTTTAAGCAGTCTCCTAAGGGCAAGCCTAGAGGAGCTTTTCGCCACACCTCTAATGTTCGAAAATAGGCTCTTTATAAATACATTTTGGGATGACTATATTTAGATTTAGTTTTTCTAGTGGATTTTGATTTTTTGTTTCTTCTTCTTGAAGTAACCACCTAAAATTCCTTTTCAGGAATGTAGTTAATGCTCTGATCATCATCTTTCATCATTTCAGCCATGTTTTTCCAAGACTTCTCTAAAAAATCTTTCACACGTTCCTTCTAAAAAGCAACAATGGATTGGGTTTCAGGAACAACCTCCTCCATTTGAGTAGCCTCAATGAACTTACTCTCTTAGCTTCCATATGTTTCTCTTATTTGTATAGTGCCTCCTTGATCAAATACATTGTTGTTGTCCTCTTTGTTGACTTATGTTGTGTCTATGATTGGATATTTCACTAAGTTTTCTTGAGTGGCCTCGAAAACTGTGTTCATTTCATCATTTATACCAGTTTCCTTCCCCACCGAAACATAAATAACCTTAGCCTATTTCTAAACTATTTCCTTCTCCTTACCTTGAGATTCTTTCTTCCTTTTGTAGATAACTAATGAGTGAACAATACAATAGGGAAAAGAGCAAAAGTCATGGACCTTTTCATATTCGACGTCCACAAAGAATGTGAAACCAACTTTTTCTACTAAAATTTTATAGTTGAATTCTTTTATTAAACTCATATCTATCATAACTTTCACAACGTGTCAGAGAGGTCGTTTAGATGAGGATTTGTTGGAAGCTGGATCAATCCAAACAGAAGTTCTTACATTGCTAGAAATAACAAAGATAATGCGTTGTCTCTAATATTCTTTGGAGAGGTCATGGATTTGAAATCTGAATCCAAACTTGAGCCGAAGTTTTTCTAAGAGTAGATGGAACAAAATCCTTAAATTAATGAAATAATCTAAGGACATTCCGTGATAACGTCAAGATATTAACCAAACTAACTCTTTAAACCAAAAAAAAATCAAAAATTCTTTTTCCCAAAAAAGTAACACTATAGTGGGTCACATTTCCATAAATTAAACAAATAAATATACAAACAAATAAAGACTATCGTTGTTTATCGGAGTATCTGCTGTATGTTTCATCTTTTTATCTCAAAAATTAAGATTTTTTTATTATGGATTCCACATATTTTGTAAATATTTGACTATAGAAGAATACAAGTTAGGTATAGGGAAAACATGTGTATTTATAAAAAATATATAAACATCAACAAAAATTAGGTATGATAAAAATAAATATTTAATCATAATCATCAATAAATAGTTTTGTTTTCACTTTAATCAATTAAAAATAGTAATCTATTTCACGTAAGTATATAACATATAAATATTAGCATACTATATTTTGAATAATAAATTGAAAAGTAGATATAAAATATAGAATGGAAGTTCTATTTTTTATTATTAATTATATGATTAAACTTGAGATATGATATTTTAGTGTTAACAGCTAAGCATTGTAATCTCATAGTGCAGACTTCAAATTGTTTTAGAGACGATTGTAATTTTCTATTTTTTAGTCAACTATTTTTTTTATATCTGTGTTCTCTTTGTTTTCTTAATCGTTCTGTGTCCTATATCTAGTACATCTTGTAGCTATCACATTCACCATTTTGTTTATCTGAAATATATATATATATATATATATATATATATATATATATATATATATATATATATATATATATATATATATATATATATATATATATATATATATATATATATATATATATATATATATATATATATAAAATATCAATTTATTTCATAAAGTGTTCCCTCTCCTCAACTTTTCATGGTTTTTTATGAAGTATGTAATTTATTTTAATAAATTATTTGGTATTTAAGAAATATTTTATTTATTTTTAATTTTTTATTTAGTTTAATTTTTTTTATCATTTTCCTTTTATAAAAAAAATATATTTTATTGATTAAAGTAATATCAATGTCTATTTTTCAATTATTTCCAAAATAATTTGAATTACAAGATTAAACTTTATCATCTAAGCGAGAGGCTCGACTTTTTATCCAATTTAGTTATTACTTAAGATATTTTATTGTTTCATAACACACATATTCTTTCTATACTATTTATTTTCATATTTTCTCTTACAAATCATGTTCTTTTGTAATCATTTTTTCTTTTTACACATTTATTTTTCTTTTCTTTATCTTTTTGTATTTTAAAAAGTCAATTTATCTCAATTTTTTATGAGGTAAATATAGCTGTAATTTATTTTAAAACATTATTTGGCATTTAAGAAATTTTATTTATTTATTTATTTAGGATTTTTTATTTTAATAGAATATTAATTTTGATTTAGTTTAATTTTTTGTATCACTTTTCCTTTAATAAAAAAATAAAAGAGAAGAAACTTTTTATTGATTAAAGTGATACCAATGTCTATTTTTCAATTGTTTCCAAAATAAATTGAAATAAAAGATTAACTATTAACATCTAAGCTAGAGGCTCAATTTTTTTATCCAATTTAATTATTACTTCAAATATTTTATTGTTTCATAAAACACACATATTATTTCCTATACTATTTCCTTTCAGTTTTTCTCTTATCAAATTTATACACAAATCATGTTCTTTTGTAATCATTTTCTCTTTTTTCATATTTATTTTTCTTTTCTCTATCTTTTCTACATCAACCAACGAGCAACCAAATAAAGGGTAAACAATGAAGGATTAAATTGTTCCTATTTTTTTCTTTTCAAACACTAAAAGTTAGTTTCATATTTCTCATAACTAAATTGAGAATCTTTATTTCTTTAGAGCCTAAAATTTATTTTAATTTTAATTATATATAAAAATGAAAAATAGGAAAATTTTATATATACTTTAAATAATTTCTTATAGACGAGTAAATATGCTTCTTCTTTTTCCTTCAATAGAGTGTATGTATTATGTATTATATAAAGGTTGACAACTGTAAAAACTTTTTTTTTTATAATTGGTATAGATTAAGTCAATTTTTAAATATCCATTATAAATTATTTTTTAAAAATTACAACATTAATATATTATTTATATGATTTTAAATAATTGAATTATGGTAAAAAAAAATTAAAATTTATATTTTGAATTCTTTGTTTTGGGACAATATACTATAATTATTTATTTGAATATTTAAAATTAGTAAATTTCTATTTTATTTATTATAATTTTTTAATTTTTAATTTATATTTCTTTAAGGCTTTATTTTAATATTTAATTTGTTTGTTTATGGAATTGTTCAATTTCAAGGTTGATTGTAGTGCCGCAATGTTAACAAATTTGAAGAGAACTGTTCCTAGGAAAAAAATTAGACATTTAAATGTATAATTAAGTTATAATTCATAAAGGAGATATAATATAAGTTTAGTGTGTTGTTCACCTAAGTTTTATTTGTGACTTTGGAGGAAGGGAAGAGAGAGTTTTGGAGGGAGAGTAGTGAATGAAAAAAATATATTATTTTGTAATTTTTAAAAGAATGAATTAATTTGTATAGAATAATAAACAAAGGTTTATAATTAATATATTTTTATTAATTAAACAATTATAAAAATAAATACTAAATTTCAAAAATTGACATAAAATTTTTAAATTCTAATCTTCTAAAATTCTTCTTCAATACAATTTTTAAAATCCTCATAAAATGTAGAAATTCAAAAATTATATTGCAAAAGAATTTTAAAAGATTTAGATCAAATTTTTAATTTTATTTTTTATTATATCTTTTATAAGTATTATAAATATATTAATCATATGTAACCTTTAAAAAAACAAATTATAATTTTTTTTTCCACCTCTCTATGTCTCTCACTAAAACTCTCCCTTCCCTTCGACTAAAACAATCAAACATAACTTTTAGGAATTTTTAATATTGATTGTAGACTACATATTTTCTTAGATAGATAGACAGAGAGAGCACAATAATTTATGTGTCATATAACAGAGATACCAAGATTGCCCGAGAACAACAGCAAAAAATACAAGAAGTGAGTAAAGGGCATTCAGAAAATAAAAGAAAAAAGAAAAAGAAAAGAGAACATCACTAGCACCAAGAGAGAAGAGAAAGTTATTAGAAAATTAATAAGTAGGACTAAGCCATCCAACACACTACCAACACAAATTCACATAGCAGGCGAAAACACACCTCAAGCTACTAATGACTTATGCACATGACGGGATCTTTCTGCCACTCATAGTAAGAACAATAGTACCCAAAAGATCTGTCAAGATACCACTTTCAAGACAAAAAAATGTATTGATCGAACAACTCTTCCACATTTACCAGTTTCTGAGAAAAGATAACATAATTCTAAGATTTGCAAATGAACCAGATGACGACATGCTAAATAATTATCGACCCAGATCTACGACTATGGTGAACCACTAACCCATTAACCAAATCCCACACCATAGACAATAACCTAGATAAAACAACATACCAACCAAGCCACCCAAACACTTTATAGCATAGACACCCTGACACCTCACAAATCAAAAAGAATTAAGAAGTAAATTCAACCCCCTCATAACAAAAAAGGAAGAAGCACCCTTATAGGTCCAAGATTACCCCACGTCTAAACAAATTACCCCTAGTAGGGATCTCATCCTCCAATAGTTGTCAAAAAAATATCACCACTTTAAGTGAAGTCAAACCCTTCCAGATGAGGGGCAATGACAAATTGGTACTTAAAGCAAAATTACCAAGAGATAATACGTGGAGGTGACCAAATAAACACAATCGTTACTATGGCCCCACCATCATAGATCTTTCTCAAGGGAAAATGGTGCCTTGGAGAAGCTGAAGAAGATCATCGAACAAGAGCTCTTCCCAAACAAAGAACCCTTTCCTCTACTAGAAATTCCAAATCAGACAACCACTAACTTGAAGACCTGTCTCCCTGTTTACGCTGAAATTTGGTAAGCAACCACTAGTCACATATTTAAAGGTTTCTTGCGGGATCAACTAGAGAATCCTAGGACACAGTGCTAAAAAATTGCACTTTTATAGTGTTGGTTAAGAAAAGGCTAATTTCTACGTGGTCGAAATAGTTGTAGAAATATGTAAAAGTATGACTTCGACAATAATAAAAAAAGAGTTTCGTATGAACAAAAATAAAGTCACAATGCACGTAAAATAAATATGTAAGCAACTGGGCAAGAAATCATAAAAGGAATTGAAAACTTTACATTGAAATAAATGTGGTGTTTCAGAATTCATACATTCTCTCAGTAAAACTCTTTTCTCTAACACTGGTACTTTAAGTATATGTGAGATTTTGTAATGAAAATAAATTAACACCCTTAATTCAAACACTAGAAACTCTATTTATACTAATATGAAATAACTACTTTCCAATGTTCCATTCTTCAGCTATAGCCACAGTGACTTCTGCATGCATTTCGCCCCCGCATTCCCTCCATGTGTCTTCAGGATAAAACTAAGAAGTAGTTAATGATTTTTAAGCATAACACTTTTGCACGCTCAGGTAACCGTCCCTTCGATGTGATTGTTGTTGTCGAAATGTTGTTGTCGAAATATCTTCCAAACCCACTCAAAACAATATTGTCCCATTTTTTCTATTTGAGACTTCAACAATTTACACATCACCAAAACATTTAAATGCCATTGACATGTGCCCATGCTGATATTTTCCCTTATGTCAAAAATTTTAGCTAACAAATTGTCCCCCAGAAAGGTCTCTTTCGACGAACAGGAGATATGGGTGTTTTTTACTTTCTCAAAATACTATTCAGCTAGTGGGTTGATGTCATGGGCATCATGACCTTTCCATCATCAGTTACCTCGAAAGCGTGAGTTTTCCACAAATTCATAACTTCCATCATCATGGTTGCGCCTTCGTAGGGTGACAAGGCTAAGTGTATCAGATATTTTTCGATCCCTCCTCTCAGGAGATGACATGTGCCAACCCACTTCGCGCCATTTGTCAAACACAAGAACTGAAAGGTTTTTCTCTTTCACTATAAATACTTTTTCTTCCATTTTTCTTCTCTTTTCTTCCACTGTCTCCCGAATTTCTCCTATATAAATTTTTCTTTCTAGTTACCAGAAAACTCACAAACTCAAAACAAGGGCCTCCAATACAAAGACCAGCAAAGCCACCAAAGAGTCTCTCCCGCTAGCTCACATACTTTCTTCTGCAAATGTCGTTGGTGTTGTACCCAAAATTTGCTCTCACATTTTTATCTTTTCATCCAACCCTTAACTTGAGGATCATCTACATACCCTCATGCTTCATACATATGTATCAATCATTCATTCATATCTAGTGATTGATTAGTGTGGATTCAAAGTTATTGGCTTATAGAACTAGGGCTTTGGAGTGGATGAAATCCTAGAGGCTCAGCTTGGGTGTTCATCTGGTGGTAGGGGATGAAACCCTTCATATATTCGTGTATACCATTTTTACTCTTGGGTTCATATTTCATCCCTTTTTGGAGTTCAAATAACATTATCCTTTGGTTTAGACCATACCTTTATCACAACTTTTTTTCATCTCCTACCACTAGTTCTATGTGTAGGAGAATTGCCATCCAAGGCGCAGCGGAATTTAAAAATTTCTCCATTTAGTGATCCTTACGAATGAGCATGATCAGTGATAGAATCGTTACCTCTTGTGGCGATTCAAACCTTTGGTGCAGATCTCTGATAATGATCAAAACCTTTGATACAGATCCACGGGGCGATCAAGAACGTTGAATAATGACAACGTCTCTACTCAGTCCACACGAACGGATTCCTTCAATCGCAGTGCTAGCTGTTATGAATGAAGGCTTTGAGTGAGAGAAAGAGGGAAACAAAATTCCAAGTCTCTACTTGAATTTCTGTCTGAGTGGATTGGAGTGACAATGCTTCTACCCAAGGGGTTCTATTTATAGAACCACTTGTGTGGGCTTCAAGCTAAAAAGCCCACTTAAGTGTATTTTGGCCCATATCTTATAATATGCCCAAAATCACTTAAGTATTTGGTACCTTACCATATTTCGTCTCCCACTTAAGTGTACCGTACCTTACGGTGTTCCTTAGTTACTCTATCTCTCATCAATCCGTCCTTTGTGTGTGACCCTATAGGTTTTTGCGGCGTTTGCAATTATATTAAATCACGCATTTAACATAATAAACAGTGAGCGGTATCTAGCAACACATCACTGCTACCCAAGTCACGAAAATGTCATGTGATCTGGCAAAACCTCCTGTGATAATAATTATGTGTATAATTACCCCTTTGCCCTTATGTCTATATTGAACACAAGGTATAGACCGTGTCACCCTTGTCCAGTTCAATATTGGGCCCATAGACATTTATCCTGTTACGCAGGATTGGTAAATTCCATCTAGGACACTCATGTCCCTCAGCATGCTTCGTGGAGTACCCATCAACTGTCTTTATGGTCATCCAGTTACGGACAACGTTGGATCAGCAATAAAGCACTCAACTCTACATCTAGGATCCATAGTGGTTTCAGGTCGAAGAGTGGTATACACTATTATCACCATGAGAATAACTTATGACACTTTGCATAACTTTCTATATAGTATTCTCATAGCGGGTCAATCCGGTATAAATATTACTCCTAATATTCATACCTATGTTTAAGACTTGATAACTCTTTATCCATGATCCATGAGATGTGATCATCAGTCTACAAACATAATAGTCTTAATGCTTTAATGTTATCCCACTTCACATTAAAGCTCGACTACGGATACTTTAAGAACAGTGCCCTTATGTTTAATGTGTTCTCATGATTAAGTCACACTTAATACATTAAACGGACTATCTATTCTAGGGACTTTATTAATCAACCATAATAAAGAAAATGCCTTTTATTATTAATAAATAATTCGATACAAGTACCAAAATTATTGGCCTCTAGGGCTTACACCAACACTATGAACTACGGAGCTCTGAATTTCTTATTGCACTATAAGGATACATAGGCATGAGGGCCTTAATCCTCACCAAACTTTTTATCTATTATTTCCTTTTCTTTATTCTTCCGCGAGTAAACTTCAAATATAACACCTACTCGAGCTAGAACAATCAAAGCGGTTCCTGTTAAGTACAACAGATGTTAGGATGCTAATACCTTCCCCTTGCATAACTGACTTCCTTATCCAGCTTCTCTTTCCCCCGGGATTTTATCGATGTTTTTCCTTTCCTTCAGGAATAAATGAAGTTTGATGACGACTCTGTTGTATGTCCGAGCGTGTGATGCGTTCGGGTATATTTCTGCTAGCTTCAGTTATGATGGATGATTAGGGCATATGGATATGCAGATGAAATAAGCCAGAGGCTAGATGAAATAAAAAAAGTATGGAAAGTTTTGGGGTATGACAAATGGGGAGAGAAAATATGCTGAATTATTGAGACAAACTAAAATGGTCATATGGGATGAGGCACTAATGGCTCATAAATACACTTTTAGAACCATTGATCGTACCCTTAAAGATGTCATGAGCGAAAAAAAGCAAGACAACATCAATTTTTAGAGGCAAGTTAATTGTTTTTAGGGGGAGACTTTCGTCAAATACTTCTTATCACCCCACGTGGTTCTCAATCATACATTGTTCATGCTTCCCTTAATTCATCTTGCATATGGGACCACTGTGAAGTATTAACACTAACAAAGGATATGAGACTTCATAATGGTTCCCTTGGTACCAATACATAAGAAGTTGAACAATTTCCTAAATAAATTCTTAAACTGTGTGAGGGTAAACTTTATGAATTATTGATTGCAAGATCATACTAACCAATGGCAACTATTGTTCAAATTAAATATTCTATTCTACTCAATAATTACATGAATGTCAATTTCCTTGAGGCAAAAGCAACTTTAACTTCAATTATTGAGGTTGTTGATGAAATCAATGAATATGTCTTGGGTCTTATTCTTGGTAGATCACTACTCTAAAACTTATTTCATATACACTTCTACTTACATTTTATTATCCTAATCAAACACAAGAATTATTAATTACAAATTTCAAATAATAATTTTCAAATAAATAATATATGCAGATGATGAAAAAGTTTTTGCGAGTTCAAATTCAGTTGATAAATCTGATGTAAGCGATCCCTCAAACTATGAAGTCATAACACCGAAATTTCTTAATTCGTTGAGGACATCATGCTTACCAAATAACATCATCAAATTGAAAGTTGGAACTTCAATCATACTTATGAGAAACTTGGACCAATCTAAAGGGATGTGTAATGGTACAAGGTTAATAGTCACCAAACTTGTTGATCACATATTGGAAGAAAAAATAATGTCTGGAAAACACAACAGAAATGTCATTTATATTCCCAGAATGACAACCTCCTCTTCACAGTCACCATGGCCATTTAAATTTTCAAGAAGATGGTTTTTGGTTATTATTTCTTACACAATCACTAGAACAAACAAGACCTTAGACAGCGCTTTTTTTAGCCTTAGACAGCGCTTTAAAGCGTTGTCTAAACCTCCGCTGCTAAAGGTTTAGACAGTGCTTTTTTAAATCTTAAAAGCGCTGTCTAAGCCCCCCCCCCCCCCTTAGACAGCGCTTTGGCCAAAAGCGCTTTATAAGACCCTCTTATTTTAAATTTTTTAGGTATACCTTAGACAGCGCTTTTGAAAAGCGCTGTCTAAGCCCCACCCCTTAGACAGCGCTTTGGCCAAAAGCGCTTTCTAAGACCCTCCTATTTTAATTTTTTTAGGTATACCTTAGACAGCGCTTTTCAAAAAGCGCTGTCTAAGCCCCCCCCCCCCCCCCCCCTTAGACAGCGCTTTTTCCTAAAGCGCTTTCTAATCCCCCCCTTAGACAGCGCTTTTTACAAAAGCGCTGTCTAAGGTATACGAAAATTTTTGAAGCTTTTGTTTTAAACCACATTTTTTCCAGGTTTATAAACCAGAATTTCTACCTGTTTTCAACCAGATTTTGACAGACAATTATCACATTTTATATATGCCATTTTGGCATTTTTTCTACCAATTTTTGGCTAACAAATATATATATATACCAATTCAAACCAATTTTGCCTTAAATGTATCAAAATATATACAAATTTATGTACACATTTACAAGTCATTACATATACTACAAATGTACACATTAATTACACAAATTTATGAACAAACATTGAGCTCTAACATGAATTGACACCACTCCTCTTTGATTTCGTCCACTTGATCCTTTGTATAAAATGCACACTTGAATTCCTCAAAGTACTACATAATAATATAACATATTTTGAATTAATTCCAACTATTTAATTATATGAGATATGTGTAAATATAAAAATAACTCATAAGTTAGAAATACATACATCGGTGGGAATCTTTAATTGGCCCAAAGCAAGAGTATCTCGCATAAACCTCAACATGAAATACCCGCAATCTATTTGATTACGTTGTTGAGGACACTACATATGAAAAAAAAATATGGATTATAAATCCTAAGTTTTATCAAGTGTCATCACTAATATAATAAAAAATATGGTAATTAAAAATATACCGCCACTTTAATCCATGTAATGGAGTTGGCGCCCCTCCTTGAGGTTTGGATAACTCGTTGGGCCCGAAAAGCTTGTAGGACGCTAATAAAATAAAAATGAAGCAATTAGAACAATTCACATAAACTAAGAAAAATTTTGAACATTCTCACTTACGTGTCAATTAGGACCTTCATATCCGGGTATGTTGTCCAATCATTTCCTAACGAGTCAAGATAATACACAATTTCTCGGATAGGATTGATTGCGAGCAACAACCAATGTCCACTGTAATGATTAGGCAAATGTTAGATGGTAACTTGGAAAATAATTATAATAGATGAATTTAGAATGAAATGCTAACCCGATATTAAACGGTATAAAAAACAACTTCTCCGCATCTTTATTGTCCATGAGGATCCGAAGAACGTACTCCGTCACGGTATCCGGTCTATTTAAGATTAAAACTAAGTTGACGGTCGCGGGTGCTAAGAATCCGAATGACACGTCCAAACCATTGGGGCGCATCAATTTGTCATACAAAAACCTAATATAAAAACATCATTAACACCTCTTTTGAAACATAAAGTAAACCGGATTAACATAAAGTAAACATCATTAACATAAGTTGTTTAATTAATAAAACAAAGTAGACGGGATTTACCTAATATATGTATTGACAACGTTGACGCCGATTTCTTCATGACTAAAAACTTGCATGAAGTCTTCATTACCAATCATTTGGTCGTAATCAAAGCCGAAAATCCCTACCTCCATATGTAGGGTCCGAACACCTCCGGTCGGTATATCGGTCATCTCTAGAAATGTCCTGAGGCACGACCTATACTTGGTGGTAGTTTTTTTCCTAGCTACGGTCTTCTTAGCACCAGAACTTTTTACCCGTGCGGAGGCGTTGCTAACCTCCTTTTTTTGTTGTGCGGAGGCATTGCTAACCTCATTTTCTTGAAGCTACATGTCATATAAATAGTTAGATCAAATTAAGAATGTAACAACTTCCATGAATATATGTCATATAATTGTATATTACCTCTTTTCTTGAAACCGTGGACTCGGTATGCCGTGGAATCGCATTATCTTTTGATTTGGATTTTGTGGGAGTCTATTTAACATAACCAAGGAAAATATGTAAGTAAAATTTTAAGCATAAATTTTAAACTTTGAATATACACATTAAAGTTAACATAAGTTTTAAGCATACCTCATATCCTACGCATATGAGGTTTGTCGGCCATGCAACAAACGAACCTACTGCTTCGTGCACCGTTGTTGCATCCGAATCATCGCTAGGATATGGTAATGCTGCATTCGGCTCAACTGCAATATCAACTGATACCTTCAAACATCCAGCAGGGAGCTCTCTAGTGTGGAGTAATACTCCGCTAACGTTATGCACTTTTCCCTTGCCAACCATCCGATAGTATGGTGACGACAAATACAGCTGACAATGGGAAATGCCCTAAAACCAATAATAACAAGAAATCGTTAATGTGTATATATGTCAAATACATAATTTAAGCAAATAGTTCAATTTAAGACAATTATATGTAATTACCTCTGGAATGTTCGGCTGAAAGGTACAGTTGATACTGTTTTTGTCCGAAGCATCTCTGTATACTGTTGAGGCGCTAGCCTCTCTTTCTCTCCTCAATGCATCAAGCTCAGCTTGCATGGCTTCCAATCTTGCATGAAGCTCCCGATTACTAGGAGCCTTTCCTTTTTTAATACTCAGGGAGGTCGGAGTGACTCCAAATCCCTTACCCCTCACCCGACCAGAATACTCAGGGACATCTAATGCCCGACTAAGTATGCCCTTAGTATCATCGGGAGATAAAGACTGAGATAGCTCCTCCTGAAAAATCAGATGAATACCGTATACTTGTCAAATATTTGTGTATAAAAATGTTATT
Source organism: Lathyrus oleraceus (assembly GCF_024323335.1). NCBI lineage: Eukaryota > Viridiplantae > Streptophyta > Magnoliopsida > Fabales > Fabaceae > Lathyrus > Lathyrus oleraceus. The sequence continues at coordinate 20,481,907 of NC_066584.1, read as the reverse complement.
CAATTAATGAAAAAATGTTATACTTACACATTTCTGGTATACGTGTAAAACTTCTTCTTGAGGAACTCCAGATTTGCCCACACGGGCTTCCTTCCACAAAACATGTGCAGGAAGAGATGTTTCTGAACTTTCCTCCTTCTGCAGCTACACATTAAGTCATACAATTTGATCAGATAAAACTAATATATGATGAACAAATTTGTTATCGCAATTTATAAATACTTACCATGGATTGTTCTAAGCGTCCATATCCGACACGTCCTTTTCGGTACGGATATGCGGGACTTGATGCTCTTTCCCGATTTGTAGCACTTATTCTTTGAAAAACCGGGTCTTGTCTTTTGGATTTGAAAGCTTCCCATTCTTCATCCGATATCAAACTTTCATATTTTTTAGGAAGCTCCGCATCCACAAAATTACCATCTGCATCCTTAAGGAACTTGGATGATAAAAATGTTCGAAACCCTCTTAGAAGCTTTCCGGCCAATTTCATACAAAAACCTCTTCTTTCTTCTTCGATGTTAAAACATCGCTAAGAAAAACATACAAATTGATAGTTAGTATCGGTAATTGAAAAAACATAATTGATACCGTATAATTAAGGGCCAAATGATTGTACCTTTATCTCACTCCAAATTTTTTCTTTGGACTCATTCAGCTCTTTGTTTCTCCAATCATCACATGTAATGGGAATTTCATTCCTTACTAGTGCACCGATAAAACTAGTTAAGGTATGCCCATTAGGTTCTATAAGCTGTCCCTGGTTGTTCCAATAGACATCTAGTATGATGCCTCGAGATCTTCCTTGGACCACCCTTCTCATTACTGTGATGCCTCTTCGAATTTCTTCTTCCGCGGATACTTTTTTACTAACTTCCTCATGTTGGTCATCAGCCATGTCTAACCTGTAATAAACCAAGGAAACCATCAAATATCAAATATAACTTATAATCAAAGCAATTGAAAACAAAAAAATAAAGAAATCATGCATTATCAGATATAACTTATAATCAAAGCAATTGAAAACAAAAATATAATGAAATCATGCATTATCACATATAACTTATAATCAAAACAATTGAAAAAAATAAATAAAGAAACCATGGATAATTTACCTAAGTCACTAACATCTCTTTCTTTTCTTTGTTGGAATATTAATCACTTGTTTCTTAGCAATGCGTACGGATGAATTGATCCAAATTCCCTCATTATGATCGTTTCTTATATATGACTCATCCGGTATAAGATCCTCAACTTCATCATTTCTATTCAACTCATTCCGTCTAATGCATGACTCATTCTCAACATCAATATCACATTGATCGACACCGCTATCATCAGTCACTTTGTTAGAGAAAAGCACTATAGACCATTTTATACTCTTCGGGTCATTCACATAGAACACTTGTTTAGCTTGAGATGCTAGAATAAAAGGTTCATCTTTGTACCCCACCCTAGTAAGATCAACTTGCAAAAATCCAGACTTATCCATTCGTATGCCACTACTATTCACCCACTTGCAACCAAAGATGGGAATCTGAAACTTCTCGTAATCAAACACCCAAATGTGCTCAATAACTCCAAAATATGACAAATTTGCATATTTGGGGTTTAAGTCCTTCATACTTGATATATGCATTGCTTCAGCTAGCACGGTGACACCACTATTTTGCATAGTACTCTTATCATCTTGTTCTTTGGTATAAAATGTGTATCCATTAATTGAATATGCGCTATGAGAAAACACATGCAAACTTGGACCATATGCCAAACATCTCAACATTTCTGTTACCGAAGAAGGATCTGAAGAGCGCTTCAAATAAATATGATCCTTCAACCATTGTATGAAACTTTGATTGTGCTCTATAACTATCCAATTTTCATTTCTGTTCGGATTTAACCTTCGGAGTACATCCTTGTGCATTTCAACATATGGCTCAACCTCATTATTATTGTGCAGAACATACAAATGAACTTGATCCCGTTCATCCCTTGATATTGTCACAATTTTATTCCCAATTAATTTTTTACCTTCCATTTTGTCGAAAATCTGAGCTCTGGGGAGTCCAATCGATTGAACGTTAGACAAATATTCAGTACAAAACTCAACAGCTTCTTCAACAATGTATCGTTCAACAATACAACCCTCTGGTCGACTTCGGGATTTCACGTACCCTTTTAATATTTTCATATACCGTTCAGCAGGGTACATCCATCTCATATAAGCTGGTCCACACAACTGTGTCTTTTTCACAAGATGAACAACTAAATGAACCATTATGTCAAAAAAAGACGGAGGAAAATACATTTCAAGCTCACACAAGGTAATTACAATCTCTTTTTGTAGTGTTGGTAAGATCTCGGGATCGATCACCTTACTACAAATTGACCTAAAGAAAAAACACAATTTAGTTATGGCACTTCTTACTTTTTCTGGCAAAATAGAACGTATACCTATCGGTAGAAAATGTTCCATTATAACATGGCAATCATGTGTCTTCAAATTCTTCAACTTGAGGTCTTTCATAGAAACAAGTCTTCTGATATCAGATGAGTATCCTTCTGGAACCTTAACTTCACTCAGAGACTTACACAAATTTTTTTTCTCCTTTCTAGATAAAGTAAAAGCAGCAGGTGGTAGATATGTTCGTCTTCCTTTCTTCACGGGTGCTAATTCAGTTCTCATTCCCATTTTTAACATGTCCTCCCTTGCTTTAAGGCCATCCTTAGACTTGCCTTTTATATTGAGTAATGTACCGATAACACTTTCAAATACGTTTTTTTCAATATGCATAACATCGAGAAAATGTCTCACGTACAAAGACTTCCAATATGGCAATTCAAAAAATATCGACCTTTTCTTCCACCCACCTTTCACAATCTTATGTGCAAAAGGCTTTCCAAACTCAGTACGCACATCTTTCACCTTTTCAAAAACTTGTTCACCTGACAATGCGGGTGGAGCTCTACGATGTTCGGTGTCTCCATTGAATGCTTTTCTCCACCCACGGTAGTGATGTTTAGAATGTAAGAATCTACGATGACCGAGAAACACATTCTTCTGGAAAAGTTCCAATCGAATCGTATCGGTTCCGTCTTCACAAACAGGACACGCACGTTGACCTTTAATGCTATACCCAGATAGATTCCCGTATGCTGGAAAATCATTAATTGTGCCAAACAACATCGCCCTCAAATTGAAACTTTCTTTCCTATATCCATCATAAACCTCCACACCGTTCTCCCACAAAATCTTTAAATCTTCGATCAGAGGTGTCAAGTATACGTCTATGTCATTCCCTGGTTGTTTAGGCCCAGAGATTAACATAGATAACATCATGTACTTACGCTTCATACATAGCCACGGAGGTAGGTTATAAATCATAAGAATCACAGGCCATGTGGTATGTGAGATACTTTGAAGACCATGTGGGTTCATTCCATCAGTAGATAATGCCAATCGAAGGTTTCTTGCTTCTGATCCAAACTCAGGATAATCATTATCAATCTTCGACCACTGTGGTGAATCAACCGGATGCCGATACTTTCCATCAATAATTCTTTCATCTGCATGCCAAGTAAGATGTCTTGCATCGGTTTCACTACGAAACATGCGCCTAAATCTCGGAATTATCGGAAAATACCATAAGACTTTTGCGGGAGATAATCTTTTCTTATATCGAGACAAACCGCATTTAGGGCACTCAGTTAACATTGCATATTCGTTACGAAACAAAATGCAATCGTTAGGACAAGCATGTATCTTATCATAGCTCATGCCAATAGAGCACAACATTTTTTTTGCCTCATAGGTTCGATTAGGAAGAACATTATCATCCGGTAGCATTTCTCTCATAAGGGCCAACAACTCTGTGAAACTTTTATCCGACCATCCATTGCCCGCCTTTAAGTTGTACAACTTTAATACCGCAGAAAGTCTTGAGAATTTAGTGCAACCTTTGTACAACGGTTTCTCTGCATCGCTTACCATCCTCTCAAACATTTCAGGACAATCATGAAGATCTTCTTCCAGTGCTTCTACAATCTCTTCAACTCGATCACAATCGTATGTTTCCGTGTCTTTGTCGTATGAAGCATAAGTCGTATTACTTTTTCCACTCGATTCAACATTCTCGTTAATTTTCTCACCATGAAATATCCAACACTGATAACTTTGATCAATTCCATGCCTCAGCAAATGCGATTTCAATCCATGTGCGTCAACCTTACCAATATAACAACAACGCAAGCAAGGACAATGCATTCGTCTGGGGTTTTCAGCGTGTTGAACAGCATACTTAACGAATTCCAAAACCCCACTCTCGTACTCTTTGGTCATTCGATCGGCACAGATCCATGTTTTATCCATGGTTTTCCTACTTATTAAAGTAAACATTGCATTTGTAACACCAGCAACTAACCGATTAGCATAGCATTTTCAACAAACAGTTAACCATAATAAAATTAGAATTAATTCAATTAACATCAACATTCAAAATCAATAAACCAACCATATTCCATAGTAGTTTCAATGAACATTCAAATTGATTTCAAAGCATCATTAACTTTAGCATATCATTGCAACGTCCATCAACACAATAATGATTTCTAACTTCCATACTAACCTCAACTAACATGATCAATGGACTTCTAACTCATGTCACCTCTAATTACTAACAGCTTATTAACTAACATTTTTCATAACACATTTTCCTAACTGTTTTGACTACTAATCTAACTCTCCTAACACAATTAGTTACCTAACAATTTATTAACACAATTGCATACTAGTTTAACAGCTCTAACATCATTTGCTAATAATCATCCAATTCCATAACAATTATAATAATCACTAACAAGTTAGCATACTAACTCAATCACTAAAATGCAATAACAATTCAAACAATCCTAACTCAAGCAATCTATAATTATCACACTAACTGTTACAACAGTCCTAAAACTTCAATTAACATTCACCAAAATCCATTTAACATCCTAACTAGTATTCACCTGTCACCAAACTTTGTAGCTTGTTCTTTTCAGACTAGCATGAGTTACTAAATTGATACACTAACTACTACTTTAACTCCTATTAGCATTTCAATAACTGATTTCAAAATACACTAATAAACCTTGTCCATTCAATATTAACTAACTTACTAACTTTATTTGCCAATTCAAACATGACTAACCAACTTTCCTAAATAACTAACTGAATCACATTTCAAATTTCATAACAGTCCTACTAACAAAACTGTTCTAATTAATCTCTAACAGTCCCTGACACATAATTAACAGTTTCATAGCTAACTATCGAATCAACTCAACTAACAATCATATTATCATTAACCAACTAACTACTTTTCACTAACTTACTAACTTAACTAACATTTCAAACTAACACTTTAATTCCCTAAACACTAACTGATTCAACTTCAAAACCAACATTCATTAACACTTAAATAACTATTAACTAATCATCTCTAATATCACTAACAACTCTAACACTAGCCCATTCATGACAGTTTAACCCGCTCACTGAAATTTCCTAATCCAATTCACTAACAATCCAATACCAAATATAACTAACTGCAGTCCTAATAGATTTAACAATTCACTTAACATTCCAACATCAACTTCAAATAAGCCCAGATTGGAAAATCCACGTGAAACACGTTTAACACGTCCTCTGAAATTCAAATGAAACTTCATCTCCCTCATTCTCCCTCCACCGCGCCAGAGCTCACCACCGGTGGCGATGGAGCAGCATATCACGAAATCAACTATACCAAAACAACCTAAATTCCACGCTCAACTCAAATCCGCAAACGAATTCCTCCAAAACCTCATAAAAAATCTAAGAATAAGATGTAATAACCCTAAATCTAAGAACATAAATTAAATGTTGAATGCATGGAATCAAAGTCATAGATGTTAGGGCTTTGATTCATATCAACAAGCTCTACATCGTGGTAACTTGTTTGAGTCAAATCGATGAAGATGAAAGGATGTACTCACCGGAGCAGCGCCGAAAATTCCAAGTAAGCTCTATGAAACTTCTCGAAAACTCTTCTTCTTCTCAATCTTCTTCTTCTTGCTTTTTCTGTGACTTGCTCTGACTCTGTGAGAGTTGTGTGAATTCAATAGCTCTGAGTTGAGAAGATGAGAAAGTTGAGAAGATGAGAAAGTTCAAACACGTTCGCTGTTATGGTTTTCGCTGATAGGGTTTCAACGTTCGCAGGAGGGAAAACAAAAGAACAGAGAACGAAAATTGAAATGGAGTCTGAAATTTTATTTTAATTAGACCTTAGACAGCGCTTTTGTGGAAAGCGCTTTCTAAGGTATGCCTTAGACAGCGCTTTCCAAAAGCGCTTTCTAAACCCCCCCTTAGACAGCGCTTTTGGTTTTAATTTTTTTTTTAATTTAAAGACTTTAGACAGCGCTTTATCAAAAGCGCTGACTAAGGTCTATATTTAAAAGCGCTTTCTAAAAGCGCTGTCTAAGGGGGGGTCTTAGACAGCGCTTTTAGAAAGCGCTGTCTAAGACCCCCCCTTAGACAGCGCTTTCATTATTTTTTTGGAACATTTTCCGTGTTTTATTTTAATTTTAACCTTAGACAACGCTTTCTTTTAAAAGCGCTGTCTAAGATGCGCTGTTAAAAGTCATTTTTGGCGTAGTGAATGACCATTAATAAGTTATAAGGTTAATCCCTAAATATTGTTGGTGTCTATTTACCGTATTTTGTTCCAGTCATGGCATTTATACGTTGTAGTGTCAAGGGTCAAGAGTAAACAAGGACTGAAAGTACTAATACATGATGAACAATCAGATAAAAATACAACAACGACTAAGGTTGTATTTAAAGAAATATTTCAAAATGGACATGTAAGTCAATATTCAACCACAATTTTACAAAGTTGTTAAATCTTTATACTAATATTTCTTTTCATTTTACAGATAAGTCAATGACAAATGCAATTTGAATAATCTTGATGAAATTTTTTATGAAGTTTTTTTTGTCCTTTTTGGCAAGATTTTAAACATCACTTACTGCCTTTATTATAAAAGAGTAGATTTTCATTGTCAAACTCTTTACATACTTACATATTCAGTTTTAACATTTTCCTAAGTACTAGATGTAATTCACTTTGCAAGAGGTGACAGTCAGTTGACATGTTCCTTATGCACTAATATTTTCCTTTCCATAATTATTTCTTCAACCATTTTCTCAAGTTCAAATGTTATTCACCTTGCAAGATGTTATTCAGTGCACCACTGATATCTATAATTCATATTTTAGACTATAAAACTTTTAAAAATTTAGTATATGATTCTGTGTTGGCTTGATTATATTTCTATAAAAACATACATCACAACAAAAATCAACTCATAGACATATTTATAACACAAAAATGAATTAACATTCTAATTGAAAACTCCATAGCTGGAGTTTTTCAAAAGTACATACTTAAAGACAAAACATTCAACAAAAATACTTTAAACAACTTTAAAAAACACTGAATATTCTTATACATAAACATTACTGCATCAAAATAACTTCATCTTCAAACATATTCAAACCTTCCACTTTCATATTATACTTCAACTTCCTTTTTTTTAAAAGATCAAACATCAATGATTACAAAACTAAAGTACATAATTTCAAGACGATAACGGAGAGTAAAACCTAGCTAATCACCAGTCCTCAACCTTTTCACTTCGTAAATTCATGCCATTCTTGACCGATATACTTTTCATACCAACTTCTTTTAGACTTGTGCACAAGACATTCATACATTTTTCTCATTCCCTCATCAACCATTATGATTCCATCTTGATTCATATAAAGGGCCCAACATGAAATTTTCCGCGGGAATGCTGCAAAAGAAGATAATGAGTTATAAAAACCACACATCCTTTTAACAAAACGCATTTACTAATTTCATTATTCCTTATCATTAAACTTTTCCTGTTTTTGGTTGAGTGTGTCATCTTGATGGTCCATGTGAATTCCTCACCATTATGAATCACACCTTTGGGTGAAAGTTGGTCATTATTCTCAGTATGTGGTTGGTAGGGTTCTATATGTATCTGAGGTTAGTGTGGTTGTACTTGGTCTAAACAATGGTTGTTGTTTGCAATAAGGGGTTCCACAGGTCCTTGTGGTTGTACTTGCTCTGGAAACGAGTTGTTGTTGTGACCAAGGGGTTCCACGAGCTCTTGAGGTTGATCAATATGGCAACGCAAAAAATTGATCATTGACATTATCTCTTAAATGTCCTCATTTGATAAACTACAAATAAATAAAGAATGCACTCAAATAACAAATACATAACTATGCATGCATGTCATAACAATGATATAACAAAATAAAAGCAAGATCATAACTGCACTTTTAAAATATAAAAGAAAAGTCAAAGTAACATAAAAACAATACTACATGGTAGAAGAAGACAAAATTGAAATATGGCTAATCATCTTTTCCTATTTTGAAGATAGTGAAGTAAATACACGCACGAATTTACTGAATGGACCCTTGATTTTTACGGCCGTTACAATCTAGCTCACCTTATTTACCACTCAATGCTTTTGTTTCTCTCATTACGTGCAATGAATTTGGATCATAAAGGATCAGACATTAAATCAAATCTGCACTAAAATATATTATTCTCATAAATCATGAGAAATATACACATATTTAATGCAGTCATCAATGTTTTTGTTAACTAGTCGGTACTGTACACAAGTGATACTGCATTTTCCGAGGCCAATACCGGACATGCATCATTCCAACCATTACTACATAAGACATTGATACACTATCTCAATTGATATTATAAATATACCACATTTGACATTTTTCAAATCATCAATTAAAATCATACTTCTTAAACCAACATCAAATACTCAACTCTTCTCATAATTCATGAAATCAACACTATTTATTTTTCATTCAATCTTATAGACAATTTTTCAATTGTTAAAATAACTTCCTAAGTTAGTGTTTTACAATATTTTGCACAATTTTAATTTTCACTTGTGACTTTTTTAATCTGAACCATTAAAGATTTTAACTTCTTTTTTCTAGTTTTCTTCCTAGTCATATGCTCAAATTGATGCTTTTATTAATATGTAAGAAAATAAACTCAAAAAAGCATGTACAATTTTGAAGAATCAAAGAGTCTATCACGCCATAATATAAAACAAAGATCAAGATCATCCACTTATAATAAGTGGTTGGAGTGCAATTGTCGAATACTACGGTTTATTAGATAATGTTGTTCTTCAAGTAGGATATTATGGTGACAACAATTTTAAAATACAAGACGTTAATACAGTGCCATCTCAGACTGAATTACCATAGTTTTCATAGTCGATATCTCTATCATCATAACATTAATTTGATATTACACTAACCCATATTAATATTTCATTACCAAAATTAATTGAGTACCAAATATTTAGTTTATCTTAAGTGTATTGAATAGATATATTTAATCACCATATTTATTATTTAACTAATTCTTTCTACGCTTTACTATACATAAATTGTAGGTCGACTTTGCAACAATATTACAATATTATAATTATCGTTTTCTTGTACTATGCGGTGATAACCAAAAAAATGACATCTATTTTACTGAACATTAAAGATCCGTACTGAACAGAATTAGCATAGGAATGGGGCAAGTTTTATGAATCTAACACTACGCCAAATAAGGGAAAAGAGGGCGCTTTTTTTGGCCTATAACAGCGCTTTAAAGCGCCCTCTAATCTGGCGCTGGCATAGGTAAAGACAGCGCTTTTTTTCCTAGTGAAAGCGCTCTCTAAAGTGGCTCTTTAAGCCCTTTAAGGGCCACTTTAGATGGCGCTTTTTAAAGAAAGCGCCCTCTAAAGTGGAAACTTTTAAGGGTTTAGAGGGCGCTTTTACTGGAAAGCGCCTTCTAAAGTGGAAACCTTTAAGGGTTTAGAGGGCGCTTTTACTGGAAAGCGCCCTCTAAAGTGGAAATTTAAAGGGTTTAGAGGGCGATTATTTTGGAAAGCGCCCTCTAAAGTGGGTGGTTATTTAACATTTACATGCATCACATGTCTCTGTGACCATATTCTCATTTCAGGTTATGTTGCAGCCACAAGAGGTAACCAGAAGAAAATGGCATACAGTTGCTTGTTATAATTCACAAGAGCAACTAAAGGTTCTTTTTATGCTTTTATAATATTAAAATACAAATACTGATATATGCTTATTGTTTATATGATCCTCTTGCTATTTGAAATGTCATGAACTGAAACCACTGCTACTCTAATTGAAATGTATAATAACCACTCTCTTTCATTTATTTGTTTATAATCAATCAATTACAACAAAAATGCAAGTATGCTGCTAGATTAGAAAATCACACTGTTTTGGTATTTTTCATATTTAACAAGACCAAAGAGCACAAAAATGAATTGAGTTGATTCAGAAAAAAAAATATGAATGTGAATACATGAGTGAACACTAGCTAAAGTGCTACTCGAAAGGAAACTTCATCTGAAAAACTGTTGTATTTCTTCAAGAGTTTTTCCCTTTGTCTCGGGGACCCAAATGGCAACAAATCCTACTGTGAAAACACACACTGCAGTATATATTGTGAAGGTTCCTGATAAAAACATAGGAAGCTTCTGGTTAGAAACAATAGATATTTATAGAAAATTAACATAGGCAATGCACACAAACCTCCCGAACTCCAATCCAAGAGCAAATTTGCTGTTAATGTAACCAACCAGGAAAAGAACCAATTGGCAAGTGTTGCAAAACTTCCAGCTAGGCCTTTGATGTTAATCGGAAGAATCTATTATGTAAAATATATTCAACACATCAACTATCACATTATATTACAACAAAGGTTTGTTCATATAGGGTTGTCATGCATATTATTATTGAAGAAAATTGTACCTCAGACATTATAATCCATGGCATTGCTCCTAATCCCAGAGAGAATGCAATAACTATGACCTGAAAGAAATTGAAAGTTTATAATAATGAAGTTAGGGAAACAAACAATAGAAACAATCATTTGTGTAATAAAGTTGTATTTACACACCACAACTCCAGCCACCTATACGAGGCTCAATGTCGCATATAAATCAAAATCTGGTGATATATATTCCTGAGAGCAAATTCAACATAAAATATATTATCCATATAAAAAACCAAAAATATAAAGAAGAATTTACTGATATATAATCCTGTGAATATGTGTTACAAATTTCTGAACATTTATGCATGAATGCATGTGTAATATCTAGTTAATGTATTATGTATATATAAAAATAAACAAAAAAAAAAATGTTCAAAAAATATAACAAACAAAAAAATTATTATTACCTTCAAGTAGAATGATATTGAAACAACCAAAAGACTCAAAGCCATTGCAGATGAAGAAACCTGCAATAGGAGATTTTGATTAATCTCTTATTACCCTCCAAACAAATAGTAATGTGAATGCAAAAATTATCGAAAAAGCTTAGACTCACAATAAGTAAAAGTCGGCGACCAGATTTGTCTGCTAACCACAAAGTTAAAATCGTAGCAAGAACCTAAATGACATGTAAATATTGTTCAGATTGTGGTCTGATAAATTTGGAACGTTACAAATTTAGTTTCCTTTCGGTCGAACCTGAACAACACCGACTCCAAATGTTGCTACATCACTCGAAACATGCGTCTAAATCTCGGAATAACAGGAAAATACCACAAGACTTTTGCTGGAGACAACTTGTTCTTATATCGCGAGACACCGCATTTAGGACACTCATTTAGCGAACGTCAGAAGAGAAACCAAGTAATATGAAGATTAGAAAAATATCTATGGTGTCAAAATCGAACAGCTAACAACGAATTAATAGAAGGAGGAAACGTCGTAGATCTAACAGAGGTGGAAGGAGAACGCCTTAGAAGTAGCGAAAATCGTAGCAGTGAGAACCCTAACGTGAAAAAGAACGAAAATAACAGAGAGTGAAATAACAAAACGCGCAGTATGTTATAATTTTAATGTTTACTAAAGGGGACCTTAGAGGGCGCTTGTGGAAAAAAAGCACCCTCTAAAGGGGGCCTAAGAGGGCGCTTATGAAAGCGCTCTCTAAGGCTTTCCAAAAGCGCTTTATAAACTGGAAATGCACATGGACTTATAGAGCGCTTTTTTAAAAACGCCCTCTAAGGGTAACCTTAGAGGGCGCTTTCTAGAAAGCGCCCTGTATTGTTGTCCCTCTATCTCCTCCTTATTTTTTCGCTTCACCTTAGAGGGCGCTTTATTACAAAAGCGCCCTCTAAAGTGCGCTGTCTATTCCAGTTGTTTGCTCCTTATTTTTTCGCTTCACTTTAGAGTGCGCTTTTGTAATAAAGCGCCCTCTAAGGTGCGCTGTCTATTCCAGTTTTTGGCGTAATGTAATTTATTCAAATCTAAAATTTGATTTAGATTTGATGTTAACTTAACTAATCAGAAGTGTCATTTTTATAACATTCTTCCTTAATTTATCATATTTTCAATCATTATGTTTTGATTCCTTAATAATATATTCATCTTTAATTTATGATTTTCATTTTTATTTCAAAATGTCTTCTTATATATCGGGTTATTTTGCTCGAAATTTACTATTATATATTTACACCAATTTGTTTTCTTTTTAATGAAACTAATTACTTTCATATTTAAATTAAATATTCAACAACCAATAACAAGCGGCAACGCACCATCCTCTGCGGATACACGAGCTAGTTACTAATAATAATCAATAAAAAATATAATTTGTATATAAAAAAATGAATCAAATTAAATTGCATGAATTTGGATCATATCAGATGTTTTAACCAATCATTCAAACTCAACCAGGCGGCGTCATTATTTCATTATGGGATAAGACTTGGTGTTGATTAATGACCTAAGACTATGAACCTGCAAGATTAACACTCAAACACCCAAATTAGTTATAGAGTCCAAAATGTGTATAATGAAATGTGGAAATCAGAAGAAAAAAAATGTACTTGAATCTCACATATCTTGACTTTATACTTTAGATAATCTTAGTTGGACTTATATATGATTGGACTATAAGATTGAACCGTCTTGAAAACTTTATCCCGTACCCCTACAATTGTACCCACAGCCCTACATTTAAATTTTTTTGACCAAAATACCCTCATATAAATAGGGTATATTTTTTAGAAATAATTTTTTTTACCATTTTCGTCTGAAGACTTCCGGAAACCAAATTTTCCATTTTTTAACATTGTAAACCGGAACACTCAGAGTAAGTCTTCTGGTTCACATAGTGTATACCGGAACACATGTCTAAAGTCTTCCGGTTTGTTGCCTTTTGGGGGCACTGAACCGGAAGTCTTTTATAAAGTCTTCCGGTTTGGTTGGTTGTATACCGGAAGTCTTTCTTAAAGACTTCCGGTTTGGAAGATCTAAACCGGAACTCTTTTAAAAAGTGATCCGGTAGTCATCCTTTTTTTATACACCGGAACTCTTCTTTGAAGTGTTCCAGTGCATTTTTTTATATAATTTTTAATAATTTTTTTTAAAAAAAATTTGTAGTGGGTCGAAGACAAATCTTGTCTCTGCATTTGTGGAAAGATGGCATCTAGAAAGGTTGTCTATATTTGTTTGTCTTGTAGGTGCTATCCATAACTAACACAATCGGAAAAATATTCAACAACTTAACTGAATCAGGATGTGCCCAAAATATCTCTCTCACAACTTCCGAGTCATCCTTTTTTCTACTCCAATAGACATAGCCTGCATCCTCAATAAGCTTAAACAAATGTTGTATCTCACTCCTAGGACCTCTTATCTCTTTTTGTATCACACTCTTATGCTTGTATACTTGCGTAATCGGAGTGACATTCTCAAGATCTCAGTCTTGCTAGGAAAGCAATATGTGTCTAGGTGGTACATGTCTCTTTGTCAAATCAGCGACATGTTGCTTCTCATCTGTGGTCAGCCTACCAATAAATGAATGACCTTCTAATCTATCAGGTAAACCATGATTATGTAACCCATATTTTACATCAATCTTCCAACCAGATCCATCTTTCGTCGGAGTCGACCTGATTTTAAATGGGCATCCACATTTCTTGGACACACTTTGGGTACCACTATCAGTACTCTTGTGTTTCTCACATTTATCACAACCAAATATTAATTTGTTACTTCTCCCTCTCTTCCCTGTTTCAGTATCTGAACGACTGATAATAACAGTTACTTTATTATCGATTCCAACCTCTTTAATCCATCTGATAACCTCTTCTCGTGTACCAAATTTTTCAGTCGTTATAAACGCATCAGTAGTATCTACACATATTTGGGGAAGATTTTCCATTCCTGCAAAATAAAAAACAGATTAAAAAGATTTATAAAAAAAAAAAAGCAAACCGGAACACTTCTTGAAAGAGTACCGGAACACATATTACCCAAACCGGAACACTTCTTCAAAGAGTTCCGGTATGTGTAAATTTGTTTACCGGAACTCTTTCAAGAAGTGTTCCAGTTTGTAACTTTTTTCTGATTGAACCGGAACTCTTTCGTTAAGTCTTCCGGTTCATTGCTTTGTGTGTTCCGGAAGTCATTTTTGAAGTCTTCCGATTTGGGAAAAATACCTACCGGAAGTCTTTTTGCAGGAGTTCCGATGCGAGGGGTGTGAAACGTGTAATTTCTGAAATTTTTAACTGAATGGTAAAAATGAAATGGTAAATTGGTTAAAATCAGTTAAGGGTAGAATTGGAATTTTTAAAAAATTGTAGGGGTATGAGGCTAACTGTAGGGGTACAAGGTAAAATTTTCAACCGTCTTGTTGAGTTTTTAATCGCGCGCAAAACACATTTCAATCATATTATTACATGATGCGGTGTGTGTGTGTAAATAACAGCCTTGCTATTTCTTCGACAGAGAGTGCGAAAGACCGTTGGATGCGTTAGAGGTATCAACTTACTACTTCCAGATCACTGAAAATCTAGTGGTCAGGAGAATATCCATGAAATTTTGTAGATACTTAATTTGAATTTGGAACGCCATGTACTGTGGTGGTCGGATCGAAGGGGGTATGGCTGGTTTGGAGTCGTTTAAGTAGTTCTCTTTTTATGATAGTCAGACCTTTAGAAATGTGGCTGAATCGAGATGGATATCACCGATCAGAAACAACTATTGAGATAGATATGGTCGGCTCGAATTAATTATTATATAGAATGGTTTTAGATAAATACTAAAAAAAAGTTATAGTGATAAAGTAGTTAAGAATTATATTTTTCTCTTCTAAATGTTTTATTTTAAATATTTTTTCTTAAATTATTTTCTCTTTTAAAATATTAATATAGTATTTATTATTATTTTTATTATATTTCAACTCCACGAACAACTCCATTTATTATAGTTAATAATAATATTTTAATAAATAAAATTTAATTAATTATTATAATTAATATAATTAATTTTAAGTTAATTAATACAACTAATTATAAATTTTATTAAACTAATTCATTCATTTGATAGCTGCAAATTCATCTAATACAAGAACACATATTTAACTATGCCACATCTCATTTTTTCACCTTTAACAGGATTTTGTGTTCAAGACTTATGTCGTTTTGCAAAATAATGCACAAGTAACTTTCTTTTATGACGTTTGGGTTTTAAAGTTAAGACTTTATCAATGTGCCACCACAATAACAATATAAATTTAATGAAAAAGTTTATATCTATATCAAGTAAACAATATTTTGGGGCTTCTCCGGAATGAAACCCATATACATTTGCTAGTAGCATAAACATCACACATATATGTCACTGACTGGGACGTCCTTTTCATTAGTACAGTATATGGTTTTACTTTTACCCTTGTCCCCACCCTTTTCTGAAAAAATAAACAAGAAAACTCCAACACTTTTTCCCCTCCCATTGTCTCTCAACTTCTTCAATTACATGATGAACGACAAACTTCTCAAAAATCTAACATACATGAGAAGCAATGATTACAAATTTTCTAGGTTGAAATAAAATTTTCAATAGTCTCTTCATGGATGGATCAGCTCATTAAAACTGATAAAATACAAATTCAAGTATTTTTTATAGGTAATTAATAGAAGACTCGTGTATCTCCACGAATAAATTTATTTATATATTAAATTATTTGGCAAAAAAATATAATTATATAATAACAAATTTAAATATAATAATAAATTTAGATGGTTAAAGATTAAAATATGATTTAAGTATATTAAGATATAGAAGATATTTTGGTAAATGAAAAATTATTGAGTTTATATTTTAGATCTAAAGATATATCACTGAAAATTCATTTCACATCTTCCAGATGAAAACCAATTCCATAAAGACAAAGGAAAAACTAAACTACCATGCATCATATTAGGACCATTAAGTTAGCAAAAGCAAATACCTTAGCATCAAACTAACTGATAGTAGTTGCATTTGAAAAGTAGAAGAACAATACAGAATCTGCTAGTTTCCTTAATCAAGCAAATCGGAAACTAGAGTTTTCCTAAATGGATCAACTTGAGCCAATTGGTCAGATAAAGCTCTGTTGGGAAATTTGTTATTAGCTTTCATCCTCTCCTTGACCACAACCATAATATAAATTGAATATAATGTCAAATGGAAAAGGTAAACTTACAATCCACCAAATGCTAGTGAAGCTCCAACTGCAAATACAGTTCCACCTTTGGTACCATGATACATAAAAGATCATATAGCACAAACAACACCATTGCTTCCTATGACTAAACCTTTACCTAAGTATTGTTTCAATCCCAACTTCACTGACCCTTCCAAAGCATCAGAGAAAGCAACTATGGTTTTGTTTTCTCCCAAAGGAATAAACAATTATGATTAAAGATATTGCTTGCTCTGCTATTGTATCAGGTATCCCAAGTAAAACAATAAAAAAGAATCTAACAATTGTCAATTTCCCAATGAACATAGATGCATTCATAAAAAAAATTGGAAATCCATTACGTAGCTCCCAATGAACGTAAATGAATGGAAATCCATCCATCATCTAATAAAGCCTCATCTATAGAGCTTGACTCAATTAAGGAAATAAATCCCAACATGCAGTTATCATCTGATCTGGTTTTTAGGGATCGTCCTTATTTTCAATGATTAGATCTTCTGGATAAGAGTCTTTATATTTGAAGGATTTCTTGGGTTGTGCATACATCTCTGAATTATTTTGGGCTTATTCTGAATCCTCTACTTCTAGAAGAGCTTCAAACAAATGATCAGTTTCTGGTTCAACGACTTCTAAACCTTTGACTTCTGAGATACTAACTTCTGAAGATCAAGCCTCTAGATGTTCTTCAGTATCCTGAAAATCTACAACACTTTCAACAGGCTCTGGAGTATCATGGTCAGGCCCTTTGTCATCAAATTTTACATGTATAGACTCTTCAACCATCTTGATTTCATAGTTATACACTTTGTATGCAAAGATACCCTTTTGAGCCTTAGCATCAAATTTCTTTAAATAGGCTTTGTTGTTCAGAATGTAATAGGTACTTCCAAACTGATGAAAGTAATATATGCTTGGTTTTCTTTCTTTGAACAATTCATATGATGTTTTGTTCATAATTGGTCTGATATAGATCTTATTCTGAACATAACAAGAAGTATTAACAGCTTCTGTCCATAAGTATTTTGGAAGATTATTCTCATGGATCATGGCTCTAGCCATTTCTTGTAGTGATCTGTTCTTTCTTTCTGCAACCCAATTTTGATGTGGAGTTCTAGGAGAAGAGAACTCACGGATAATTCCATGTTTATCACAAAAAATCTCAAAAGACTTGTTTTCAAATTCTCAACCATGATCGCTTCTGACTTTTTGAATTTTTAGTTCTTTTTCAGATTGAACTTATGAGCAGAAGATGTTGAATACCTTATATGATTCATTTTTGGATCTAAGGAATTTAACCAAAATCCATCTGCTATAATCATCAACAATGATCAGTCCATACTTCTTCCCACTGATTGAAGCACTCCCAACATGACCAAATAAATCAATGTGAAGTAGTTCTAAGGCTCTACAGGTTGAGGCAATGTTTTTAGATTTGAAAGAGGTTTTGTTAATATTTACTATTTGACATGCTCCACAAAAAGCATCTGAGTGATAATCAAGATCTGGTAGTCCCTTGACAAGTTTTAGCTTGCTAAGTTTAGAGACCAGCCTCCAGTTAGAATGACCTAATCTTTTGCACCATACCCATTTTTCATCACTCACTGACATAAGGAAAAATACCTTTTGGTCAATCAATTCGGAGAGATTAATTTTATACACATTTCTATTCCTCTTTCCCTTGAACATAATGAATTTGTCAGACTCATTGATGACAGAACATAAGTTCCTATCAAACAAAACTTCATAATCACTGTCGCAAAATTTAATTATACTCAGAAGGTTATGTTTAAGTCCATTCACCAGCCAAACATTCTTTACAGAGATAAGAGAGTTACCAATGGTGTCCATTCTAATAATCTTCCCTTTTTGTCCTCCTCCAAATCACACGCTACCTTCTTCCTTCATAGTCAAGGTTTGGAACATAAGTTTTTCTCTCGTCATATGACGTGAGCAGCCACTATCCAGGTACCAATATTGATGCTTGGTTTATCCCCTTAGGCATATATGTAGATTTTTTTGTGAGATTTAGGTACACATACTCTTATAGGTCCTATTTTGTTAGTTCTTACAAGTTTTCTTTTATTTTGAGCCTTTTTCTAATAGGAAGGTCTATACTCATTCCAAACTTTTTGTTTATAAAAGTTTTGTCTAGAATGAGTTTTGACATCTGCACTTTTAAGAACCTTATGTCCATAGGTCTTAGATTCTACTCTCTTTAGAACCTTAGACTTGGAGTTTTTAAGTTCTTCCTTTTTCCAAACCTTTGATTTTTGAATTTTGCGTTATGAATTTCTTACTACCTTTGATTTTGACATCTTAGGTATTGGTTTATTCATAACCTTTGATTCAATCATCTTGGATTCTGATTTATTCAGACTTTTACCCTGGTCAGAAGCAGACACAAAACAAGTTTTTAGACCTGTTTGAGAATTTCTTGAAGGAGAAGCATCTGAGGTTTTTATGAGTTGAGCTTTAGCCTTATTCTCATTATAAACCATACCTTTTCCTTTGCTCTTGCTTAATCCATATATTATGGAAGCAAGTTTGGTTCTTTCAATACCTGTCATGATAAAGTCTTGAAGATCTATCTCATGCTCATTCAAGTTTTTATCAGATAATTTATTTACTAGAGTAATATGATCTTTCTCCAATGTTTTAACTTTATTTTGAGACATTTTTAGTTCTTCTTTCAGAAGATCACATTCCTTTTCAATGTTTTCATGAGTTTTGCTTTATCTTGTCAGCAACTCATGAGCTATTGAATGAAATATATTAATCATAATGAGATAAGTTAGAGAATACCCCATCTTCTTCATTTGAGTCTAAATTTGAAGTTGATTTGTATTCTGTATTTGAGAGCGTCATGGCCATAAGATCCAGATTGGCTTCTCCCTCATCTTTGTCAGATTCATCCTCGTTCTCAAGTTTGTCATCTCATGTTTCCATGAGACTTTTCTTAAGTTTGTTCATGAAGTTATCCTTTTGAAAGCCTCATTTCTTTGATCTTTCTTTCAGAAGATCAGGGCAAACAGCTCTGAAGTGACCAAGCTTCTTGCAGTTGAAGCAGTTCTTCTGGTCATCAGTATTGTCTTTAGAACTAGACCCTCTGAAGCCATGGCTTTTACCAGAGAATATTTTGTTCTTTCTAGACAGTTGTTAGAATCTTTTGATGATAAAAGTCAGTTCCTCTTCATCAGAGTCACCAGCAGAAGCTTCTTCATCAAAGACTTCTTCTGATTTCCAGACTTTAGAGGATTTGGCAATTTTACCACCCGATCTTCCAGCCACAGATTTCAACGATAGTTTTTTGGATTTTACAACTGGCTCGTCTCCATTTAGTTCTATTTCATGGCTCTAAAGGTTTCTTATCATACTTTCCAGACACAGGATCAATAGTAGTGTAACTTTTTCTCAGGATCTGAAGGCCTAATACAAGAGTTTGAAACATTGAGAACATGATTTCAATGTCCTCGTCATCCTTCATCCTGAATAACTCATAGTGTTGAACAAAAAGATTTGATTTGTCCTCTTTCACTTGTTGGTTACCTTCATACGTGGAACACAACGATTCAAAGATAGTCTTGGCAGCAGACTTATCAATGATTTTTATGTATTATGAGTGAGGTAGAGCCTCAATAAGAATACCTCTTACACTATGATGTTTTCTATACACTTTCTTTTGAGATGGTGTAAGATCTTTTCTATCTTTAACCATCCCAACACCATCGAAATCCAAGTCAATGACATCCTCAAGTCTGTCCCATAACTCATTATCAAGGCTAAATATGTGAGTATATATTTTGCTCTTCCATCATTCAAACTGGGTGGAATCACCACTGATGGATGTGGTTTAGTAGAACAGTGAGTTTTTTAGGAGCCCTATAGTCATAAAAAACAAAAACACCGGACATGATAAAGCAAGTGTACTTATCCCAGGACCGATTACTGCACCACGGTTAAGTGTAAGCACATACCGTGCTCTGATGCCAACTGAAGGTGAGAAAAATACATAAGAATGGGGGGTGAATTATGTATGGCCATAAATCGAATTCACTTATAAACCAGCAAGTTCAGATTATGGACAAAGATCGAAGTCTGATATCAGAATCAATCACAACAACGTAAATAAAATGTAATCAACACACAAAGATTATCCTGGTTCCTCTCCTCAACTGAGAGTAGTCCAGTCCCATTGCCTCAACAAGAGCTTTTCATTATAACCAAACAAGTTATACATTTGTCAATCACACTTGCAAGAGACTTCAATTCTCAATCAACCTATAAAGAGACTTCTGCTCAAGTCCTCAGACAAGAGACTTCCTTGCTCAATCAACCTATAAAGAGACTTCCTTTCTCAAGTCCTTAGACAAGAGACTTCCTTGCGCAAGTACACATGCAAGAGACTTCATCTACTTTAAACAAAATTTTAGTATAAAAGATAACTATTATACTTTGATACACAATAAGAAGTATAACAGTTGTGCAACAATAACAAAGGTTTTACAACCTCTTGAGATTTCTAAGATAAACTAAGATAAGAAATCTTAATATCTTTAGGCAATAATAGTTACAATAAATAACAGCTCAGAGTTATGCTTAAGATCTTTCAAGTGCATTATGATGTTGTAACCTTCTTTTGAGTCTTCAGCTTCCTTTTATAGAGACTGAGAAAGAGTCGTTGGGGGGTGAACATAACGACGAGCAAACCTACTAGAGAAGTATGCCAAGAGAGAGGTTGGAGGCTAGCATCTGGTCATAAGCTTTGTCTAATAGAATTACTCATAGCTACTAGGTATCTACTAAAAGGTAGAACAGGCTGAAGATGTCACATCTCTATTCCTTGAGCCTCACACAATGAAACCCTAGTAAACTTTGTCCAAAAAATCTAGGGCTTTGAAAAGACAAGTCCTCTTTTGGTACAGTGTAGGAAACATGTGCGCTTCAACCTTTAAAAAGCCGAGTCTTGAGACTAGAGTCTGATGCCTTCAAATGCTGATGAACCACTTCAGATTCTAATCAATCGGAATTTAGGCAAACATTTCTTATTCACATATGCTAACAATCATGATTAATTCTATGCGTGTAATCCTTCACACTTAAACAAATGTTAGCATACCTATTTGTTCTTTAAATACTTTTTTATCATCAAAACCTTAAGAGATATGAACAATCTTGTTCTAACATTGAAGGCGAAATACTCAAGAGATTTGAGATGCCAGATTGCAACCCAACTTTGACTCCAGCTAAGCCCAGATTGCAACTTTCGAAAGACACAGTAAAGATAATATCGATCCAACACATCACAAAAGACTCATTGGATCACTTTAATACATTTGTCACACAAGGCCTGATCTAGCATACAATGTAGGTATGGTGAGTAGATTCATGCAGAAGCCAATGGTATCACACCTAGAAGCAATGAAGAGGATACTAAGGTATCTGAAAGGAACTCTCGAATATTGCATTTTGTTTCTGGAAGCTAGTGAAGGAATAACGTAAGTTAGGGGGATACACCGACTAAAGTTGGTGTAGTGATGATGAAGATAGAAAATCCACATATGGGTATGTGTTTATGCTAGGTGGTCTACCAATTGCTTGGAGTTCAAGAAAGGAACCAGTAGTGGCATTGTCTTCATGTGAAGGAGAATACATAGCTTATTCTCTTTGTGCATGTCAATCAACATGGATGGTGAATTTGGTCGAAGAGATTATAGGGAAGAATCATGGAGAAATTACTATAAAGATTGATAACGTGTATGCTATCAATCTGGAAAAGAATTTGATAGCATATGGACAAAGAATGCACATCAAAATAAGGTTCCATTATCTTTGAGAACAAGTGGCAAATGGGAAGCTAAACTTGGAACATTGCAGAATTGAGAATCAAATTGCAGACATCATGACGAAAGGAGTACATGTCGAAGTGTTTAAGAACTTAAGGTCTATGATGAACATAGATATCTTAGACACAATGAATTAGGCGGTGTGTTGAATTATAATTCCTTGTGTCGAAGAAGGTTGCTCGGTAGAGGCAAGGAAGTTTTTGAAATGCATTATGTTGTTAAAGCGTTGAAGTAGTGTACCTCGACAGGAATTTCGACTTAGGTCTAATTTTGTAGTGTTAGCAGAATTAGGTATTTTGGGATTTTCTTAAGGAGCAAGCAAACCTAGATATATAAATAGGGAGTAACCCATATCTTGTAAAATGAACTTGCAGTTGCAAAGAATACAACTCTAGTTTGGAAGCAGAGAGAAGCTATGCATAATTTTTTTTATTTTGCCTAAACCTTAATTTCTTTCTTCTCCAATTTCAAGTTTTATTTCTTCTTCTATTAACAATTATGCAGCGAGAATCATCTTGCAACCATGGTTGGTTAATTCACTCGAGTGAAGAGTGAAGAACAAGAGGAAATTCAATCAGTGTGATTGAGTCTTTTTCATTAAGATCGCAGCGGAATTCTCCTTAGGCTTTAGTTAAGTTCCACATCGCCTATGAATGAGTGAAATGATGGATTTATAAGAAACAAATATGACCTATACACCTAATGGTTTAAGGTTTTGGGTGGATATGTGGTGTTAATGTCTCTTGAATATTGAATGTTTACATGCAATTATTCAGACATGTGGTGTTAATGTCTCTTTTGTTGGATAAGGAAGACGCAAGGGCGTCAAATAGTTTCTTTAACAAAATACATTTCAAATTAGGTAACGATATGGAATTATAGTTTTGGCATCATAAATGGTTGGAAGACAAACCATTCAATAATATATTTTTAGATTTAATGGTTGAGTCTGGTCAAAAATATGTGTCTACTTGGGATTGTAGAATTTGGATTGATTTGGTTTGGAAATGAACTTTACATGAAACTTTGAGCCAAAAGAGGATGAACGATAGCGCGAAGATCAATTGTGAAAATTACTCTATAACATTCAGCTGGAGTGAGATAAATGGGGAAAATGGTGTTACAAATTGAACAAGGTGGAAGACTTCTCGGTCAAAAGCATGTACCTCTAACGACATCCTGATAAGTTGTGAGGAACAAATTAGCGATGCTTTGAAGTTACTTTGTCATACCAAATCTCCACAGAAGATTATGATGTTTGGATGAAGACTATTTTTGTCGAGTCTTCCCAACCGAGATGAGTTGATAAAATGTAGAATAATTAGTAGGGGAGTGTGACTCAATGTGTGTGATGTGTTTTAGAGAGGAGGATTCACAAGACCATATTTTTTATTTGTGTTCTTTTTGTGGGAGAGTGTGGCATGAAATTTACTCGCATATGGGAATTTTTAATTCTAAAGTGACGAGTCCAATCTTACATTTTATAACATTTAAAAATATTATGAAGTGTAAAAAAATAAGAAAATCTGAGCAATATTTGTTGGTTAGCTACAGTATAGTTATTTATTCAGTGAGGAACAAAATAATGTTTAAAGGAGATATGGGGGATGTAGAACTGACTTTGAATAACATCACATTTTAGCCTTGGACCTGGTTTATGGCAATGCGTATTTTTAGACATATGGTTCCATACACGAGAGAGGGTGAATTACAGAGGTTTAAAAAATGATGATTTAAAATTAAATTGTTTGATAAATCATAGTTTAAAACCATTTTAAAAACAACTGATAAAATATACAGTGGAAATTAAAAGTAAAGAAACTAATTAGAAAACAAAAGAGATAAGGGAAAAGAACTAACACCATAGAATTATACAAGTTCGGCTAAGAAGACCTAATTTTATCCCCAAAATTATTCTTGAGAGTATCCATTATGCTTGAGAGCTTTTAAAACGTTATGCCCATGAACTCTCTTATACAAGGAAATTAAGTTCCAGTCTAACCTATACCCAAACAATGAACACGACTTGAAATTGTTAGTCTTCACATCAAACAAAGAACAATGCTTGAAATAGTTAGTTTCCAAACCAAACAAAGATTTTGCACAGGCTGATCTTGAACTAAGACGGAGTTTTGAGTTGGCTATCCTCTGAACCAAACCAGAAGAGAGATTTTTCAATGCCAGAGCTCACGAACCAAATAGTGACTTAGACAAATCCCCCAAATACAATAAGATCATTTTTAATGGTTTAACTTCCAACCAAAATAACAATTTCCTAAGGAAAATTATTTGTTCAAGAGAAAGAATCTACTCTTGGTAAATTTACAATTTTTTCCTCACCAAAAACAATATTCCTTGCTAGACTCGAGAGCCCTCTCAAAGGACTATGACTAAAATATGTGGGAAAATAACAAAGATTTAGATAGGTGATGAGAGAATAGAAAAGTGGGGTTTTTCACTTTTTCTATATTTGAAAAAAATGATTAAAAAAAACTCTATATTTATAGGCCAATGCATGGTATAAATTTGGAACAATCTATGGGCCAATTAACTCACCTAATGGATTAGGATAATCGATTAGGCACCTCAAATAATCGATTGTTGACGCTCAAAATGAAAGGTTTTGATATAGAGCCATAACCAATCTGTCATGGCGGGAAAAATACATAGTCATCGCCATATTTTCTTTGTTCCTAAGGAATAGGGGAAATAATGAGAAAACCTTATAAGGTAAGGATAAGGTGTTATGGTTCGATAGTCTATTAAGTGAGGGGAAGATACTAGCACCCCCACCTCCTATAGTTCTTGGGCTACTATGTTTGTCTAAGAGATATTTTCCTAAGTGTTTGTTTCTTGCTTTCATGCTTTAATTATTTATTTACAGAAAATTATTTTTATCACTTTTAAGAAAAATTTAATCATAAAGGGGGAAAATAGATTTTTTTGGGTATTGTACTTGCCAGGGTTTCAAAAATCTATGCCTACGTATCCTTAAGAACAATGAGAAATCATAGTACCGTAGTTCGTCTAGAAAAATGTAGTGTGTTGGTTGTTTTTCATTTGTGAAAAAGTCTCAATGCACCGGGGCAAAGAAAAGTTCATTTAAAAAGGTCTCAATGCACAAGGGCAGAGAAGATTCTATTTGTGTGCGTTGGATTCATTTTAATTTATTGACTTGATTTATTGGTTGATAAGACGTGACATCAGCCAACCAATTTAATTTGCAAAAATATAGTTTTTATTTGATTTAGAAAATAAAGTTACATATACATAGTTATTTTTGTTATTTTTGATTATTGAATTAGAAAAATAAATTTGTTTTTTCAAAAATTTAAACTAAATTAGACTAACTAAACTTAATTAAGTGAATTAATTTTAACCTAAGAACTAGAGGTATAAAAGATAGAAGATTTTTGTATTTTTAGAAACTAAATATAAAAGAGAGATGTTTTTATTTTATTTTTCTTTGATTTATAAAAAAAGATTAGATTAATTAACCTAATTAGAAATAATTAATTTTAAATTATTCTATATGATCCTAAACTAAATCAAGATTAAAGCTTAATGAAGTAGGGAAAAATCAATCAAAAGCTAAAATAAAAACCTAAAATTAAACTAAATAAGATTGTGGGTGCAAAATCAATTAAAAAAAATGGGCCAAGTAATCATGGGTGTACTGAAACCAAAAAAAATGCATAAGGCCTAAGAGGGAGAGGCCCATAACGCTGGTCTCAAGTCAATGGGAGAGAGTCAAAATATTGACCCTCTCTGGGTGTTGGATTGATCCAACGAGATCAAGGAAGATCTCATTAGGAACACTTGTTTATCATACCTAGTCAAAGTAAGCAAAATGGAAAGTCAGGATTAAAAGTCAGCATGGGTGTATGTCGTGTGCGTGCAAGGACTTGGTCAAGGTCATCTAACCATGTGGCCAACAGGGGGGCACATGTCTTAGATCTAATAACAAAGGGAGGGGGGGGGGGGTATAAGAACTCAAACTCTTCAAAAAAAATCATTTCTCAATTCCACTTCTCTCTGTAACTCTCACTTCTCCCTTCTCCTCTCTCCACTTTTCGACTTCTATCTAACTCGTCCCCTCTAGCCACCACCTGAGTCACCCTTGGCCTCCCCAAAAACTACCCTGCAGCCCAGATCTTCGGTTGAAGCTCAACAAATATCTTCAAACATTCATAAATCCTAACCCATAACCCCTTAGAACTAGGAACCTAACCCTTTATGGATGAACTTTAACCTCGAACCAAATAAACCCTAACCATAACCTTAACCTAGTAGAACCCTAGACATGAACCCCAATAATCTTCATCCCTAACCTCAGTCCCAAAACCCTAACCTATCTAGAATTACTCTTAGACTCTTCCAAACCTACCCAAACTTATTCTAAACCAAAGATCTCATCATTCTGAGCACAGATCAAAACCCTAATCACCAAGATCCAAAATCAACAATACCAAACCCCAAAACCCTAAGTCCTATTATGTTAACCCCAAACCCTATCCAAACTTCATCAAACACAAACCGAACATAAACAATGCAAACATATAATACGCAAGAAAATAAATATGACTACTATAATGTAGAAAGAAACAAGAGGATGAGTTACTGACCTACGGAGATGAGTTTTTCCCCGGTTTCAAAAAGGTAATGCTATTTTAGTTTGAATGTTTTCCATTCTCATTTCAATTATTATTTTAGAATCCCTCTCTAACTCTCTTTCTCTTTATCTTTGTCGGTGAGGTACAATGATGGCTAAGCTCAAATAACTTAGGGTTTCAATGTGAAAACCCTAAGTATCAAAATTATATGGAGCTTTGTGTAACGGTTTCTGATGTATTGTAAATGTAACAGTCTTTAATTTCATGCATATGGTCCCATTTTTATGTAATTCCGATTCTTAGATGTATATGTGATCTGATAATGAAATATTTGATATTTCCTCTTCAATTTGTGTTTGATCCGTTTTAGTATCAATATTCACGTGCCTTAGGGTTTCTGAAGAAATGGACTTGGACTTTTGAATTGACATGGACCAAAGCTTTGACAAGATGCATCCCCATAGAAAAAGTAATTGAAAAATAAATTCTAAAATAATATTAATAATAAAATCAGTGTTAATAACATTAATTCGAAAAACAATAATAACAAATGTTAATTTCTATAAAAGATCACTTAATATTATATAATAATCTAATTATTAGAATAATGAAATTAATAATTTAAATTATGCTTAATAATATTCTAAAACCTAAGTAATAAAAACTAAATAAATCCTAATAAAAAATATTTCTAATGATAATAAGATATTAACTAAACCTTAATAAGATATTCTAATTAATCAATTATTTAAAAAAACTAATAATCTAAATATTATATAATACAATACAACTAATGAACAAGTCAAAAATAGCAACACAACCTATAGCATAAAAACAAGTTTCTAGAAGATGGTGGAAAGTCAAAACGGTTCTCTTTTGACTTTTTAGGTCACGAAAGTTGACCAAATGACATAGATGATTGACTCTGATAGGTCAATACCATATATTATGACTCAACTGGATTGTGTTTGACTCAAGGTGCTGAGACATGCCTTAATTAGATGGATAGAAAAAGATGGTCAAAATTTGGGGTGTGACACAATCATTAAGACACTATAATAATTGAATATAGTCTCGATTAGGCATCAACTAATCAATTAAGAACCTTATTTAATCGATTAAACAGTTTGAAAAAAAGTTTCTTGATCAAACAGACGGCCCCCTAATCATTTGGTTAGATCCCAAAAACATTGTGTGTGTGTGTGTGTGTGCAGCGTGTGTGTGTGTGTATAACATCCCGAATTTTTATCCGAGATATTAGTAATATTTAGATTATTTAAAATTTTACGGGTATATTTTTTTTAAATATTTATAAAATAACTAGAGAAAGTGAACTTAATTAAAATTAAGAAGTCGTTCAAATATTCCTAGCGGAAAGATCCATGTCCGCAATTCTAAACGAGTTTAAAAGTGCAAAGACTTATTGAAATATAAATAGTGTACCGTCACATGTTATTTATTACATAAAATACTAATATTTTGGAAAACCCTGTTTGCCCTCGTGCACGCTTCAAGAAACGTATTCAATAATTCATTTTTCCTTCAGTACCTAAAATCATAATTGTAAAGGGTCAATTAAATTTAAAACAAGATCAACAACATACAACTAATACATGAATCAAATAAATATATATATAGTTAGATTATAATACCTCTTTTTGTTTATTTTGATTTTTTTTATTAGATAAAGATTTCACTATTATTTTACAACATTGTCCTATGTAGCATGAGTGTATGGGGAAAAAGCTCTTACCTTGTGCGTTTTCTAACTTTGAAAGATCAAGTGCTTAGTGCTCCCTT